>NC_140999.1:68594903-68974903 GCF_052327205.1 Somniosus microcephalus | reverse complement strand
GGGAGTGTGGCAGTGTGAGTGTGTGTGTGTGCGTGTGTGTGAGTGTGTGAGTGTGTGAGTGTGTGAGTGTGTGAGTGTGTTTGAATGTGTGAGTGTGTGTGTGAGTGAGTAACTGTGTGAGTGTCTCTGAGTGAGTGTGTGTGCATGTGAGTGTGTGTGTGAGTGAGTGTGAGAGTGTGTGTGTGTGAGTGAGAATGTGTGTGAGTGAGAATGTGTGTGAGTGAGAGTGTGTGTGAGTGTGCGTGTGTGAGTGAGTGAGTGAGAGTGTAAGTGTGTGTGAATGTGAGGGTGTGGGTGTGTGTGAGTTTGAGTGAGTGTGTGTGTGTGACAGTGTGTGTGTGTGACTGTGTGTGTGTGGGTGTGTGTGTGAGAGAGTGTGTGTGAGTGTGCATGTGTGAGTGAGTGTGTGTGAGTAAGTGTGCATGTGTTTGTGTGAGAGTGTGTGTGTGTGTGTGTGTGTGTGTGAGTGTGCGTGTGAGTGAGTGTGAGAGTGTGTGCGAGTGTGTGCGAGTGTGTGCGAGTGTGTGCGTAAGTGAGTGTGTATGAGTGTGTGTATGTGTGTGTGTGTCAGTGTGAGAGTGTGTGTGTGAGAGTGTGTGTGTGTGAGTGAGTGTATGTGAGTGAGTGGATGTGAGTGTGAGTGAGTGAGTTTGTGTGAGTGACTGCATCTGAGTGTGTGTGTGTGTGTGAGTAAGTGTGCGTGTGAGTGTGTTTGTGAGTGTGTGTGTTTGAGTGAGTGTGTGTGTAAGTGAGTGTGTGTGAGTGTGTGTATGTGTGTGTGTGAGTGTGAGAGTGTGTGTGTGAGTGTATGTGAGTGAGTGGATGTGAGTATGTGAGTGAGATTGTGAGTGACTTTGCGTCTGAGTGTGTGTATGTGTGCGTGTGTGTGTGAGAGTGTGTGTGAGTGTGCATGTGTGAGTGAGTGTGTGTGTAAGTGTGTGTGTGAGTGTGTTTGAGTGAGTGTGTGTGAGTGAGTGTGTGAGAGTGTGTGGGTGTGTGAGAGTGTGTGTCTGAGTGTGTGTGTGTGAGTATGAGTGTGTGTGAGAGTGTGTGTGAGTGAGTGTGAGAGTATGTGTGTGAGTGAGTACGGGTGAGTGTGTGTGAGTGTGAGTGTGTGTGTGTGAGTGAGATTATGTGTGTGAGTGAGTGTGCATGTGAGTTTGTGCATGAGTGTGTGTGTGAGTGTGAGAGAGTGTATGAGTGTGTGTGTGACTGTGAGTGTGTGTGAGTGTGTGTTTGTGAGTGTGAGTTTGTGAGAGTGTGTGTGTGAATGTGTTTGCGTGTGTGTGTGAGTGTGAGTGTGAGTGTGTGTGTGTGTGAGTGTGAGTGTGTTTGAATCAGTGAGTGAGTATGAGTGTGTTTGAGTGAGTGAGTGTGTGAGTGTGTGTGTGTGTGTGAGACTGTCAGAGTGTGTGTGTGAGTGAGTGTATGTGAGTGAGTGGATGTGAGTGTGTGTGAGTGTGAGTGTGAGTGTGAGTGTGAGTGTGAGTGAGTGTGTGTGAGTGAGTGAGCTTGTGTGAGTGACTGTGCATGTGTTTGTGTGTGTGCGAGTGAGTGTGTGAGTGTGTGTGTGACTAAGTGTATGTGTGAGTGCATGTGTGAGTGAGTGAGTGAGTGAGAGTATGTGTGTGAGTGAGTGTGCGTGTGAGTTTGTGCGAGTGTGTGTGAGTGAGTGTGTGTGTGCATGTTAGTGTGAGAGTGTGAGTGTGTGTGTGAGTGAGTTTGAGTGAGTGTGTGAGTGTGTGAGTGTATGTGAATGTGATTGAGTGTATGTGAGTGTGTGTGAGCGAATGTGTGAGTGTGTGTGCATGTGTGTGTGAGTGTGTGTGCATGTGTGTGCGAGTGTGTGTGTGTGAGAGTGTGTGTGTGAGAGTGTGTGTGTGAGTGTGTGCGAGTGAGTGTGTGAGAGAGTGTGTGTGTGTGTGCGCGTGAGTGTGTATGAGTGTGTGTGTGTGTGTGTGTGTGTGTGTGAGTGAGTGTATGTGAGTGAGTGTAGTGAGTGAGTGTATGTGAGTGTGTGTGTGTGAGTGAGAGTATGTGTGTGAGTGTGCGTGTGAGTTTGTGCGTGAGTGTGTGTGTGTGTGAGTGAGTTTGTGAGATTGTGAGTGTGTGTGTGAGTGAGGTGTGTGAGTGTGTATGTGAGTGTGTGTGTGAGTGTGTGTGTGTGTGTGAGTGTGTTTGTGAGTGTGAGTTTGTGTAAGTGTGTGTGTGAATGTGTGCGTGTGCGAGTGCGAGTGAGTGTGAGAGTATGTGTGTGAGTGTGAGAGTGTGTGAGTGTGAGAGTATGTGTGTGCATGAGTGTGCGTGTGAGTGTGAGTGTAAATGTGTGTGTCAGTGTGAGAGAGTGAGTGTGAGAGTGTGTGTGAGTGTGTGTGTGACTTTCAGTGTGTGTGTGTGATTGTGTTTCTGAGTGTGAGTGTGTGTGAATGTGTTTGAGTGCGAGAGAGTGTGGGGGTATGTGAGAGTGAGTGTGTGTGAGTGAGTGTGCGTGAGTGAGTGTGAGTGTGAGTGTGTTTGAGTGAGTGTGTGTGACTGTGAGTGTGTCTGAGTGTGAGTGTGTGTGAGTGTGTGTGAGTGAGTGTATGTGAGTGTGTGAGTGTGTGTGTGAGTGTGTATGAGTGTGTGTGTGTGTGTAAGTGAGTGTGTGAGTTTGAGAGTGTGTAAGTGAGTGTGTGTGAGTGTGTGTGAGTGTGTGTGTGTGAGTGTGTGAGTATGAGTGTGAGTGAGTGTGTGAGTGAGTGAGTGAGTGTGTGTGTGAGTGTGTGTGTGAGTGTGAGAGCGTGTGTGTGTGAGTGAGTGTATGTGAGTGTGTGAGTGTGTGTATGTGAGTGTGTGTGTGTGCGTGTGAGTGTGAGTGTGTGTGTGTGAGAGTGAGTGTATGTGAGTGAGTGTAGTGAGTGAGTGTAGTGAGTGACAGTATGTGAGTGTGTGTGTAAGTGTGTGTGTGAGTGTGTTTGAGTGAGTGTGTGTGAGTGAGTGTGTGAGAGTGTGTGGGTGTGTGAGAGTGTGTGTCTGAGTGTGTGTGTGTGATTATGAGTGTGTGTGTGAGTGTGAGAGTGTGTGTGAGTGAGTGTGAGAGTATGTGTGTGAGTGAGTACGGGTGAGTGTGTGTGAGTGTGAGTGTGTGTGTGAGTGAGATTATGTGTGTGAGTGTGCATGTGAGTTTGTGCGTGAGTGTGTGTGTGAGTGTGTGTGAGTGTGAGAGAGTGTATGTGAGTGTGTGTGTGTGACTGTGAGTGTGTGTGTGACTGAGTGTGTGTGAGTGTGTGTTTGTGAGTGTGAGTTTGTGAGAGTGTGTGTGTGAATGTGTTTGCGTGTGTGTGTGAGTGTGAGTGTGTGTGTGTGAGAGTGTGTGTGAGTATGTGTGTGTGTGTGTCTGTGAATGAGTGAGTATGTGAGTGTCTGTATGTGAGTGAGTGTGAGTGTGTTTGAATCAGTGAGTGAGTGAGTATGAGTGTGTTTGAGTGAGTGTGTGTGTGTGTGAGACTGTCAGAGTGTGTGTGTGAGTGAGTGTATGTGAGTGAGTGGATGTGAGTGAGTGTGAGTGTGAGAGTGTGAGTGAGTGTGTGTGAGTGAGTGAGCTTGTGTGAGTGACTGTGCATGTGTGTGTGTGTGCGAGTGAGTGTGTGAGTGTGTGTGTGACTAAGTGTATGTGTGAGTGCATGTGTGAGTGAGTGAGTGAGAGTATGTGTGTGAGTGAGTGTGCGTGTGAGTTTGTGCGAGTGTGTGTGAGTGAGTGTGTGTGCATGTTAGTGTGAGAGTGTGAGTGTGTGTGTGAGTGAGTTTGAGTGAGTGTGTGAGTGTGTGTGTGTATGTGAATGTGATTGAGTGTATGTGAGTGTGTGTGAGCGAATGTGTGAGTGTGTGTGCATGTGTGTGTGAGTGTGTGTGCATGTGTGTGCGAGTGTGTGTGTGAGTGTGTGTGTGAGTGTGTGCGAGTGTGTGTGTGCGAGTGAGTGTGTGAGAGAGTGTGTGTGTGCGCGTGTGAGTGTGTATGAGTGTGTGTGTGTGTGTGTGTGTGAGTGAGTGTGAGTGAGTGTATGTGAGTGAGTGTATGTGAGTGAGTGTAGTGAGTGAGTGTATGTGAGTGTGTGTGTGTGTGAGTGAGAGTATGTGTGTGAGTGAGTGTGCGTGTGAGTTTGTGCGTGAGTGTGTGTGTGTGTGTGTGTGTGAGTGAGTTTGTGAGAGATTGTGAGTGTGTGTGTGAGTGAGGTGTGTGTGTGTATGTGAGTGTGTGTGTGAGTGTGTGTGTGTGAGTGTGTTTGTGAGTGTGAGTTTGTGTAAGTGTGTGTGTGAATGTGTGCGTGTGCGAGTGCGAGTGAGTGTGAGAGTATGTGTGTGAGTGTGAGAGTATGTGTGTGCATGAGTGTGCATGTGAGTGTGTGTGTGAGTGTAAATGTGTGTGTCAGTGTGAGAGAGTGAGTGTGAGAGTGTGTGTGAGTGTGTGTGTGACTTTCAGTGTGTGTGTGTGATTGTGTTTCTGAGTGTGAGTGTGTGTGAATGTGTTTGCGTGCGAGAGAGTGTGGGGGTGTGTGAGAGTGAGTGTGTGTGAGTGAGTGTGCGTGAGTGAGTGTGAGTGTGAGTGTGTTTGAGTGAGTGTGTGTGACTGTGAGTGTGTCTGAGTGTGAGTGTGTGTGAGTTTGTGAGTGTGTGTGAGTGTGAGTGAGTGTATGTGAGTGTGTGAGTGTGTGTGTGAGAGTGTGTATGAGTGTGTGTGTGTAAGTGAGTGTGTGTGAGTTTGAGAGTGTGTGTAAGTGAGTGTGTGTGTGTGTGTGCGCGAGTGAGTGTGTGCGCGCGCGCGTGTGTGTGTGTGAGTGTATGTGAGTGAGTGTAGTGAGTGAGTGTATGTGAGTGTGTGTGTGTGAGTGAGAGTATGTGTGTGAGTGAGTGTGCGTGTGAGTTTGTGCGTGAGTGTGTGTGTGTGTGAGTGAGTTTGTGAGAGATTGTGAGTGTGTGTGAGTGAGGTGTGTGAGTGAGGTGTGTGAGTGTGTGTGTGAGTGTGTGTGTGAGTGTGAGTGTGAGTGTGTGTGTGTGTGTGTTTGTGAGTGTGTTTGTGTAAGTGTGTGTGTGAATGTGTGCATGTGCGACTGCGTGTGCATGTGCGTGTGCGTGTGCGAGTGCGAGTGAGTGTGAGAGTATGTGTGTGAGTGTGAGAGTATGTGTGTGCATGAGTGTGCATGTGAGTGTGTGTGTGAGTGTAAATGTGTGTGTCAGTGTGAGAGAGTGAGTGTGAGAGTGTGTGTGAGTGTGTGTGTGACTTTCAGTGTGTGTCTGTGATTGTGTTTCTGAGTGTGAGTGTGTGTGAATGTGTTTGCGTGCGAGAGAGTGTGGGGGTGTGTGAGAGTGAGTGTGTGTGAGTGAGTGTGTGTGAGTTAGTGGATCTGAGTGTGTGTGTGTGAGTGAGTTTGAGTGAGTGTGTGTCTGTGAGTGAGTGTGTGTGAGTGAGAGAGTGTATGTGAGAGAGTGAGAGAGTTTGGGTGTGTGTGTGAGTGAGTACGTGTGTGTGTGTGTAAATGTGTTTCTGAGTGTGAGTGTGTGTGAATGTGTTTGCGTGTGTGTGTGTGTGTGAGTGAGTGTGAGTGTGAGTGTGTGTGCATGAGTGTGTGAGTGTGTGAGAGTGTGAGTGTGTGTGTGTGTGTGTGTGTGTGGGGGGGGTGTGTGGGAGTGTGGCAGTGTGAGTGTGTGTGAGAGTGTGTGTGTGAGTGAGTAACTGTGTGAGTGCCTGAGTGTGTGTGCATGTGTGTGTGAGTAAGTGTGTGTGTGTGTGAGTGTGTGTGAGAGTGTGAATGTGTGTGTGTGTGTGTGTGTGTGTGTGTGCGTGTGAGTGAGTGTGAGAGTGAGTGTGAGAGTGTGTGTGTGTGTAAGTGAGTGTGTATGAGTGTGTATGTGTGTGTGTGTCAGTGTGAGAGTGTGTGTGTGAGAGTGTGTGTGTGTGTGAGTGTATGTGAGTGAGTGGATGTGAGTGTGAGTGAGTGAGTTTGTGTGAGTGACTGCATCTGAGTGTGTGCATGTGTGAGTGAGTGTGTGAGAGCGTGTGTGTGAGTGTGCATGTGTGAGTGTGTGTGTGTGTAAGTGTGTGTGTGTGAGTGTGTTTCAGTGAGTGTGTTTGAGTGAGAGTGTGTGTGTGTGTGGGTGTGAGAGTTTGGGTGAGTGTGTGTGTGTGTGTGTGTGTGTGTGTGTGAGAGAGTGTGTGAGTGAGTGTGAGAGTGTGTGTGTGAGAGTATTTGTGTGAGTGAGTTTGGGTGAGTGTGCGTGTGTGTGAGTGTGTGAGTGAGTGACAGTGTATGTGAGAGAGTGAGAGAGTTTGGGTGTGTGTGTGAGTGTAAATGTGTGTCAGTGTGAGAAAGTGAGTGTGTGAGTGTGTGTGCGTGAGTGTGTGTGTGTGTGACTTTCAATGTGTGTGTGTGTGTGATTGTGTTTATGAGTGTGTGCGTGTGTGCGTGTGCGCGTGTGCGTGTGTGCATGGGAGAGTGTGTGAGTGTGTGAGTGTGTGTGTGAGTGTGTTTGTGAGTGTGTGTGTTTGAGTGAGTGTGTGTGTAAGTGAGTGTGTGTGAGTGTGTGTATGTGTGTGTGAGTGTGAGAGTGTGTGTGTGAGTGAGTGTATGTGAGTTAGTGGATGTGAGTGTGTGTTTGAGTGAGTGTGTGTCTGTGAGTGTGTGTGAGTGAGAGAGTGTATGTGAGAGAGAGTGAGTTTGTGTGTGTGTGTGAGTGAGTACGTGTGTGTGTGTGTAAATGTGTTTGAGTGTGAGTGTGTGTGAATGTGTTTGCGTGTGTGTGTGTGTGTGTGAGTGTGAGTGTGTGTGCATGAGTGTGTGTGTGTGTGAGAGTGTGTGTGTGTGAGAGTGTGTGTGCATGTGTGTGTGTGTGTGGGGGAGTGGGAGTGTGGCAGTGTGAGTGTGAGTGTGTGTGTGTGAGTGTGTGTGTGTGAGTGTGAGTGTGTTTGAATGTGTGAGTGTGTGTGTGAGTGAGTAACTGTGTGAGTGTCTGTGAGTGAGTGTGTGTGCATGTGTGAGTGTGAGTGTGAGTGTGAGTGTGAGCATGTGAGTGAGTGTGTGAATGTGAGGGTGTGGGTGTGTGTGAGTTTGAGTGAGTGTGTGTGTGTGTGAGTGTGACTGTGTGTGAGTGAGTGTGTGTATGAGTGAGTGTGTGTGTGAGTAAGTGTGCGTGTGTTTGTGTGAGAGTGTGTGTGTGTGAGTGAGTGTGCGTGTGAGTGAGTGAGAGTGTGTGTGTAAGTGAGTGTGTATGAGTGTGTGTGTGAGAGTGTGTGTGAGAGTGTGTGTGTGAGAGTGTGTGTGTGAGAGTGTGTGTGTGAGTGAGTGTATGTGAGTGAGTGGATGTGAGTGTGAGTGAGTGAGTTTGTGTGAGTGACTGCATCTGAGTGTGTGTGTGTGTGAGTGTGACTGTGTGTGAGTGAGTGTGTGTATGAGTGAGTGTGTGTGTGAGTAAGTGTGCGTGTGTTTGTGTGAGAGTGTGTGTGTGTGAGTGAGTGTGCGTGTGAGTGAGTGAGAGTGTGTGTGTAAGTGAGTGTGTATGAGTGTGTGTGTGAGAGTGTGTGTGAGAGTGTGTGTGTGAGAGTGTGTGTGTGAGAGTGTGTGTGTGAGTGAGTGTATGTGAGTGAGTGGATGTGAGTGTGAGTGAGTGAGTTTGTGTGAGTGACTGCATCTGAGTGTGTGTGTGTGTGAGTAAGTGTGCGTGTGAGTGTGTTTGTGAGTGTGTGTGTTTGAGTGAGTGTGTGTGTAAGTGAGTGTGTGTATGTGTGAGTGTGTGTGTGTGAGAGTGTGTGTGTGAGTGTATGTGAGTGAGTGGATGTGAGTGTGTGAATGAGATTGTGAGTGACTTTGCGTCTGAGTGTGTGTATGTGTGCGTGGGTGTGTGAGAGTGTGTGTGAGTGTGCATGTGTGAGTGAGTGTGTGTGTAAGTGTGTGTGTGAGTGTGTTTGAGTGAGTGTGTGGGTGTGTGAGAGTGTGTGTCTGAGTGTGTGTGTGTGAGTATGAGAGTGTGTGTGTGAGTGTGAGAGTGTGTGTGAGTGAGTGTGAGAGTATGTGTGTGAGTGAGTATGGGTGAGTGTGTGTGAGTGTGTGTGTGTGTGTGAGTGAGATTATGTGTGTGAGTGAGTGTGCATGTGAGTTTGTGCGTGAGTGTGTGAGTGAGTGTGTGTGAGTGTGTGTGAATGTGAGAGAGTGTATGTGAGTGTGTGTGTGTCTGAGTGTGTGTGTGACTGTGAGTGTGTGTGAGTGTGTGTTTGTGAGTGTGAGTTTGTGTGAGTGTGTGTGTGAATGTGTTTGCGTGTGTGTGTGAGTGTGTGCGAGTGTGTGTGAGTGTGAGTGAGTGTGTCTGTGAGTGTGAGTGAGAGAGTGAGTAAGTGTGTGTGAGTGAGTATGTGAGTGTCTGTATGTGAGTGAGTGTGAGTGTGTTTGAATGAGTGAGTGAGTGAGTATGGATGTGTTTGAGTGAGTGTGTGTGTGAGTGTGTGAGACTGTCAGAGTGTGTGTGTGAGTGAGTGTATGTGAGTGTGAGTGTGAGTGTGAGTGTGAGAGTGTGAGCGACTGTGCATGTGTGTGTGTGCGTGCGAGTGAGTGTGTGAGTGTGTGTGTGACTAAGTGTATGTGTGAGTGTGCATGCATGTGTGAGTGAGTGAGTGAGAGTATGTGTGTGAGTGAGTGTGCGTGTGAGTGTGTGTGTGACTGTGACTGTGTGAGTGTGAGTGTGTGAGTGTGAGTGTGTGAGTGAGTGTGTGAGTTTGAGTGAGTGTGTGTGTGTGTGTATGTGAATGTGATTGAGTGTATGTGAGTGTGTGTGTGCATGTGTGCATGTGTGTGCATGTGTGTGCATGTGTGTGCATGTGTGTGCGAGTGTGTGCATGTGTGTGCGAGTGTGTGCGAGTGTGTGCGAGTGTGTGTGTAAGTGTGAGTAAGTGTGTGTGAGTTTGTGTGTGTGAGTGTGTGAGACTGTCAGAGTGTGTGTGTGAGTGAGTGTATGTGAGTGAGTGTATGTGAGTGAGTGGATGTGAGTGAGTGGATGTGAGTGTGAGTGTGAGTGTGAGTGAGTGTGAGTGTGAGTGTGTGAGCGACTGTGCATGTGTGTGTGTGTGCGCGCGAGTGAGTGTGTGAGTGTGTGTGTGACTAAGTGTATGTGTGAGTGTGCGTGCATGTGTGAGTGAGTGAGTGAGTGAGTATGTGTGTGAGTGAGTGTGCGTGAGTTTGTGCGAGTGTGTGTGTGACTGTGAGTGAGTGTGAGTGTGTGAGTGAGTGAGTGAGTGAGTGAGTGTGAGTGAGTGAGTTTGAGTGAGTGAGTGAGTGTGTGTGTGTATGTGAATGTGATTGAGTGTATGAGTGTGTGCGTGCATGTGTGTGCATGTGTGTGCATGTGTGTAAGTGTGAGTAAGTGTGTGTGAGTTTGTGTGTGTGTGTGTGAGTTTGTGTGTGTGTGAATGTGTGAATGTGTGAATGTGTGAATGTGTGTGTGTGTTTGATTGATTGTGCATGTGTGTGCTTTTGTGAGTGAACATGTGTGTGTGAATGTGAGTGCGTGTGTGTGAGTGCGTGTGTGAATGTGAGTGTGCATGTGTGTGTGTGAGTGTGTGAGTGTGTGAGTGTGTGAGTGTGTGTGTCTGGGTGTGTGAATGTGTGAGTGTGTGAGAGTGTCAGTTTATGAGAGTGTGAGTATGTGTGAGAGTGTGTGAGAGTGTGGGTATGTGTGTGAGTGAGTGTGAGTGAGTGGATGTGAGTGAGAGTGGGGGTGTGTGAATGAGTGTGTGTGAGTGAGTGTATGCGAGTATATGTGTGCGTGAGTGAGTGTATGTGTGTGAATGTGAGAGTGTGGGTGTGAGTGAGTTTGAGTGAGTTGTGTGTGAGTGAGTGTGTGTCTGAGTGACTGTGTGTGTTAGTTTGTGTGAGTGAATGTGCATGTGAGTGTGTGTGTGAGAGTGAGTGTGTGAGTGTGTGTGTGAGTGTGCATGTGTGTGTGTGTGAGTGTGCATGTGTGCGTGTGTGTGAGTGTGTGTGTGAGTGTGTTTGTGTGTGAGCGTATGTGTGTGTGTGTGTGTGTGTGTGTGTGTGTGTGAGTGTATGTGTGTGTGAGTGTGTGTGAATGTGTTTGCGTGTGTGTGAGTGATAGTGAGAGTGTGTGTGTTTGATTGTGCATGTGAGTGTGCTTGTGAGTGAGCACGTGTGAGTGTGTGTGTGTGTGAATGTGAGTGCATTCATGTGTGTGAGTGTGTGTGTGTGTGTGTGTGTGTGTGTGTGTGAGAGTGAGTGAGTGAGTGTGTTTGAGTGAGAGAGTGAGTGAGTGTGTGTGAGTGTCAGAGTGTGTGTGTGAGTGAGTGTATGTGAGTGAGTGGATGTGAGTGTGTGTGAGTGTGTGTGAGTGAGTGAGTGTGTGAGTGAGCTTGTGTGAGTGACTGTGCCTGTGAGTATGTGTGTGTGTGAGTGAGTGTGTGAGTGTGTGTGTGTGTAAGTGTATGTGTGAGTGTGCGTGCATGAGTGTGTGAGTGAGTGAGTGAGTGTGAGTGTGTGTGAGAGAGTGTGTGTGAGTGTGAGTGAGAGTATGTGTGTGAGTGAGTTTGGGTGAGTTTGGGTGAGTGTGTGTGTGTGTGTGTGTTAGTGAGAGTATGTGTGTGAGTGTGTGTGTGCGAGTGAGTGTGTGTGTGACTGTGAGAGTGTATGTGAGTGTGTGTGTGTGTGTGAGAATTTGTTTGTGTGTGTGAGTGTGTGAGTGAGTGTGTGAGTGTGTGTGTGTGTGAGTGTGTGTGTGTGTGAGTGTGTGAGAGTGTGTGAGAGTGTGTGAGAGTGTGTGTGAGTGTGTGTGAGTGTGTGTGAGTGTGTGTGAGTGTGTGAGTGTGAGTGTGTGTGTGTGTATGTGATTGAGTGTGAGTGTGTGTGAGCGAGTGTGTGTGTGTGTCCATGTGTGAGTGTGTGTGCGAGTGTGTGTGAATGTGTTTGCATGTGTGTGTGTGTGTGTGTGTGAGTGAGTACGAGTGTGTGTGAGTGAGTGTGTGTGAAAGTGTGTGTATGTGTGAGTGTACATTTGTGTGTGTGTGTGTGAGTGTGTGTTAGTGTGTGTGTGTGTGTGTGTGTGAGTGTGTGTGAGTGTGTGTTTGATTGTGAGTGTGTGTTTGATTGTGAGTGTGCTTATGTGAGTGAATGTGTGTGCGTGTGTGAGTGTGAATGTGAGTGCGTGTGAGTGTCTGTGAGTGCGTGTGCGCATGTGAGTGCGTGTGCGCATGTGAGTGCGTGTGTGAATGTGAGTGTGCATGTGTGTGTGTCCGTGTGTGTGAGTGTGTGTGTGTGAGTGTATGTGAGTATATGTGTGTGTGAGTGAGTGTGTGTGGATGTGTGTGTGAATGTGAGAGTGTGGGTGTGAGTGAGTTTGAGTGAGTTGTGTGTGAGTGAGTGAGTTTGTGTGAGTGACTATGCATGTGAGTGTGTGTGTGTGTGAGAGAGAGTGCGTGTGTGAGTGAGTGAGTGAGTGTGTGAGTAAGTGTGTGTGTGAGTGTGTTTGAGTGTGTGTATGTGTGTGAGTGAGTGAGTTTGTGTGAGTGATTGCGCATATGAGTGTGTGTGTGTGAGTGGGGGTGTGTGAATGAGTGTGTGTGAGTGAGTAAGTGTGTGTGTTTGAGTGTGTGTATGTGTGTGTGTGTGAGTGAGTGTGTGTGTGACTGAGTGAGTGAGTGAGTGTATGTGAGTGTGTGTGTTTGTGTGAGTGTGTGTGAATGTGTTTGCGTGTGTGAGTGTGTGTGAGTGTGTGTAAGTGTGAGAGTGTGTGTGTGTGTGAGTGTACATTTGTGTGTGTGTGTGTGTGCGTGTGTTTGTGAGTGTGTGTTTGATTGTGCATGTGTGTGTGCTTGTGAGTGAGCATGTGTGAGTGTGTGTGTGAATGTATGTGAGTGTGTGTGTGTGTGTGTGTGTGTCTGTGAGTGTGTGTGTGAATGTGAGTGCGTGTGTGAGTGTGCATGTGTGTTCATGTGTGAGTGTGTTCATGTGTGTTCATGTGTGTGTGTGTGTGTGAGAGAGTGAGTGAGTGAGTGAGTGTGAGTGTGTTTGAGTGAGTGTGTGTGTAAGTGAGTGTGTGTGTCAGAATGCGTGTGTGAGTGAGTGTGTGTGTGAGTGAGTGGATGTGAGTGTGTGAGTGAGTTTGTGTGAGTGACTGTGCGTGTGAGTGTGTGTGTGTGTGTGCGAGTGAGTGTGTATGTGTGAGTGTGCGTATGTGAGTGTGCGTGTGTGAGTGAGTGTGAGTGTGAGTGTGTGTGTTTGAGAGTGTGTGTGAGTATGAGTTTGGGTGAGTGTGTGTGAGTGTGAGTGTGTGTGAGCGAGTGTGTGTGTGTGTGTCCATGTGTGAGTGTGTGTGCATGTGTGCGCGAGTGTGTGTGAATGTGTTTGCGTGTGTGTGTGTGTGTGTGTGTGAGTACGAGTGTGTGTGTGAGTGTGTGTGAAAGTGTGTGTATGTGTGAGTGTACATTTGTGTGTGTGTGTGAGTGTGTGTTAGTGTGTGTGTGAGTGTGTGTGAGTGTGTGAGAGCGTGTGTTTGATTGTGAGTGTGTGTTTGATTGTGAGTGTGCTTATGTGAGTGAATGTGTGTGCGTGTGTGAGTGTGAATGTGAGTGCGTGTGAGTGTCTGAGTGCGTGTGCGCATGTGAGTGCGTGTGCGCATGTGAGTGCGTGTGCGCATGTGAGTGCGTGTGCGAATGTGAGTGTGCATGTGTGTGTGTCCGTGTGTGTGAGTGTGTGTGTGTGTGTGTGTGTGAGTGTATGTGAGTATATGTGTGTGTGAGTGAATGTGTGTGGATGTGTGTGTGAATGTGAGAGTGTGGGTGTGAGTGAGTTTGAGTGAGTTGTGTGTGAGTGAGTTTGTGTGAGTGACTATGCAAGTGAGTGTGTGTGTGTGTGAGTGTGTGTGTGAGAGTGCATGTGTGAGTGAGTGAGTGTGTGTGAGTAAGTGTGTGTGTGAGTGTGTTTGAGTGTGTGTATGTGTGTGAGTGAGTGAGTTTGTGTGAGTGACTGCGCATATGTGTGTGTGTGTGTGAGTGGGGGTGTGTGAATGAGTGTGTGTGAGTGAGTAGGTGTGTGTGTTTGAGTGTGTGTATGTGTGAGTGTGTGTGTGAGTGTGTGTGTGACTGAGTGAGTGAGTGAGTGTATGTGAGTGTGTGTGTGTGAGTGTGTGTGAATGTGTTTGCATGTGTGTGTGTGTGTGTGTGTGTGTAAGTGTGAGAGTGTGTGTGTGTGTGAGTGTACATTTGTGTGTGAGTGTGTGTGTGTGCGTGTGTTTGTGAGTGTGTGTTTGATTGTGCATGTGTGTGTGCTTGTGAGTGAGCATGTGTGAGTGTGTGTGTGAATGTATGTGAGTGTGTGTGTGTGTGTGTGTGTGTGTGAGTGTGTGTGTGAATGTGAGTGCGTGTGTGAGTGTGCATGTGTGAGTGTGTTCATGTGTGTGTGTGTGTGAGTGAGTGAGTGAGTGTGTTTGAGTGAGTGTGTGTGTAAGTGAGTGTGTGTGAGTGTGTGTGTCAGAATGCGTGTGTGAGTGAGTGTGTGTGAGTGAGTGGATGTGAGTGTGTGAGTGAGTTTGTGTGAGTGACTGTGCGTGTGAGTGTGTGTGTGTGTGCGAGTGAGTGTGTATGTGTGAGTGTGCGTATGTGAGTGTGCGTGTGTGAGTGAGTGTGAGTGTGTGTGTTTGAGAGTGTGTGTGAGTATGAGTTTGGGTGAGTGTGTGTGAGTGTGAGTGTGAGACCAGAGCGGGCAGTTAAAACCAGCGGCAGTGAGTGAGGAGCAGCCCGACCAGAGCGGGCCTGCGTGGGAACACTGAGCTTCGGCGGCAGTTACAACCGGCGGCAGTGAGTGAGGAGCAGCCCGACCAGAGCAGGCCTGCGTGGGAACACTGAGCTTCGGCGGCAGTTAAAACCGGCGGCAGTGAGTGAGGAGCAGCCCGACTAATTCAACAGCAGGGGTGAGAGGTAAAAAGTAATCAAAGTGTGACGTCACCAGGAAGCAGGTAAGTGATTGGTTGGTGAGTATTTCTCTTTTTTTTTAAACTTTAACTCTGGTTTATAGTTTCTAAGGTCTCTCTAGTGTAGCAGGGACTGTTGGTAAACCAGTTAACTGTAGTGTAATTAGTGGGATTGATTGATTTAATTTAAATTCAATTAATTAAAGGGTAATTCATGGCAGGACAGCCGGGCCCCATGATCTGCTCCCCCTGCGATATGTGGGAACTCAGGGACACTTCCTGTGTCCCTGACAACTACATGTGCAGGAAGTGCATCCAGCTGCAGCTACTGACAGACCGCATTGCAGCACTGGAGCTGCGATTGGATACATACTGGAGCGTTCACGATGCTCAGGACATCGTGAATAGCATGTTTACGGAGTTGGACACACCGCAGGTAGAGGTTGGACAGGAAGAAAGGGAACGGGTGACCAACAGGCAGAGTACTAGGCACAGGCAGGTAGTGCAGGGGTCCCCTGTGGCCATCCCCCTCTCCAACAGATACACCACTTTGAGTACTGTTGGGGGAATGGCTTATCAGAGGAAGGCAGCAGCAGCCAACTTCCTGGTACCAGGGGTGGCTCTGCTGCACAGAATGGGAGGAAAGAGGGGTAGAGCTATAGTAATAGGGGATTCAATTGTAAGGGGAATAGATAGGCGTTTATGCGGCCGCAAACGAGACTCCAGGATGGTGTGTTGCCTCCCTGGTGCAAGGGTCAAGGATGTCTCCGAGCGGCTGCAGAACATCTTGGAAGGGGAGGGTGAACAGCCAGTTGTCGTGGTGCATATAGGCACCAATGATATAGGTAAAAAGCGGGATGAGGTCCTAAAAGCGGAATATAGGGAGCTAGGAGATAAATTAAAAAACAGAACCTCAAAGGTAGTAATCTCAGGATTGTTACCAGTGCCACATGCTAGTTGATGTAAGAAAAAGGAGTCTTACCATCAAGTAACTTTAAAGTAAGCTTTAAGTAACTTATAAACACACTATATACAAGAGAGGTCTTTACCATGCCTCTGGTAGAAGCCTCTTACAATACTGAACAGACCAGTATTTATACCAGTCCAACAGGAAGTGACATATGACAGGAAGTGAGGTATGTACACAGTTCATAGTTCACAGTTCACAGTTCACAGGAAGTGATGACATAACTTCCCGGAAGTTATTATTATTATCACATTCTTCCCTCCTGCAGGATTAGGAGGCTGTGGTCTACCTTTTGGTCCGCAGCCGCCGAACAAGGAAGAGTCGCACCCGTTTGGATTCCCATCGTAGAGGGTCGCAGGTCCGCTTACATGCGGTTGGCCATTGGTCAGAGTCTGTGTGGCCTGGATTGCCCTGTGAAGGGTTGGGGAGATCATGGCTTCGAGTACGAGCCCCAATAGGTTCAAAGTCGGACTGCCTGTGTTCAGAGGGAGGTGCAGAGCTGGTCTGTGGTGGATCAGTACTTTCATGCGCGGTACTGGGAGGGTCGCAACCTTGAGTACGGGGTTCTACCGGCCCCAAGCTAGTTGGTGTCCGATCAGGATCCTGGAGAGGGGTACCCGATAGGTCCCAAGAGTTTCCTGGAGAAATGCCATCACCCGATGTCCCACTAGGTCCTGGTGGGCAGGGAGCCAGATCCCGTAATGATACGGTAGATTCTCGGCCGTCGGAATATCGTATGTTTGCATAGGTGGGGTTGGCATCGGTTAGTTCGACCTCGTCTACGAGAGGGTCATTTTTAGACGTCCGAACGTATCTTCGGAGTAATACAGGTCCAGGAGTAGTTAGCCATGACGGGAGTGATGTCCCATGAGATGAGCGACGCTGGAATCCAAAGAACCGCTCATGAGGTGTAGTATTTGTGGCTGTAGAAAGCAGGGACCGTATAGAGTGCAATGCATCCGGAAGCACTGTTTCCCATTGCTGGTCTAAGGATTCTCTCCATGATGGGTGGTTCCCTGGATCCTTAACTCCGAGTTTGTCCGAAGGTCTAGTATTTGTGAGTGTAAATACTAAGTTACTTAAATTGATGTAAGAAAAAGGAGTCTTACCATCAAGTAACTTTAAAGTAAGCTTTAAGTAACTTATAAACACACTATATACAAGAGAGGTCTTTACCATGCCTCTGGTAGAAGCCTCTTACAATACTGAACAGACCAGTATTTATACCAGTCCAACAGGAAGTGACATATGACAGGAAGTGAGGTATGTACACAGTTCATAGTTCATAGTTCACAGTTCACAGGAAGTGATGACATAACTTCCCGGAAGTTATTATTATTATCACACTAGTCAGAGTAGAAATAGAAGGATACTTCAGATGAATACTGTTGTATCCGTGTGTTAATGGAGACACGGAATGCAGGAGTTGGTTTAACAGGTGTTTACTGAACAAAGTCTGGAGGTGAACTAAAAGATACAAGATGCTATACAGGCTTATATACCTGAGTGGTCACTACCGGTATTACAGTACACAGGGGCTCTTAAAGGTACATACACGACAATTCCTCCCCTTTTAGATAATTAGCACATAACATTTTAAGTAATCATTAATTAACATGTTTACAAGAACAATAATCTACACATTTGCTACAGTTAATCAATTATAAGTCAGTCTCTCTGGAGGCTTCCTGACTCGGTCCGGATAACGCCTCGGTGCTGTAGTAGTTTTCGGTGGTGTAGTAGGTTCTTTTGGCAAGGTCGATTCGGCTTGAATGCCAGTGTCGGGTTCATCTGGTTCCAGTAGCACCGGATCGGAGGTAGATACTATGGGTATCTCTGCTTCATCATTAGGCGTATAGAGTTGTGGTGTAGGTTGTCCCTTTTCAGATGACTCTATGATCTGGTCAGCATGGCGCCTTATTATGCTTTCACCAATGTCCACGGTATACATCAGCGGTCCTAGTCGTGTGCAAATAGTTCCAGGCTGCCATTTCTTGGTACGGTAGTCACGGGCCAAAACTTGTTGACCTATCTGGAAGGTTCTAGTTGGCCTTTCATTCATGCCTTGAAATTGCCGGTTCTCTACGTCCCTTCTGATGTTTGGCTTGATCAAATCCAGCCGGCATCTTAGTCTTCTATTGAAAAACATCATGGTGGGAGTTTGGTTTGTAACCACATGTGTTGCATTCCTGTACGCAAACAAGAAGTTATCCACCTTATGTTGTAGATTTATGTCTTCATTACCCATGGCCTTTATGGCCTTCTTGAAGGTCTGGACAAACCTTTCAGCTAATCCATTGGTGGCGGGATGGTATGGGGCAGACGTGTAGTGCTTAACCCCATTGTTTTTTAAGAACTTCCTGAATTCTTCGGACACAAATTGCGGTCCATTATCAGAACAGATCTGTTCAGGCAGCCCATTCCTGGCAAATATGGTCCTTAATACTGTGATGGTTTTTTCCGTGGTGGTGGTGGACATCTTTATTACCTCCAGCCACTTGGAGTGTGCATCAACCGCGATTAAGAACATTAAGTCCATAAATGGACCAGCAAAGTCGATATGTACCCTTTGCCATGGAGATGAGGGCCACTTCCATGGATGTAGAGGGGCTTGTGGTGGGGCGTTTTGGACCTTCTGGCGTCCTAGACAGCTCTTGGTCATTTCTTCGATGTCTCCATCGATACCTGGCCACCACACAAACGCTCTGGCTAGGTTCTTCATTTTCACTCCACCCAGATGCCCCTCGTGAAGCTCCTTTAGTACTTTATCCTGGAGTTTGGGTGGAATCACCACTCTGGATCCACACATCAAGGTTCCTCAGCACACTGACAGCTGTTCTCTCCTTTGCGAGAATGCTGGCAACAGTGGTTCGCCATGTGCTGGCCATCCCTTCACCGTTAAATCGTAGACTCGTGAGAGAGTCGGGTCATTTCTCGTTTCCTTTTCAATGGTAGAATTTGTTACTGGTAGACATTCCACTATGGTAGAGTGGAACATCTCCACTGGGTCCACTGTAGGTGCCTCTTCTACGGTTGGCAACGGTAGGCGCGATAACCCGTCAGCATTTCCATGCTGTTTTGATCCTTTGTATTCTATGTCATATTGGTGTGCCCCTAGGAAAAGGGACCACCTCTGTAGCCTTTGCGCTGTCATAATGGGAATGCCCTTTTTAGGTTTGAATATGGAGACGAGGGGTTGATGGTCAGTCAACAAGGTAAATTTTTGTCCGTGTAGGTAATGGTTGTATTTCTTCAATCCCCATACCAAGCTGAGTGCTTCCCTGTCGATCTGGGCATAGTTACGCTCAGCTGAGTTCAATGAGCGTGACGCA
The DNA here is from genome assembly GCF_052327205.1 of Somniosus microcephalus. NCBI lineage: Eukaryota > Metazoa > Chordata > Chondrichthyes > Squaliformes > Somniosidae > Somniosus > Somniosus microcephalus. The sequence goes on along the minus strand of NC_140999.1, from coordinate 68,956,666 downwards.
AAAGCTATCGGCTGCTCCGAGCCATCAGGGAATCTATGCGATAATACCGCTCCTACGCCATAAGTGGATGCATCGCACGCCAGGTCTGATTGGCAGTGATGGGTTGTAATGAGCCAACACTTCCTTGGACGTGATCAAGCCTTTGCATTTATGGAAGGCACGTTTACAGTCTTCGCTCCATTTCCAAATTACTCCCGTTTGTAGCAGTGCATTAAGAGGGTGCAGAACAGTTGACAAGTTCGGTAAAAATTTATGATAGTAATTTATCAATCCCAGGAACGACCTTAATTGTGAGACATTTTCAGGTGCTGGGGCTTTTATGACCGCTTCAATTTTTTCAGGTGACTTATGCAACCCTTCTTCGTTAATTATATGGCCACAATATGATATTTGTTTCTGGAAAAATTCGCACTTGGGGCGATTTGCTCGTAGGCCCCGTTCTCTCAGCCTAGTGAGCGCCTGCTCCAAATTGGCAAGGTGCTCGTTGTCGTTTTCTCCTGTTACAAGGATGTCGTCTAGGTAGCATTGAGTCCCCGGAATCCCTTGCAGGACTTGCTCCATAGCTCTTTGCCAGATAGCTGGAGCTGATGCTACTCCGAAAACCAGTCGATTGTACTGGTACAGACCTTTGTGTGTGTTTATCGTGAGATACTTTTTAGAGGCCTCCTCAACCTCCATCTGTAGATATGCCTGTGCCAAGTCAATTTTGGTGAAACGTTTCCCTCCGGATAGTGAGGCGAAAATATCTTCTATCCTCAGAAGAGGATAGTGTATCGTGTGAAGGATCGGGTTTACAGTCACCTTGAAGTCCCCACAGATGCGAATTTTTCTCTGTTCTTCAGATTTATCATTATTCAACGTTTTCTTCATGACCGGGACGATGGGTGTTGCCCACTCGTTCCAATCTACCTTGGATAACACGCCTGCTTATTCCAAATTCTCTAGCTCTGCCTCGACTGCTGGACGAATTGCGTATGGCACCAGCCTTGCCTTAAAAAACTTGGGAATTGCCGCATCTTCCACTTTTATTGAGGCGGTGACGCCTTTGAAGGTTCCTAGTTCCTGTTGAAACACTTCTTTGGCATTAACCAAGATGTCTTTTAATCGTTCAGGTATGACGTCATCATCATTTGTTTTCTTACTGAACACCGTCAGTGCCTGAATGGAGTGCCAGCCTAAACGTATCTTCCTGATCCATTCACGTCCCAACAACGGTGGACCACCATCTTGCAGAACGTATAAATATAACTTCTGTATTTCCTTGCCGTGTATACAACAGGCACCCTTATTTTCCCTCTGGGGTATACTTTCTGCCCCGTATGTCTTCAAGATAATGGATGTGTCTTTCAAAGGTATATGCGGAAATAGCCGCTCGTAATCCCGTCGACTTATGACGGTCAGAGCTGATCCTGTATCAAGCTCCATTTTAACTGGGGACCCCGCTATCATGAGGGTAACCCAAATGGTCTGGTAATCTTCTTTGGCAATTACATTATGTAATATGAGACAGCTCGTCTCTTGTTTCCGGAGTCGCTATCGCTCTTCTGGTCTTCGGAGCTACTGTCCGTCATCATTTGTACCTTTCGGTACTTTTCCTTATTGATTTTTTTTCTGTCAGTGGATTTTTTGTTTCCAGATCGGCATACACGTGCAATGTGTCCCATCTTTCCGCATTGCCTGCATGCTTTGTCCTTGAACCAGCAGTCCCTCTGGTCATGGGTGGATCTGCCGCAGCGATAACATCTCTCGGAACCCCGTGTCAATTCATGGGTGCCGAAGTCCTGTGGCTTTTGCTGTATCTCTGCAGCTCCTCTTGCTGCTGCTTCATGTGATACAGCCACACTGAAAGCATTGTCCAGTGTCAAATCTTTCTCAGAAAGTAGCCTTTTCTGTGTTCCTTCACTTAGGAGACGGCAGACGAATTTGTCTCGTAGAGAATCTGCCAGTCCTGCCCCGAATTGGCAGTGCTTTGACAGCTTTCTTAATTCGGTGAGGTAATCAGCGTTACTTTCATTCTTGTGCTGATTCCTCCTGAAGAATTTGAATCGTTCCGCTATCAGCAGCGGTGTTGGGTTTAAGTGCGCCTGTAGGGTATCAACAATCTCCTTAAAATTCTTGTCCATCGGTTTGGCTGGAGTGATTAAGTTTCGTAACAGCCCGTATGTCCTTGTGCCCATCAGATTTAGAAGTACCGATGCCTTTTTATCATCCTCTACTTCATTTGTTGTGCAATATACCTCCACTCTTTCCACATATGTGGCCCAATCCTCTATATCACTATCGAAAGCAGTAATATTGCCAGTCTTAGGCATCCTGAAAATCAAAAATGGCGCCTCCCGCGCTTTCCTTTCTTCCCTGCCGAGAAAAAATGGCGCCTCCCGCGCTTTCCCGCCGCTGACAACGCTGTTCTCCGCGGTTTTTATTTACACAGATATTTTTAATAGTTGGAGACTCGTTCCCACCGAACTCTCTGGGACATTTCCCTCCCTCTGCTTGGTCCGAATGCCGACCTGCTTTGCAGCGCCGGCCATCTCCCGAGTGCTCCACCCTCCGTCTCTGTTTGCCTCCGCCTTCCGACTCGCTGCTCGGCCCCGCTGCAGAGCCACCCGATCGAGCCCCAGCCCGCTGCCCAGGAAGGAGTAGTGCAGTACCTGCCACCAGCCCGGCTAGCTGGTGAAACCACAGTTTTCTTTTTTTTTCTTCGACCTTTGTCTGAGGAATCGATCTCCTTGAGGTGCTGCCGAATTGCAGGTAAGTCCGTTTCCAATTCGTCACCACTGTTGTATCCATGTGTTAATGGACACACGGAATGCAGGAGTTGGTTTAACAGGTGTTTACTGAACAAAGTCTGGAGGTGAACTAAAAGATACAAGACGCTATACAGGCTTATATACCCGAGTGGTCACTACCGGTATTACAGTACACAGGGGCTCTTAAAGGTACATACACTACAAATACGTGGCTAGAGGAATGGTGCCAGGGGGAGGGATTCAAGTTCCTGGGACATTGGAACTGGTTCTGGGGGAGGTGGGACCAGTTCAAACTGGACGGTTTGCACCTGGGCAGGGCTGGAACCTGTTGTGTATGTATCTTTAAGAGAGAACTGCTTTTATACTGTAGTACCGGCAGTGACCACACCTGTATATAAAGCCATAGCAGGCTTCTGTACTTTCAGTTCCAGCATACCCTCTGTTCAGTAAATACCTGTTATTACCGTTCTCCTGCAGTCCGTGTGTTATTGATACGTGGACACTACAGAACCGATGTCCAAGGGGAAGTGTTTGCTAGTGCTGTGGGGGAGGGTTTAAACTGAAATGGCAGGGGGTTGCAAACCTGAGCAGGGAGACAGAGGAAAGGGAAACAAGGATAAAAGCAAAAGATAGGAGGGAGAAAAACAAAAGTGGCAGAGAAATCAACGGTTTAAATCAAACATGGCCACAGTAAATAATAATTCTCATAGGTCTAAGAGCGTTAAAAAAACAAGCCAGAAGGCTTTGTGTCTTAATGCGAGGAGCATTTGTAATAAGGTGGATGAATTGGCTGCGCAAATAGAAGTAAACAAATACGATTTGGTTGGGATTACGGAAACGTGGCTCAAGGGAGGCCAGGACTGGGAACTCAACATCCAGGGGTATTCGATATTCAGGAAAGATAGGCAAAAAGGAAAGGGAGGTGGGGTAGCATTACTGGTTAAAGAAGGGATTAACACAATTGTAATGAAGGATATTAGCTCTGATGAGGTGGAATCTGTATGGGTAGAATTGAGAAATACCAAGGGGAAAAAAACATTAGTGGGAGTGGTTTATAGACCTCCAAACAGTAAGGCGGAGGTTGGGGATGGCATTAAAAGGGAAATTAAAGAAGCGTGCAATAAGGGCACAGCAGTCATCATGGGTGCCTTTAATCTACATATAGATTGGGCCAACCAAATTAGTAACAATACCGTGGAGGAGGAATTCCTGGAGTGTTTACGGGATGGTTTCCTGGACCAATATGTCGAGGTACCAACCAGAGATCAGGCTATCTTAGACTGGGTATTATGTAATGAGAAAGGATTAATTAGCAATCTTGTTGCACGAGGCCCCTTGGGTCGGAGCAATCATAATATGATCGAATTCTTCATTAAGATGGAGAATGAAGTCGTTGACTTGGAGACTAGGGTCCTCAATTTAAATAAAGGAAACTACGATGGTCTGAGGAGCGAGTTGGGTAGGATTGATTGGGGAATGGCACTCAAAGGGTTGACGGTGGATAGGCAATGGCAAACATTCAAAGACCGAATGGATGAACTACAGAATTTGTTCATCCCAGTTTGGCATAAAAATAAAACAAAAAAGGTAACCCAACCGTGGCTAACAAGGGAAATTAGGAATAGCATAAGGTCCAAGGAGAGGGCATATAAATTGGCCAGAAAAAGCAATAATCCTGAGGATTGGGAGCAGTTTAGGATTCAACAAAGGAGGACAAAGGGATTAATTAAGAAAGGGAAAATAGAATATGAGAGTAAGCTTTCAGGGAACATAAAAACTGACTGTAAAAGCTTTTAAAGATATGTGAAGAGAAAAAGATTGGTGAAGTCAAGCGTAGGTCCCTTGCAGTCAGAATCGGGGGAACTTATAATGGGGAACAAAGAAATGGCAGACCAACTAAATACATATTTTGGTTCTGTCTTCACAAAGGAGGACACAAATAACCTCCCAGAGATGCCGGGGAACATAGAGTCTGATGAAAGGGTGGAACTGAAAGAATTCAGTATTTGTAGAGAAATGGTGTTAGGAAAATTGATGGGACTGAAGGCCGATAAATCCCCAGGGCCTGATAATCTACATCCCAGGGTACTTAAGGAAGTGGCCCTAGAAATACTAGATGCATTGCTGGTCATCGTCCAGAACTCGATAGACTCTGGAACAGTACCCATGGATTGACGGGTAGCTAATGTTACCCCTCTATTCAAAAAAGGTGGTAGAGAAAAGGTGGGGCATCAGTAGGCTTGGCATCGGTAGTGGGGAAAATGCTAGAGTCCATTATAAAAGATGTAATAGCAGAGCACTTGGAAAGCAGTGACTGGATCGGACAAAGTCAACATGGATTTACAAAAGGTAAATCATGCTTGACTAATCTACTGGAATTTTTTGAGGATGTAACTGGTAAAATAGATAAGGGAGAACCAGTGGATGTGGTGTATTTGGACTTTCAGAAGGCTTTCGATAAGGTCCCGCATAAGAGATTAACGTGCAAAATTAAGGCACATGGGATGGGGGCAAGGTATTGACTTGGATAGAGAACTGGTTGGCGGACAGAAAGCAAAGAGTTGGAATAAACGGGTCATTTTCCGAGTGGCAGGCAGTGACTAGTGGGGTACCGCAAGGATCGGTCCTAGGACCCCAGCTGTTCACAATATATATTAATGATCTGGACGAGGGAATTGGATGTAATATCTCCAAATTTGCAGATGACACAAAGCTGGGTGGGAGGGTATGCTGTGAGGAGGATGTCGTGAAACTCCAGAACGATTTGGACTGGTTGGGTGATTGGGCAGAAACATGGCAAATGCACTATAATGTGGATAAATGTGAGGTTATCCACTTTGGTGGCAAAAACAGTAAGGCAGATTATTATTTGAATGGCAATAGATTGGGAGAAGGGGAAGTGCAAAGAGTCCTGGGTGTTCTTGTGCACCAGTCGCTGAAGGTAAGCATGCAGGTGCAGCAGGCAGTTAAGAAGGCAAATGGTATGTTGGCCTTCGTAGCAAGAGGGTTCGAGTAGAAGAACATGGATGTCTTGCTGCAGTTGTACAGGGCCTTGGTGAGACCACACCTTGAGTATTGTGTGCAGTTTTGGTCGCCTTACCTGAGGAAGGACATTCTTGCCATGGAAGGAGTGCAGCGAAGATTCACCAGGCTGATACCTGGGATGGCAGGAATGACGTATGAGGAGAGATTGTGTCGATTGGGCTTATACTCACTGGAGTTTAGAAGATTGAGAGGGGATCTCATCGAAACCTATAAAATTCTGTCAGGCCTGGACAGACTAGATGCAGGAAGGATGTTTCTGATGGCCGGGGAGTCCAGAACCAGGGGTCATAGTCTAAGGATAAGGGGTAGGACATTTAGGACTGAAATGAGGAGGAATTTCCTCACCCAAAGAGTGGTGAACCTGTGGAATTCTCTGCCACAGAGGGCGGTGGAGGCCAGTTCATTAAATATATTCAAGAAAGAGTTGGATATATTTCTTAAGGCTAAAGGGATCAAGGGATATGGGGAGAAGGCAGGGACAGGGTACTGAATTTGGATGATCAGCCATGATCTCATTGAATGGCGGAGCAGGCTCGAAGGGCCGAATGACCTACTCCTGCTCCTATCTTCTATGTTTCTATGTGAGTGTGTGTGTGTGTATGAGAGTATGTGTGTGAGTGAGTGTGCGTGTGAGTTTGTGCGAGTGTGTGTGTGTGAATTTGTTTGCGTGTGTGTGAGTGTGAGTGTGTGTATGAGTGAGTGTATGTGATTGAGTGTATGTGAGCGTGTGAGAGTGTGTGCGCATGTGTGTGCGAGTGTGAGAGTGTGTGAGAGTGTGTGTGTGTGAGAGTGTGAGTGTGCGTGTGCAAATGTGAGTGTGTGTGAATGTGTTTGCATGTGTGTGTGTGTGAAAGTGTGTGTGAGTTTGTGTGTGTGTGTGAGTGTGAGTGAGTGTGTGAAAGTGTGTGTATGTGTGAGTGTACATTTGTGTGTGTGAGTGTGAGTGTGTGTGATTTTGCATGTGTGAGTGTGCTTTTGAGAGTGAGTGTCTGAGTGCGTGTGAATGTGAGTGCGTGTGTGTGAGTGTGCATGTGAGTGTGTCCGTGTGTGTGAGTGTGTAAGTATGTGAGAGTGTGGGTATGTGTGTGAGTGAGTGGATGTGAGTGGGGGTGTGTGAATGAGTGTGTGTGTGTGTGTGTGAGAGAGTGTGTGTGAGTGAGTGAGTGTGACTATGTGTGTGTGAGTGAGTGTATGAATGTGTGAGTGTGCGTGTGCGAGTGTGTGTGAGTATGTTTGAGTGAGTGTGTGTGTGTGTGTGTGTGTGAGTGTGAGTGTGTGTGTGAGTGCGTGTGTGTGAGCGAGTGCGTGTGTGTGTGTTTGGTACATGTGTGTGAATGTGAGTGTGTGTGAATGTGAGTGTGTGTGTGTGTGCGTGTGAGAGTGTGTGTGTGAGTGAGTGTATGTGAGTGAGTGTATGTGAGTGTGAGTGGGGGTGTGTGAGTGAGTGTGTGGATGTGAGTGTGTGTGAGAGAGTGGGGGTGTGTAAGCGAGTGCTTATTGCAACTCGGTTCGAGGCCCCCTCTCAGGGAATGGCTTGTGCCAATGAAAGAACATGAATGGAGCTGCTCTGCAAGCCCTCAGCCGGTTAAGGCAACAAATAGTTCAAAGTGCAAACATGGACAATGTGATTAAAGATTTTTTTTTACTGTGCAAACTCTGTGCCCTTCCCGCATGACAAACTAATTCAGATAAACCCCCCAAAAAAGAGTCAGAGAGATAACTGGTTCTCACGACCTTCAGAAAATGAAAAAAACAGTTAAACAAGAATGACCATGATCCTCGGCCTTCATATAAAAAACAAACACAACAGTCTCGGCCTTCATATATAAAAAAAAATTCTCGGCCTTCATATATAAACATTACATTTGGCCACACCTTCTACTTTTTCCCCTGTGAGGGTGATCCGCCTCGCTTCTGCGAATGGCCCCTTCCCGCCCTGCAGCTCCTCCTCAATGGGACCCCAGTGGCTGCAGCAAGGCTGGGGGAAGGCTGCTGAGGGTCAGATGGTGAGACGCCAGATGCCCTTGGGGGATGGTCTGGACCAGCTCTGGGCCTGGAGGGCCCGGCTGCTGACTGCTCCAACTCTGCTTGGGCGGCAGCAGTCTGCACTACGGGTGGTGGCAGCTGCAGTGGAGGAGTGACAGTGTTGGCTGCAGTATGCTGCCAACCTGACAGAGCACAGGCACTCCCTGGTCGGCCGAGACACTGGCACTCGCAAGGACCAGCACTGCAGCATGCGCAGCAATCTGCTGAAGCACAGACTGCTGGGCTGCTGCGGTGCAGCGAGGGCCCCGGCGATGCCTGGCCGATCCAGCGAGGGTGGCAGCACTTAGTGCCCGTGTGGCCCTGATCTGTGTCTGCATCAGACCAGCCGGTGAATGCATGGCACGACTGAGCACTTGGCTGGAAGCCGCCTGTGCTGCCGCGAAGTCCTGCAGACTCCTGGCCTGTGCTGCCCCGAATTCCTGAGCACTCCTTGCCAGTGACTCTATGGAGTCAGGCATCCTTGCCACTGCAGCCATGAGCTCAGTGTGCCTGCGCTCAGCCTGGGCGCCCATTTCACCAAGGAGCCGCACCTCCTCTGCGCTCACCGTAGCAGGACTGGAGGTCGCATTCACCCTCCGGGGAGAAGGCCGCCGAGCTTCCCCACCCCTCCCGCATTGCTGCAGCCCGCTGGGCCCCGGAGCTTCACTCTCCTCAGACCCTTCCCCCCGCTCCCCTCCAGGGAAGACGTGTCCCCATCATGGCCATGGGCTGCCTCGGCTGAGGGTGGCACTGATGGGCCGGCTTCCTCTTCCTCCTCCAATTCAGAATCACTGACAGTGGCAGCTTGAGGGCCCGCCTCCTCACCTGGCGAATCAGCATCTGAAAGCAGGGAGGCATAAGAGTTGCTTTAGAGTGAGGACAGGGCGGCAGCGAGGGAGGCATGAGTGCTGCTGTGCACTGCATTGGTTCGATAGTGGCAAAGGATGCTGGCGTGAGGCACAAGTGGAAAGAGAGAGGTCAAAAAGGTGATGACTGTTATGTTCATAAATAAATAGACATTCTTATTATGAACAGCTAGCTTGAGCTAGTCACTTTATTCAGCCATGTGGACTTGTACAGCATCCATCTTGACTACTGCCTTGTGGGTAGCCTAGTGCATCGTGGGTAGCCCACTCTTATATACATACAGCTCCACCTAGTGTACCATTCTAGAATGACATGTTATTGATCATTACATCCCCCTTTCTTTGAGGTTGAACAAAATCAATATCAATCAGTCATAACGACATAAACATTTTCACAACAGTCAACACATTTTCAATATAGTTTTCTTTGTACTCAAAGATTAAGTCTATCAGGCACTTCACGTGTGGATCTTCTCAGCACAGGTAAGTCTGATGTGTTTTCATGAGCGCTTGTATCTGTGTTTGTGTTAGATTGTTCTGGTGGTGAGTGACAAGATTCAGTTGCGGCATTGTCATCGATTTGCTCTTGGATAGTTTCTTGTGTTTTCAGGAGGGAACGGCGGTTCCTCCTGAGAATCTGTCCTTCCTCAGTTCTAACAGTGTATGACCTTGGTCCTAATTCCTCAAGAACTGTAGCTTTCTTGTTCCATGCATCTGGATCCTCAATCCTGAAAACATCATCCCTTGTCAATGGTTTCAGAGTTTTGGATGACTTGTCATAGTATGATTTCTGTTTCAGCTTTAACAGTTGAAGTCTCTGTCTCAGTTCCTTACTCTGCTTTTCTTTTGTACAGCAGGGTAGCGTGGTACGCAACTTGCGACCCATTAGGAGTTCAGCAGGTGAAGAACCAGAGTCTAAAGGTGAGGCTCGGTAGCTCAGCAGGGCGAGATAAGGATCAGACTTGCTTTCTGTTGCTTTCTTCAGTAGCTGTTTGAGAACTTGAACACCTTTCTCTGCCTTACTATTAGACTGGACATACAGAGGACTGGATGTGATGTGTTGAAAGTCATAATGTGCTGCAAACTGTTGCCACTCCTTACAGTTGAAGCACGGACCATTGTCGCTAATGGCAATCCTGGGAATCCCATGTCTGGCGAAAATGGATTTAACATGTATTATGAAACTGCTTGCTGATGTGCTTGAGAGCAGCGCCGTCTCAGGATAGTTAGAATAGTAGTCAATCACTAATAGATAGTCTTTACCATTCAAATGAAAAAGGTCCATACCAACCTTTTGCCATGGTGCTGTTGGTAAGTCAGCTACTATCATTGGTTCCTTTGCTTGTTTGTTTTGGTGTTTCTGACATGTCTCACATTTGCCTATCATGTTCTCAATGGCCTTATTTATGCCAGGCCAATAAACAGTGTCTCTTACTCTCCTTTTGCATTTTTCAATTCCGAGGTGTCCCTCATGAATCCTTGCGAGCATGTCTCGACGTAGAGCCTGTGGAATGACTGTTCTGTTCTGTTTTAGTAATAGCCCACTTGCGACACTCAACTCTGACCTGATGTGATAGTGCTTTGGACAGGAACCTTTTGGCCAACCATGATGAATGTTCTCTATTACTGTTTGTAACACTGTATCTTTTACTGTTTCTTCTGCTATTTGCTTTGATTTTGTGTCTGACATGGGCAGCGCAGCAGTGACCATACTCACATGAACATCCACGTCTTCCTCAGTACAGCTCACATGACTCATTGTGGGTGCTCGGGATAGTGTATCTGCTAACACTATGGGCTAGATTTTCAGTTTAGGCAGTTTTGGGGCGCTAGCTTTAGCGCCCGCCCGAAGTTAGCGCCCGCCCCAAAGTAGCGCCCCGTTGCTGGGAATTCAGTGGCTTCGCCCTAAGAGGTTGGTGGAGCGCTAAAAGAGGCGTTCCACTACTCTCTTTAGGCGCTAAGCCGGCGGTCCAGAGGGATAGCGCCCAGGCGGGGCGCAGCACGGGTGCGGTCATTTTTGCACTGACAGCAGACCCCGTGGTGCCGACCAGCTCTTAAAGGGGGAAGGGACGAATTGGTCTGCTGCCACGCCCTGCACACTGCAGCCTTGCAAAGAGGCCTCAACACTACTGCTCAGCCCCAGGGAGTCATGGCAACGCCAGAGAAGGCCCGTCAGCGTGCCCTGCGCTTCTCAGAGGGTGATCTGGACATCATGCTCACAGCTCTGGAGGTGAGGCGCAAGATCTTGTTTCCAGACAGTGGGAGGAATCCAACCCACCACGACTACACCAAAGCCTGGAAGCAGATCGCCCAGAGGGTGACGTTCACCGGCGAGGCCCCCAGGACCCACACACAATGTCGTAAGAAGTACAACGATCTGACCAGGATTGTGAGGGTGAGTAGCCTTTCCAGTCTCCTCCTCATTCTTGCATGTACACCTGACATGATGGGCAAAGGGACCTGAAAGTCCTTTTGGCCAGCCCTCAGCCAGCAGCATTGGGACAGTCATGAGCATCAAATGGCCATTCGGCACTCTACACTTTGGCCAAGCTATTCCACCATGGGAGGCAGTGCACACTACATCAGGGCTTCACTCTGTCCAAGCTATTCCACCATGGGAGGCAGTGCACACTACATCAGGGCTTCACTCTGTCCAAGCTATTCCACCATGGGAGGCAGTGCACACTACATCAGGGCTTCACTCTGTCCAAGCTATTCCACCATGGGAGGCAGTGCACACTACATCAGGGCTTCACTCTGTCCAAGCTATTCCACCATGGGAGGCAGTGCACACTACATCAGGGCTTCACTCTGTCCAAGCTATTCCACCATGGGAGGCAGTGCACACTACATCAGGGCTTCACTCTGTCCAAGCTATTCCACCATGGGAGGCAGTGCACACTACATCAGGGCTTCACTCTGTCCAAGCTATTCCACCATGGGAGGCAGTGCACACTACATCAGGGCTTCACTCTGTCCAAGCTATTCCACCATGGGAGGCAGTGCACACTACATCAGGGCTTCACTGCGCACTTACAGCCCGTCCTTTCTCTTGCAGGCTAAAGTAGCGTTTAATCGCCAGGCCCGTGCCAGGGGTGGCCGCGCCAAGCTGCAGAAGCTCACTCGGCTGGAGGAGCGCGTGTGTGTGCTCATGGGAGCACGTGTGATTGTCCCCACAGCGTGCGGTGTATCCGACCCTCCACTGCCCGGCAATGGTAAGGACCTCGCCTTTTGGCCCTCTCGCGTCGCACTGGCCCATCCGAGCTACCTCCTTTGCCACTGTCCCACCAATGCGCTGAATCCCACCAGTCCTAACTCCCTCGCTGACGCCGTCTCCTCACTCTGAAGCTACTCTTGTGCATTCCTGCTTTCAGCTGGTGACGACCAGGACCCTGAGGCTGCCAGTGACAGCACCTCCAACCAGGAGGAGGAGGAGGAGCAAGCCGGACCTTCGGGGGAACAGTCACGTCCCGCAGGAGAGGAGGAAATGCTCGACACCTCCTCACTGGACGAGTGCCTGGAGGAACTGTCGCAGGGCAATGCAGCTTCTGGGACCAGTGGCGTCCAGCCACCCAGCAGCCGTGCGCGTGGCCCGCGGCCTTCCCCCCAAAGGGGGGAAGGATCAGAGGGGAGTGCTGCTGCTCGGCACACTCGCCGTCACCAACGCGGCAAGGGTCCCCTAGTTCGGCCCCCTCCTCCCCAGCGGGAGAGTCGCGACTCCAGTCCGGACACCTTCACTTCGGAGGAGGTGCGGAAGCTCGATCAGATGGCCGACGACTCGGACCGGCGCCACACGGAGCTCATGAGCGTGGTGGGGCGCATGCCTGAGGCCATCGAGTCGCTGGCGACCAGTGTGCGCGAGTTCGGGGCAGCAACTGCCGCGACTGGCCGCATGCTAACTGATGCCGTCAAGACCCTGGCGGATGTGATGCGCGCGCACACCAGGACCACAGGGCCACTCACTGCTGCCACACGCGCTGTCTCAGGCAGGCATCGCCAGGGCAGGCGCCGCGCTGGACCATCCCAGCAAGCCGGCCGTCGGCTGATTGCTGCGGATCCTGCAGTGCGGGCCCGGCCGAGTGCCACCGCGCCACAGCACCAGCCAGCGCATCCCAGACGCCAGCTGGCCCACATTGCACCATCCGTCGCCGCCATTCCCCCTCTGGGGCGTCAAGGGCAAGCAGCTGCAGCTGATGGTGGCCAGGCTCAGGCGCGCCACTCAGGAGACGGCCCCTCGAGGCCCAAACGCCGTGTAGGCCGCCCCCCAGCGGCATCTGGCGGAAGGGCATCTGAGCCTCAGGCGCCTTCCCCCAGCCTCGCAGCAGCCACTGGGCAGAGCTTGCGAAGGAGCAGCAGGCAGGGCAGGGGAGGCAAAATGCTGGCCAAGGTCTCGCCCTCGCGGGCCACTCAGTAGAGGGTGTGGCCAGCTTTCCTTTAATATGGCGGTGGCCATCTTTATTTTGCCCATGGTTGTGCTTTTGGAGGGCTTTTTTTTTGCGTTAGGCCGACGTTGAGGCCCGGTTTCAATAAAGGTGGAGTGGCTCCTCCCCAGTTTGTGGGAGTGAGTCGTTTGTTGGGCTTTTTGTGGGGCCCGTTTATTGTTTTTGGGGATTCATGTGGGAAGGGCTTTCCATTTTTGTTTAATAAAAAATTATCTTTATTCATGCAGTCTCCATGGTTGTTCTTCTTAGTGTTTGTTGGCTTCGCCGGCTGAGGGCTTGCGGAGCGGCTGCATTCATCTTCCCTCATGGCCCCTGGCCATTCCCTGACAGGGGGCTTAGAAGTACCGTGTAATAAGGTGGCGTCGTGCGGCCCTTGGCCCTGGTCGCTCCCTCCTGGGAACGTACTCCTGCTCCTCCTCCTCCTCCTCCTCCTCCTCATGCTCCTCCTGCTCCTCCTCCTGAGGTGCTGGTCCAACGTCAGGTGGCAGTGCCTGAGTCCTGCGGATAGCCAGGTTGTGTAGCATGCAGCAAACCACCACAAATTGGGAGACCCGGTCCGGCGAATACTGGAGAGCTCCTCCGGAGCGATCAAGGCAGCGGAACCGCTGCTTGAGGACCCCAATAGTTAGCTCGATGATGTTGCGGGTGGTTTGATGGCTCTCGTTGTAGGCCTCTTCAGCAGCGGTCCTGGGCGCGCGGAGCGGGGTCATGAGCCAGGTGCACAAAGGATAGCCTTTGTCCCCGAGTAGCCATCCTCTTGGGGGAGGCTGTGCCTGGAACATGTCATGCACAGTACTCTGCCGCAGGATAAAGGCATCGTGGCTGCTGCCTGGGAAGCTGGCATTGACTGCCATGATGCGCTGCTTGTGGTCACAGACCAGCTGCACATTCAGAGAATGGTAGCCCTTCCTGTTGCGATACTGCTCGCCATGCTCCAGAGGGGCCCGCAAAGCCACATGCGTACAGTCAATGGCGCCCTGCACCAAGGGGAATTCCCCGAGTCTGGAAAATCCCAATGCGCGCTGATGCTGGCTCTCCAGGGCCATGGGGAAGGAGATGAATTGGCTTCTCCTTCTGAACAGTGCTTCTGTCACCTGGCGGATGCAGCGATGCGCGCCGTACTGGGAGATGTTTGCTATGTCCCCAGCAGCGTATTGGAAGGAGCCGGTGGCATAGAAGTTCAATGCCACTGTCACCTTCACTTCCACCGACAGAGACGTCCTGCACCTGAGCTTTGGCCGCAGATCTCGGCGAAGCAGGTGGCAGACCTCTGCAATCACCTCCTTTCGGAATCGGAGCCTTTTAACACATCGCGCGGCACTCATGTTTAGGTAGGAGCGCTGCTGGCGGTATAGCCTGACTGGGTAAGGCCTACGTGGCCGACGCCTGTAGCCCCCTCTGCCTCTAGCCAGGGCTGCCCCTCTCACAATGCGTCTGCGAGCCCTACGGACATGGAGCTGCAGCTCCGCGTTGGCACCCCATGCAACCCCCATCAAATCCTGGCAAACACTCTAATTTCCAAATGGCCACTTGCAGCGCTGTTGCCTGAGTCCAAAAATACCTGGCTCTTGCTGCTTGAAACCAGTTAGCTATCCTCCTTGTTGTGTCTCCAGAAATGCGTTGCACAAGACTGTTTTCTGAAATAATGGATGGCCTTTATACTGGAGAGGACGTTCCCTTTAATTAGCGCCCCCCGGGGCCCGCGCTGGTTGTGTTGCGTTCCTTTTTCCAAACGCTCCGGCCGCCCGCCGCACAATGGGGCGGTCCGACTGAAGTTTGCAATCGGGGCGGCCAAAGGGCGTTGCACGAGGATGTGACGTCATTTTCTGCGCGCGCAGCCGGGCGGCCGCTAAACTTTGCGCCGGCGCTAACGGGCAACTTAATTTGGGGCGGGGCGCAAACTGCGCTGCGCCCGGGCGCTACACGCATAGCGCCCGGAAATCACTTCTCTTAAGGCGCTAACTGCTGGCGCAAGCAACTGAAAATCTAGCCCTTAGTGTTTGCCTGGTGTGTAGATCAGTTCAAAGTCATATCTTTGTAGTTTCATCATGAGTCGTTGAATCGTTGGAGACATCTCATTCAGGTTTTTTTTTATGATGGCAACCAGTGGGCAGTGGTCTGTCTCAACTGTGAAGGTGGGAAGTCCATATATGTAGCCATGGAACCTTTCTAGTCCAACTACCAAGCCTAGACATTCCTTTTCAGTTTGGGCGTATCGACACTCAGAATCAGTCATAGACCTGGAGGCATAGGCAACAGGCTTCCAATCTTCACCCTCTGCTTGTAGCAAGACCGCACCTAGGCCATCTTTTGATGCATCCGTTGACACTTTGATTCTCTTTGTTGGGTCAAAGAAGGTGAGTACAGGTGTGGTCGTCAGCACTGTTTTGAGGTTTACCCACACTTGTTCATGTCTTTCTGTCCATGCGAACTCATTTGTTTTATGTAGCAGGTCTCGCAGACAGGCTGTCTTGGCTGACAAGTTAGGAATGAACTTTCCAATGAAGTTTATCATCCCCATGATGCGTAGCACTCCTTTTTTGTCAGTGGGTCGGGGCATGTTGAGTATGGCATTTACTTTTTCCATATCTGGCTCTATTCCTTTACCAGATAGATTATCTCCTAGGAAAGTGACTTCCTGGATGCCAAACTGACACTTGGCTTTGTTGAGCTTCAGTCCATTCCAGCGTATGCTCTGTAGCACTTTAGTCAGTCTCTCATTGTGTTCTTTCAGTGTGGAGCCCCAGATGATGATGTCATCAACATAGACCCGAGCCCCTTCCAGAACTTCAATTATGTGTTCCATCGCTCTATGAAAGATTTCAGATGCAGATATTATCCCGAAAGGCAATTCTGAGGAAACAATACCTGCCAAATGGTGTGTTGAAGGTACAGTATTTGGTGCTCTCTTCATCCAGTTTTAGTTGCCAAAATCCTTGTGAGGCAGCGAGCTTTGTGAAGTATCTGGCACCTGCCATTTCACTAGTGATTTCTTCTCGCTTGGGAATCTGGTAGTGTTCACGTTTTATGTTTGCATTTAAGTCCTTTGGATCCATGCATGCTCTTAGATCATTGTTCTGTTTCTTTACACATACCATGGAGTTAACCCAGTCTGTTGGCTCTTTGACTTTCCTGATGACTCCTAGTGTGGTCATTCTGTCCCGTTCTTTCTTGAGCCGGTCACGCAGGGATGCTGGAACTCTCCGTGGAGCATGTACCACTGGCTGAGCATTCTCCTTTAGCTGGATTTTGTAAGTGAATGGTAGAACTCCAAATCCTTTGAACACATCCTGGAAATTACTCACTACAGAATCCACCGAGTCATCTGGTCTGCTTATGGCACAGTTTATACAGTAGACTCTCTTGACCAGTTCTAAGTCCTCACAAGCTTTGTCACCTAGTAGTGAATCAAGTCCTTCAGCCACAAAAGAAAACATGAGATGATGCACTTTGTCTTTGACTGTCACTTTAAGTCTGCATACACCTAAGCTATCTATTTTCTGTCCATTATAGTTCTTCAGTAGTACTGACTTTTTCTGTATTTTGGGCTTTTCTTTCATATTTTTAATGTCACTCATACTGATTAAGTTTGCTTTTGCCCCAGTGTCTAGTTTCAATGTAACTAATGCTCCATTTACCTGTAGTGACATCATCCATTTGTCCTCTTTTACTGCATTAACTTTATGTTCAGCATTGTCCATTCCTGAGGGCTGCACATTTTCTGTATCCTTTTCTATATTGTCACATGACACCATTCCTACAGAAAATGTCTCACTTAAATCGGTGTCCTCAATCACATTGACTTGTTGCCCTTTCTTTGTTTTTACTTTTGAAAAGCATTGGTTGGCAAAGTGATTCTTTCCATTACATTTTGTGCACATTTTCCCAAACGCTGGGCATTGTCGTGATTGGTGTTTGTAACCACAGCGTTTACAATTAAAAATTCCTTCCTCCGATTGCTTTTCATTTCTGTTCTGCCCACGTTTCTTCCCTTTGTAGGACACAGCACCGACAGCAGCACAGTCACTTACTACAATCGCATTATTAATTTCACTGAAAGTCTTTGCGTGCTTTTGAGTTAGCTCACTAGCTTGGCATATTTTCACAGCATTTTCCTCTCAACAAATGTTCCCTGACCTTTTTATCATGAATACCAAACACAATCTGGTCATGAATCATGGATGATTTGAGTTCAGAGAAATTACATGTCTGTGCTTTCTGTTTCAGATCGGTCACAAAGCTGTCAAAAATCTCATTTTGCTGCTGTGTCCATGAACGGAACACGTATCTCTCATAGGTCTCATTCTTTTTGGGAGAACAATGTGTATCAAACTTCTTTAGCACATCGTCCATTTTTTCTCTGTCCTCCTCTTGATCAAATACAAATGTATTAAATACCTCTATTGCCTGTGGGTCTGCAACTGTGAGCAGTAACGCTATTTTCCTTGCGTCTGGCATCGTACCGAACCCGATGGCTGCAATGTAGAGTTTGAATTGTTGTTTGAAAGTTCACCAATTGCAGTCGACATTCCCCGTGAGTTTCAAACCCTCCGGTGGCTTCAAATTCTCCATGTCGCATTTCACAATATTCAGCAGATTTTACCAATCCTGGTACCATGTTATGTTCATAAATAAATAGACATTCTTATTATGAACAGCTAGCTTGAGCTAGTCACTTTATTCAGCCATGTGGACTTGTACAGCACCCATCTTGACTACTGCCTTGTGGGTAGCCTAGTGCATCATGGGTAGCCCACTCTTATATACATACAGCTCCACCTAGTGTACCATTCTAGAATGACATGTTACTGATCATTACAATGACCTTACCATTGCTGTCCAGAACAGGGTCGGCATCTCCACTGGCAACGGGGCCAATCAGCCGGCCTGCCATAATGCGCTCCACACGCTGCTCCAGGTCGCTGAGATCTTTGAGGTTAGGACGGCCTCCCCCGGTCCGTTGCTGCTGCCTGCGATTGTGGGCCAGCTTGCCCTGCAAGAGAAAGGACGGCCTCTAAGTACAGTGTCAAGCCCTGATCTTGCCTGCACTGCCTCCCATGGTGGAATAGCCCTGACAGTGTCAAGCCCTGATCTTGCCTGCACTGCCTCCCATGGTGGAATAGCCCTGACAGTGTGTAAAGTGCTGAATGTGCAAGTGGTTTTCATGAGAGTCCCATAGCTCTTGGATGAGGGCTGGGCATTGGTGCTTTCAGGTCCCTTTGGCCAGAAACTGAGGTGCACATGCAGGGATGAACAGGATAGTGGTAAGGGTACTCACCCTGACAACCAGAGTGAGGTCGTTGAACTTTTTCCTGCATTGAAGTGGAGTCCTGGCAACCATGTTGTTGGTGGTCACCCTGTTTGCCACCTCCCTCCAGGCTTTTCGGTATTCGCTGGGAAGCGGCCTCCTCCCACTGTCAGGGAAGAGGACAGGTCGGCTGCGCTCTACTGTGCCAACCAGTAGCCTCAGGGCACCCTCGCTGAAGCGCTCCGCTCGCCCCCTAGCCTTCTGCATGATCCTGGGCGTAGAAATGATGATCCAGCAATTGTCAGGCCTTGCTTCAGGGCTGCAGTGTGCAGGGCGTGGCAGCCAAACAAGTCCACCCTCCCCCTTTAAGAGCTGACCGGCGCCAGCGTGTCTGCCTTCAATCAGCAACTCGCCGCACCTGCGCTGTGCCTGCCCTCGGTGTTAGCGCCTCGGCTCGCCGGCTTAGCGCCTTATGATAGTCGTGCATCGCCTGCTTTAGTGCAGCAGCAAACTCTTGGGGCGATGCAACTCAATTTTGGCGAAGGTGGCGCTAAGTTGCGCCGGGCGCTAAATTTAGCGAACGCCCGGCTGCAGCGCCCCAAACGTGGCGATACGGAATTTCTAGGCCTGTGTGTGTGTGTGTGAGTGCGTGTGTGTGTGCGTGAGTGAGAGTGTGTGTGTGTGTGTGAGAGAGAGTGTGTGTGAGTAAGTTTGTGAGTGCGAGAGTGTGTGTGTGTGTGTGTGTGTGTGTGAGTGTGTGAGTGAGAGTGTATGCGAGTGAGTGTGAGTGAGTGAGTGAGAGTGTGTGTGTGTGTGAGAGAGAGTGTGTGTGAGAGTAAGTTTGTGAGTGCGAGAGTGTGTGTGTGTGTGTGTATGTGAGTGAGAGTGTGAGTGAGTGAGAGTGAGAGTGAGAGTGAGAGTGTGAGTGTGAGTGAGCGAGTGTATATGAGTGAGTGAGAGTGTGTGTGTGCGCATGTGTGAGAGAGTGTGAGTGTGTGCGCGTGAGTGAGTGAGTGTGTGTATGTGTGAGTGTGCATGTGTGTCAGTGTGAGTGTGAGTGTCAGTGTGTGTGAGTGCGAGTGTATGTGAGTGCGAGTGTGTGCTTGAGTATGCGTGTGTGTGTGCTTTTGTGAGTGAGCGTGTGAGTGTGTGAGTGAATGTGTGTGTGTGAGTGTGCAAGTGTGTGAGCGAGTGTGCATGTGAGTGTGTGTGTGTGTGTGAGTGAGTTTGTGTGTGAGTGTGAGTGTGTATGAGTTTGAGTGAGCGAGTGTGCGAGTGAGCGTGTGGGTATGTGAGTGTGTGTGTGAGTGGGTGTGTGAGTGAGTGTGAGAGAGAATGTGAGTGTGAGTGAATGTGTGTGTGTGTGTGCAAGTGTGTGAACAAGTGTGCATGTGAGTGTGTGTGTGAGTGAGTGAGTGAGAGTGAGTGAGTGAGTGAGAGTGTGTGTGTGTGTGTGAGTGAGCGTGTGAGTATGTGAGCGTGTGTGTGTGAGTGAGTGGGTGTGTGAGAGAGTGTGTGAGAGAGTGTGTGTGTGAGTGAGTGTGAATGTGTGTAAGTGAGAGTGTGTGTGTGAGTGAGTGTGAGTGTGTGAGAGTGTATGTGAGTGTGAGTGTGTGAGTGAGTGAGAATGTGAGTGAGAATGTGAGTGAGTGAGTGTGTGTGAGTGAGTTTGTGTGTGTATGTGAGTATGTGTGTGAGTGTGTGTGAGAGTGTGCGTGTGTGTGAGAGAGTGTGTGAGTGTATATTAGAGAGTGTGAGTGTGCATGTGTGAGAGTGTGCATGTGTGAGTGTGTGAGTGTGTGTGTGAGTATGTGTGAGTGCGAGTGTGTGCGTGTGTTTGTTTGAGTATGCGTGTGTGCTTTTGTGAGTGAGTGTGCATGTGAGTGTGTGTGTGTGAGTGTGTGAATGTGTGTGCATGAGTGTGCAAGTGTGTGAGCGAGTGTGCTTGTGAGTGTGTCTGAGTGAGTTTGTGTGTGTGAGTATGTGTGTGTGAGTGAGTGAGTGAGTGTCAGAGTGTGTGTGAGTGAGTTTGAGTGAATGTGTGTGTGAGTGTGCGTGTGTGTGTGTGTGTGTGTGTGTGTGTGTGTGTGTGAGTTTGAGTGAATGTGTGTGTGAGAGTGTGTGTGCATGTGAGTGTGAGTGTGTGTGTGTTTGAGTGAGTGAGTGAGTGTGTGAGTTTGTGTGAGTGTGTGCATGTGAGTGTGTGTGTCGGAGTGTGTGAGAGTGAGTGTGTGTGAGTGAGTTGATGTGAGTTAGTGTATGGGTGTGAGTGTGTGTGAGAGTGTGTGTGTGTGAGAGAGTGTGTGTGAGTGAGTGAGTGAGTGTGCGAGTGTGCGTGAGCATGAGTGAGTGTGGGTGTTGTTGTGTATGTACCTTTAAGGGAATAACTGGTCTCAGACTGCAGTACCGGCAGTGACCACCCCTGTATAAAAGGCCCTAGCAGGCTTCTGTAGTTTCAGTTTCCAGGTTGTCTCCATTCAGTAAAGACTTGTTATAATCAACTCCTGCAGTCCGTGTCTCAATTATACACGGACATAATAGGTGTGTGTGTGAGAGAGTGTCTGAGTGTGAGTGTGAGTATGTGTGTTTGTGAGTGTGTGTGTTTGAGCACGTGACAGTGCGTGTGTGTGCGTGTGCGTGAGTGTTAAGTGTGAATGTGTGAGTGAGTGCATGTGTGTGTGTGTGCGTGCGTGAGAGTGAGTGTGTGAGTGAGTGTGTGAGTGTATGTGAGTGTGAGTGCATGTGAGAGTGTGTGGGTGTGTGAGAGTGAGTGTGAGAGTGTGTGTGAGAGAGTGTCTGAGTGTGTGAGTGTGAGTATGTGTGCTTGAGAGTGTGTGTTTGAGTGCGTGACAATGCGTGTGAGTGAGTGAGTGAGTGAGAGTGTGTGTGTGAGAGTGTGTGCATGTGAGTGTGTGTCTGAGTGTGTGAGTTAGTGTATGTGTGTGAGTTAGTGTATGTGTGTGTGTGTGTGTGTGTGTGTGTGTGTGTGTGTGAGTGTGAGCGCATGTGTGTCAGTGTGAGTGTGTGTGTGAGAGAGTGTGTGTGCATGTGAGCGTGAGTGTATGTGTGTGTGTGTGTGAGTGAGTGTGAGTGTGTGAGTGTATGAGTGTGAGTGTGAGTGAGTGAGAATGTGAGTGTGTGTGAGTGTGTGTGTGTGTGTGAGAGTGTGTGCATGTGAGTGTGTGTGTCTGAGTGTGTGAGTTAGTGTATGTGTGTGAGTTAGTGTATGTGTGTGTGTGTGTGTGTGTGTGTGTGTGAGCGCATGTGTGTCAGTGTGAGAGTGTGTGTGTGTGTGAGAGTGTGTGTGCATGTGAGCGTGAGTGTGTGTGTGTGTGTGTGAGTGTGAGTGTGTGAGAGTGTATGTGAGTGTGAGAGTGAGTGAGAATGTGAGTGAGTGAGTGTGTGTGAGAGTGAGTTTGTGTGTGTATGTGAGTATGTGTGTGAGTGTGTGTGAGAGTGTGCGTGTGTGTGAGAGTGTGTGAGTGTATATTAGAGTGTGAGTGTGTGTGTGCATGTGTGAGAGTGTGCATGTGTGAGTGTGTGTGTGAGTATGTGTGAGTGCGAGTGTGTGCGTGTGTTTGTTTGAGTATGCGTGTGTGCTTTTGTGAGTGAGTGTGCATGTGAGTGTGTGTGTGTGAATGTGTGTGCATGAGTGTGCAAGTGTGTGAGCGAGTGTGCTTGTGAGTGTGTCTGAGTGAGTTTGTGTGTGTGAGTATGTGTGTGAGTGATTGAGTGAGTGTCAGAGTGTGTGTGAGTGAGTTTGAGTGAATGTGTGTGAGTGTGCGTGTGAGTGTGTGTGTGTGAGTGAGTTTGAGTGAATGTGTGTGTGAGAGTGTGTGTGCATGTGAGTGTGTGTGTGTTTGAGTGAGTGAGTGAGTGTGTGAGTTTGTGTGAGTGTGTGCATGTGTGTGCATGTGAGTGTGTGTGTCGGAGTGTGTGAGTGAGTGTGTGTGAGTGAGTTGATGTGAGTTAGTGTATGTGTGTGAGTGTGTGTGTGTCAGTGTGAGTGTGTGTGAGAGTGTGTGTGTGTGTGAGAGAGTGTGTGTGAGTGAGTGAGTGTGCGAGTGTGCGAGTGAGTGTGCGAGTGTGCGTGAGTGAGTGTGGGTGTTGTTGTGTATGTACCTTTAAGGGAATAACTGGTCTCAGACTGCAGTACCGGCAGTGACCACCCCTGTATAAAAGGCCCTAGCAGGCTTCTGTAGTTTCAGTTTCCAGGTTGTCTCCATTCAGTAAAGACTTGTTATAATCAACTCCTGCAGTCCGTGTCTCAATTATACACGGACATAATAGGTGTGCGTGTGAGAGAGTGTCTGAGTGTGAGTGTGAGTATGTGTGTTTGTGAGTGTGTGTGTTTGAGCACGTGACAGTGCGTGTGTGTGCGTGTGCGAGTGAGTGTCTAAGTGTGAGTGTGTGAGTGAGTGCATGTGTGTGTGTGTGTGCGTGCGTGCGTGAGAGTGAGTGTGTGAGTGAGTGTGTGAGTGTATGGGAGTGTGAGTGCATGCGAGAGTGTGTGGGTGTGTGAGAGTGAGTGTGAGTGTGCGAGTGTGTGTGAGAGTGTCTGAGTGTGTGTGTGAGTATGTGTGCTTGAGAGTGTGTGTTTGAGTGCGTGACAATGCGTGTGAGTGAGTGAGTGAGTGAGAGAGTGTGTGTGAGAGTGTGTGCATGAGTGTGTGTGTCTGAGTGTGTGAGTTAGTGTATGTGTGTGAGTTAGTGTGTGTGTGTGTGTGTGTGTGTGTGTGTGTGTGCGCATGTGTGTCAGTGTGAGAGTGTGTGTGTGTGTGTGTGAGAGTGTGTGTGCATGTGAGCGTGAGTGTGTGTGTGTGTGTGTGTGTGAGTGAGTATGTGTCTGTGAGTGTGTGTGAGAGTGTGTGAGCATGTGAGTGTGTGTGAGTGCATGTGAGAGTGTGTGAGTGTATATGAGTTAGTGTATGTGTGTGTGTGTGTGTGTGTGAGAGTGAGTGACTGAGTGTGAGTGTATGTGTGTCTGAGTGAGTGTGTGCGCGTGAGTGAGTGTGTGTGCGCATGTGAGAGCGTGTCTGAGTGCGAGTGTGTGTGTGTGTGTGTTTTAATATGCGTGTGTGTGTGCTTTTGTGAGTGAGCGTGTGTGTGTGCATGTGAGTGTGCGTGTGAGTTTGAGTGAGAGTGTGTGACTGAGTGAGTGTGTGTGAGAGAGCGAGTTTGAGTGAGTGTGTGTGTATGTGCGTGAGTGAATGTGTGTATGTGTGAGTGTGTGTGAGAGAGAGTGATAGTGTGAGTGTGTGTGTGTGCGAGTGCATGTGAGCGTGAGTGTGTGTGAGTGTGAGTGAGAGTGCATATGTTTGAGTGAGAGTGTGTGAGTGAGTTTGAGTGAGTGTGTGTGCATGTGAGTGTGAGTGAGTTTGAGTGAGTGAGTGAGTGTGTGCATGTGAGTGTGTGTGTCTGAGTGTGTGAGGGTGAGTGTGTGTGTCTGAGTGTGTGTGAGTGAGTTGATGTGAGTTAGTGTATGTGTGAGTTGATGTGAGTTAGTGTATGTGTGTGAGTGTGTGTGTGTCAGTGAGTGTGTGTGAGTGTGTGTGTGTGTGTGTGTGTGTGTGTGAGAGTGTGTGAGAGAGTGTGAGAGAGTGTGAGAGAGTGTGTGTGTGTGTGTGTGTGTGTGAGTGTCTGCGTGTGAGTGTGAGTGAGTGCGAGAGTGAGAGTGTGTATGTGTGTGAGAGAGAGTGTGTGTGTGGGTGTGTGAGAGTGTGGGTGTGTGTGAGTGAGTGAGTGAGTGAGTGAGTGAGTGAGTGTGTGTGTGTGTGTCTGAGTGTGTGTGTTTGAGCGCGTGACAGTGCGTGTGTGTGTGAGTGAGTGAGTGAGTGAGCGTGTACGTGTGCGAGTGTATGTGTGGGTGTGAGTGAGTTATTGTGTGTGTGTGTGAGAGAGTGTGTGGGTGTGTGTGTGAGAGAGAGTGTGTATGTGTGAGAGTGTGTGTGAGTGAGTGAGTATGTGAGTGAGTGTATGTGAGAGTTGTGAGTGTATGTGAGAGTGTGTGAGTGAGAGAGAGTGAGAGTGACTGAGTGTGTGTGTGTGTGTGTGAGAGAGTGTGAGAGTGTGTGCATGTGAGTGAGTGAGTGAGTGAGTGGGAGTGAGTGTGACCTTTTAGAATTATTATTTACTGTGGCCATGTTTGATTTAAACCCTTGATTTCTCTGACTGCCACTTTTGCTTTTCTCCTTCCTGTCTTTTGCTTCTATCATTGTTTCCCTTTCCTCTGTCTCCCTGCACAGATTCCCAACCCCCTGCCATTTTAGTTTAAACACTCCCCAACAACACTAGCAAACACTCCCCCTAGGACATCAGTCCCGGTCCTGCCCAGGTGCAAACCGTCCAGTTTGTACTGATCCCATCTCCCCCAGAACCGGTTCCAATGTCCCAGGAATTTGAATCCCTCCCCCTTGCACCATTCCTCTAGCCACATATTCATCTGAAATATCCTTCTATTTCTACTCTGACTAGCACGTGGCATTGGTAGCAATCCTGAGATTACTACCTTTGAGGTCCTATTTTTTAATTTACCTCCTAACTCCCTATATTCAGCTTTTCGGACCTCATCCCGGCTTTTACCTATATCGTTGGTACCTATATGCACCACGACAACTGGCTGTTCACCCTCCCCTTCCAAAATGCTCTGCAGCCGCTCAGAGACATCCTTGACCCTTGCACCAGGGAGGCAACATACCATCCTGGCATCTCGTTTGCGGCCGCAGAAATGCCTATCTATTCCCCTTACAATAGAATCCCCTACTACTATAGCTCTCCCACTCTGTTTCCTCTCGTCCTGTGCAGCAGAACCACCCATGGTGCCAGAAAGTTGGCTGCTGCTGTCTTCCCCCGATAAGCCATCTCCCCCAACAATATCCAAAGCGGTATATCTGTTTGAGAGGGGGATGGCCACAGGGGACCCCTGCACTACCTGCCTGTGCCTACTACTCTGCCTGGCAGTCACCCATTCCCTTCCTGCCTGTGCAGCCTTTACCTGTGGTGTGACCAACTCATTAAACGTGCTTTCCACGACGTCCTCAGCATCGCGAATGCTCCAGTATGTATCCATTCGTAGCTCCAGCGCCGCAATGCGGTCTGCCAGTAGCTGCAGCTGGATACATTTCCTGCACACATGGTCGTCAGGGACACAGGAAGTGTCCCTGATTTCCCACATAGTGCAGGAGGAGCATACCACGGCGCCGAGCTGTACTGCCATGACTTGCCCTTTAATTAGTTCAAATTAAATTAAATCAAATCAATCCCACCAATTACACTACAATTAAATGATATACTCAAGGGCCCTTGTTTACCAGCAGTCCCCGCTACACAACAGAGGCCCTAGAAACTATAAACCACAAAATTTAAGTTTGGAAAAAAGCGAGAAAGTGAGAAATACTCACCAACCAATCACTTACCTGCTTTCTGGTGATGTCACACTTCGATTACTTTTTACGTCTCCCTCTCCTCTCGCTGACTCTGTGCCTCTCGCAGGTCCGCTGCTCAGCTCCAGTCCCAGCCCTCCTTTCTGCGTTCTTTTTATCCTCCTCTCGCTGACTCTGTGCCTCTCACAGGGCCGCCGCTCAGCTCCGGTGAATGTGTGTGTGTGTGTGTGAGTGTGAGTGTATGTCAGTGTGTGTGAGTGTGAGTGTGTGTGTGTGTTGGGTGGAGTTGTGCGCAGGTTCGCCTCTCACCGTCCCGTCCATGATCGATTGGCTCAGTGTCTAGACTAACACATGAAGGATGGCCTTTGGCAGGGAGTGCGGGATCTGTCAACCCAGCACTGAGCCTGGGCCATGGGGTGTTAAAGGTTCTTACTGTGGGATAGTCGTGGAGCTTCCTGATGAATGTGGGACACGAATAATAAAGATCTAATAACACAGCCTGACAGTGAGCTGGTCTCCAGAGTGGATTCCTGGATACAGTGGGATTTAATGGGCAAAGTGCACAATGTCAAGTGGAGAAACAGGTGTGTGTGTGTGTGAGAGTGTGTGTGATTGCGTGTGCATGTGAGAGTGTGTGTGTGAGTTTGAGTGAGTGTGTGTGTAAGTGAGTGTGTGTGAGACTGAGTTTGAGTGAGTGTGAGTGTGTGTGTGTCAGTGTGTGTGAGCGTGAGTGTGTGTGTGTGACTGTGTGTGTGTGTGTGATTGTGTGTAAGTGTGTGAGTGTGACTGTGTGTGTGTGTGTGAGTGAGTGAGAGTGTGTGTGTGAGAGTGTGTGTGTGTCTGTGAGTGTGTGTGTGTATGAGTGTGTGTGTGTGAGTGTGTGTGTGTGAGTGTGTGTGTGTGTGAGTGTATGAGTGTGAGTGTGTGTGAGTGTATGAGTGTGTGTATGAGTGTGAGTGTATGAGTGAGTGTGTGTGTATGAGTGTGAGTGTGTGTGTGTGAGTGTGTGTGTGTATGAGTGTGAGTGTGTGTGTGAGTGTATGAGTGTGTGTATGAGTGAGTGTGTGTGTGTATGAGTGTGAGTGTGTGTGTGAGTGTGTGTGTGTATGAGTGTGTGTGTGTGAGTGTGTGTGTGTATGAGTGTGAGTGTGTGTGTGAGTGTATGAGTGTGTGTATGAGTGAGTGTGTGTGTGTATGAGTGTGAGTGTGTGTGTGAGTGTGTGTGTGTGTGTGTATGAGTGTGAGTGTGTGTATGAGTGTGAGTGTATGAGTGAGTGTGTGTATGAGTGTGAGTGTATGAGTGTGAGTGTATGAGTGTGAGTATGAGTGTGAGTGTATGAGTGTGAGTGTATGAATGTGAGTGTGTGTGTGAGTGTATGAGTGTGAGTGTGTGTGAGTGTGTGTGTATGAGTGTGTGTGAGTGTGAGTGTGTGTGTGTGTATGAGTGTGTGTATGAGTGTGAGTGTGTGTGTGTATGAGTGTGTATGAGTGTGAGTGTATGAGTGTGAGTGTATGAGTGTGAGTGTATGAGTGTGAGTGTGTGTGTGTATGAGTGTGAGTGTGTGTGTGAGTGTATGAGTGTGAGTGTGTGTATGAGTGTGAGTGTGTGTATGAGTGTGAGTGTGTGAGTGTGTGAGTGTATGTGTGTGTGTCAGTGTGTGAGTGTGTGTGTGTCGGGTGGAGTTGTGCGCAGATTTGCCTCTCACCATCCCGTCAATGATTGAATGGCTCAGTGTCTAGACTAACACTTAAAGGATGGCCTTTCGCAGGGAGTGCGGGATGTGTCAGCCCAGCACTGAGCCTAGGCCATGGGGGGATTAAAGGCTCTTACTGTGGGATAGTCGTGGAGCTTCCTGATGAATGCGGGACATGAATAATAAAGATCGAATAACACAGCCTGACAGTGAGCTGGTCTCCCGAGGTGGATTCCTGGATACAGTGGGATTTAATGGGCAAAGTGCACAATGTCAAGTGGAGAAACATGTTTCAAACCAGTTGAATTGTGGCCAGAGAGTGTGACAAATATTCTAGCCCTCTGGCTCCCACTCTGCATTGCTAGAATTCAACCCTGGAATAACTGGGAGTCAGTCACTACCCTAGCTCTGGGGCCCTGTTTACATCAGTGATTCGTAGTTCTAAAGCAGATTATCTGGTCATTATCTCATTGCTGTTGTGGGAGCTTGCTGTGCACAAATTGGCTGCAATTTTTCCTACATTACAACAGTGACTCCACTTCAAATAGTACTTTGTTGGTCCTAAAGTGCTTTGGGACGTCCGGAGGTCATGAAAGGTACTATAGAAATGCAAGGGGGGGCGGGTGGGGGGGAGGAGTGGGGGAGTGAGGAGCATGTCGGGAGCGGGGGGGAGGAGGGCAGGGGGGGGCGTGGGAGAGCGGGTGGGGAGTGAGGAGTGGGGGTTGGGGGGGGCGAGGAGCGGGGGTTGGGGGGGGAGGAGCGGGGGTGAGGAATGGGGCGAGGATTGGGTGGGGAGCGGGTGATAGGGGGAGCGGGTGGGGAGCGGCGTGAGAGCGGGTGGGGAGGAGGGTAGGGGGTGGCGGAGCGGGTAGGGCGCGGGGAGGATGAGCGGGTGGGGAGGAGGGCGGGGGGGGGTGGCGGAGGGACGGGGGTGGGTGTGGAGGGGAGACAGGGTTCACAATTGTAGTGGGGGGTGGACCCGGAGCAGCAACCACCCATATTATATTAGTGGGGCTCGAAGGAGCAAGTGGCCCCACAAGAGTAATTTAAGACTTGCCTGTTTGGGGCCTCTTTAGCTGCACCTCCAGTTAAACCAGTCGGAGGGTGCACGGCGCAGGTCTCTCGGTGTCCGATATAGCTCATAGCACCCTGACTTGCACATTAAAAGGGTCCGACTGCCTGCAACATGCGGGAACTTTGGCCACTCAGCGATCGCCGCTCAGTCTCCTAACCCCATTTTGATGCCATTACTGCCCTGTTAACACTGATTTCTGCGAGTGTAATTCAGCCCCTTTTTCACCAAAACCTGCGGTGATGTGGGACCCGGATAACCTGGTGTAGTTGGTCAGGAGCCTCGGGTCAGTGTACGGCTCTTCCTCCCCTCAGCAAGTCAGTGTTTGGTCTCTTCTACTCTCTCCAATAACCACATGTTTGATGTGGGGCTTTCTTGACAATTGGTTTATTGTCCACAAAATTGACATATTTGCGTTGAGCTGTGGCCTTAGGTCATTTGACGGTTACAAGTGTCAGCCCCACTGATATTCCTTTCCTCTGACTCGTGCTACAGTACCATTTAAAGGCAGCCATCTTATACCACACCCATGTGACTAATCGTCATGTCGGAGCCTTGACAGCAGCACCTCCCAAACCCGCAACCTCTTCCACCTAGAAGGACAAGGCAGCAGGCACATGGGAACACCACCACCTCCAAGTTCCCCTCCAAGTCACACACCATCCTGACTTTGAAATATATCGCCGATCCTTCATCGTCGCTGGGTCAAAATCCTGGAATTCCCTCCCTAACAGCACTGTGGGAGTACCTTCACCACACGGACTGCAGAGGTTCAAGAAGGCGGCTCACCACCACCTTCTCAAGGGCAATTAGGGATGGGCAATAAATGCTGGGCCTTGCCAGCGACGCCACATCCCGTGAATTAATTTTTGAACAAGATAGTAGGGGAACAACCGCCTGGCACAAACAAAATGGGGGATCCCCTTTGACCTTACACCTCTGCTCATTGGGCTGTGAAAGATTCCCACGACCTGCTTCACACGAACTGCTGCAGTCATGGGAACTCCCAAAGTAGGGAGCCCCCCAACTGACCCTGCCCTCTGCACATCACTGGTCTTTGTAAGGGGTGTGTGGAGGTTCCGTCCGTCCCTTTATAAGAACTCCCGGAACAGGGACTTGAGCACAAAAATCTAGGCTGATACTCCGCTGCATTGCTGAGGGAGTGCTGCACTATCGGAGATGTCATCTTTCAAATGAGACATAAAAGATCTCATGGCACTATTTCGAAGAAGAGCAGGGGAGTTATCCCTTGGTGTCCTGACCAATATTTATCCCTCAATCAACATAACAAAAACAGATTATCTGGTCATTATCACATTGCTGTTTGTGGGAGCTTGCTGTGCGCAAATTGGCTGCTGCATTTCCCACATTACAACAGTGACTCCACTTATAAAAGTACTTCATGGCTGTAAAGCACTTTGAGACAAAAACAGAAAATGCTGGAAATACTCAGCAGGTCAGGCAGCGTCTGTGGAGAGAGAAACAGAGTTAACGTTTCAGGTCTGTGACCCTTCGTCAGAACTGGAAAAAGCTGGAGATCGAACAGGTTTTTAAGCAAGTGTAGGGGTAGGGAAAGGGGGAGGGGAGGAAAGAACAAAAGGGAAGGTCTGTGATAGGATGGAAGGCAGGAGAGATTAAGAGACATTAAGAGATGGTGCAAGACAAAAGGAGATGGTAATGGGACAAGTTAAGAAACAAAAGATGGCTCGAGATGAATTGTAAATGGCAGAGTGAAAGACAGCTGCCATGTGGGAGAAACAGCTGCCTCTGTTGTCGAATTACAGTATGCAGACGACGCTTGCGTCTGCACTCACTCGGAGGTCGAACTCCAAACCATCGTCAACACCTTCACCGAAGCGTATGAGAGCACGGGCCTTACACTAAACATCCGTAAGACAAAGGTCCTCTACCAACCTGCCCCCACCACACAGTACTGCCCCCCGATTATCAAAATCCACGACAAGCCTTGGACAATGTGGACCACTTTCCATACCTCGGGAGCCTACTGTCAACAAGGGCAGACGTCGACGACAAAGTCCAACATCACCTTCAGTGTGCCAGTGCAGCCTTCGGTCGCCTGAGGAAGAGAGTGTTTGAAGACCAGAACCTCAAACCTGGCACCAAGCTCATGGTCTACAGAGCAGTGTTGATACCCGCCCTCCTGTATGCCTCAAAGACATGGACCATGTACAGCAGGCACCTCAAAGCACTGGAGAGGTACCACCAACGCTGCCTCCGCAAGATCCTGCAAATCCATTGGCAGGATAGACGCACCAATATCAGTGTTCTTACTCAGGCCAACATCCCCAGCATCGAAGCTTTGACCACACTCAATCAGCTCCGATGGACGGGTCACATTGTCCGCATGCCCGGTACGAGACTCCCAAAACAAGCGCTCTACTCGGAGCTCCAGCACGGCAAGAGTGGGCAGAGGAAATGCTTCAAGGACACCCTCAAAGCCTCCTTGAAAAAGTGGAACATCCCCACCGACACCTGGGAATCCCTGGTCCAAGACCGCACAAAGTGGAGGAGAAGCATCCGGGAAGGCGCCGAACACCTCGCGTCTCTTCGCCGGGAGTAAGCGGAAGCCAAGGGCAGGCAGCGCAAGGAGCGCACGTCAACCCAAGCACCCCACCCACCCGCCCCTTCAACCACCGTCTGCCCCACCTGTGACAGAGACTGTAGGTCCGGCATTGGACTCATCAGTCGCCTGAAAACTCACTTTTAATGTGGAAGCAAGTCATCCTCAGTTCCGAGGGACTGCCTAAGAAGAAGGGAGAGAGAAAAAAATATATAATAAATAAAATAAATGGAAAATAAAGAATAGGGGCAGAGGTTATGATCTGAAATTGTTGAACTCTATGTTGAGTCCAGAAGGCTGTAAAGTGCCTAACCAGGCTTTGAGATGTCTGGTGGTCATTAAAGGCGCAATATAAATGCAAGTCTTTCTTTCTTTCTAACTAATGGCAAAATGGGGTGGAAATTTGTTTTGTCTGTTTTCAGGCCTGAGAAGTCGGAGGCCCACTGCTCGCCCAGAGGTGGGCCTCAGGCCTGGGAAGCCGGAGGCCCACTACTCGCCCAGAGGTGGGCCTCAGGCCTGGGAAGCCGGAAGCCCACTACTCGCCCAGAGGTGGGCCTCAGGCCTGGGAAGCCGGAAGCCCACTACTCGCCCAGAGGTGGGCCTCAGGCCTGGGAAGCATATTGCCGGCGAGCTGCGGCTGCCAATTGGGGGTCCAGAGGAAGCCTGCCGGATCCATGTTGGCAACGGCCTTCAGGTAGTGCCTGGAGAGGGTGGGGAGGTTGAGGTTGTTGCAGAACGAGAGAGGGGTGATCGAGAGTTGGCAGTGGCCTTTAAACATGCTGCAGAGCTAGGAGGAGCACTCCTACCCCCCCTGACTCCACACAAAGGCAAGCTTTAAAACATTTACTTACCTTGAGGCCACTTTAGGAACCACACACCATAGAGGAGCAGGCCAGATGCTGACCAATTTCACTGAAAGGTCCTTAGACAGGAGTTATACTGCTCAGCAACACATTCAAGGGGCCTGATGTCTGTTTAAGGCAGCCACTCGGGGTGCCTGAAAATCGACCAAGGGCAATATGGCCTCGGACTTATTTCAGGCCCTTGCCTCAACTGATCTGCTGCTGAAACCCTCATCCATGCCTTTGTTACCTCTAGACCTGATTTTTCAAATGCACTCCTGGCTAGCCTCCCACATTCCACCCTCCATAAACTGAGCTTATCCAAAACTCGGCTGCCCATATCCTAACTCACACCGTCCCGTTCACCCATCACCCCTGTGCTCGCTGACCTACATTGGCTCCGGTCCAGCGGCACCTTGACTTTAAAATTCTTGTGTTCAAATCCATTAATAGACTCACTCTCCCTATCTCCGTAACCTCCTCCAGCCCTACAACCCTCCCTATCTCTGTAACCTCTTCCAGCCCTGCCATCCTCCGAGATCTCTGCACTTCTCCAATTCTGGCCTCTTAAGCATCCCCGATTTCCTTTGCTCCAACATTGGTGGCCGTGCCTTCAGCTGCCGAGGCCCTAAGCTCTGGAATTCCCTCCCTAAACCACTCTGCCTCTCTTTCCTCCTTTAAGATGCTCCTTAAAACCTACCTCTCATCTGTCCTAATATCTCCTAATGTGGCTCGGTGTCAAAGTTTGTTTGATAGCATTCCTGTGAAGCGCCTTGGGATGTTTTATTGCGTTAGAGGCACTATATAAATGCAAATTGCTGTTTTTGAATTATTGAATCCAACCCCATGTTAAAATATATACATATCCCAATTGGATGGATAAATGCTGTGCTCCCATCCAGTGTTCCCGCTAAGTTTCACGGCCGCGCAGTCTGCACGGTCCCACACAGGTCGCTCACTGGCCTTGCCGTTGTCGGTACCACGCATGCGCAAAAGATTTGAACGGGCTGCACACTGGGGGAGGCAGGCTGCGCAGGAGGCAGCGCGGCTTACGGTGGACACTGCTCCCATCCCTACAGAAAGTCCTGTATTAATGTGAATGCCGATGGGGGCAGATGTAGCTTAGGGATTCCTTGGAGAATCCCTAGTGCTCACGATGGCCTCAGTATCTCTCTGAGAGCCTCGCGCCTTTTTTCCGAGGTCAGTGGAGAATCCGTCCGCCGCCATTTTGTTCACCTGGGCTGTTTGTTAAAGGGGTGGGTGCGGCGGCAGCCGCTTCATAATTAAAGGAGCTGGGGGGTGGAAATAGTTTTCCTGCGAAAGGGAGTGTTTCCAGACGTTTCCTACCAGTGACGTGAGTTGTTTCAACACAGTTAACATCGCTGTGTGGAGCGGTTGTAAATAAAAGGCCAGGCTGATAAAGCTGGCTGGCGATTGAGCCATACTGATCAGCAAGGGCAAAAGTTTGCTTTGTGCTGATCTTGGAGAGGGGGGCTGCTACAGCGGGTCGCCATGATCCTGAGCTAAAGGGGAAAATAATTAGCCAGGTTTTCCCACCCCCGATTGTCACCCAGTGACCCCTGCTCAATAGAATCATACAAAGGGGTGGAAGCGATACTTCAGTTGTACAGAGACTTGGTCAGACCCCATCTGGAGTCACTGCATTCAGTTCTGGGCTGGCACCTCAGGAAGGATGTATTGCACTTGGAGGGGGAGCAGTGCAGATTCACCAGAATGAGACCGGGTCTTAAAGGGTTAAATTAAGAGAACAGGCTGCATAAACTTGGCTCGTATTCCCTTGAGTATATAAGATTGAAGGGTGATCTAATCGAGGTGTTTAAAATGTTAAAAGGAGTTGATAGGGTTGATCGAGAGAAACTATTCCCTCTGGTGGGGGAGTCCAGAACAAGGGGGTCTAACCTTAAAATTAGAGCCAGGCTGTTGAGGGGTGATGTCAGGAAGCACTTTTTCACACAAAGGGTGGTAGAAATCTGGAACTCTCCCTCAAAAGGCTGAGGATGCTGGGGGATAATTGGAGCTTTCAAGACTGAGATCGATAGATTTTGTTGGGTTAAAGTATCGAGGTATATGGAGCTAAGTCAGGTAAATTGAGTTGAGGTACAGATCAGCCATGATCTGATTGCATAGTGGAACAGGCCCGAGGGGCTGACTGGCCCATCTTGTTCCTAATTTTTCCTATGTTTCTAAGCGCTCCATTATTGGCTGCGATAGCTAGCACCCCCCACCCTCGCCGAGACTCCACCTCACACACCTGGGGGGATAAATTGGGTATTGCCCATTTTGGGGCACTAATATTGGTCGGGCGCAAAGTTTAGCGCCCGGCACTAATTATCGCCTCCGACTGCAAAATTCGCCTCTATCACCCCTGGAGGTGATTTGAGCGCTAAATCAGGCGCTACACACCTCTCTTAAGGCACTAACGTCGGGGAGCGAGGTGTGCTATCTCAGAACGCTACCGAAGCTCGGGTGATGTCCGTTACCATGGAAGCCAGACAGATTGGCGCCATCCAGTTCTTAAAGGGGTGGGGTCTACTTGCTGGCCAGCCACTCCCTGCTCATTGCAGCCTTGAATCTTGGTCTGGAGAGACCTCAAAAACAATTGTGTTGGAAGCACTAATGGATAGGTCCAGGGAAAGAGCTCGGCGCTTCGGAACCTCAAAAGTGGTGCTGAGGGCCAAAACTCCTTAGGACAGCGTTAAATCTCTCCAGACGTCTCCCTCCCTCTCTCAACCTGCGTGTACCTAAAATTTTGCCGACAAGAAAAGGCGGGAAGCGTCCGCCTTTAAATAGCACTCCTCCAGCCCCTTCCCGACTTGAAAACGTTCCCCTCTACCTGTTGTTCCTAGCAGCAGGCACGACTCAATATCCAGTCCGGGGCGCTACCGGGGCATTGCACGCTCGACTGACGTCACAATCTGAGGGTGCAGGAGATCGTTGCGGTAGTGCTTAGCACCAGCGCAAAACGACAGGTCAATTTTGCGAGCGGAGCTACAATCGCCGCGCTCGGGCGCTAAGCTGCTAGCGCCCCCCGGAGGTGCTAACGCGAGACGCTAACCAACTGAACTTTTCAACCCCTACAGCCCAGAGACTCCAAACTTGGCCAGCCCAGTTGTAAAGGGCAAGAATGGATATGGGCTGAACACACCTGTTCTAGCCCCATGTACGCACAGCACGGCGGAGGGAAAGAGAAAGTAATGGAGAGAGAGAGAGAGAGCGTTCTCAGGAATGACCCCTGTCTACATTTGAGCTTTGTGAATACAGGTGCATTGTGTGTGTAAGGACAGCCAATCAGTTAGATAAAGGTTCCTGTAGGGAGAGCTGTCCACAGATATTGACAAACGAGTCGTTATCACTCGCTTGTATCACAAAAGCAAAGTCATTAACAGGATCGCCCTCGACACTGATAGCAACCTCTTCCGCTTATTTCTCGAGTACTGCATTTACAGAATGATTCATACTTTCTGAGCACATATTTACGGTTGAAACTTCTCTGAAATGCTGGAGTGTAGTTATGCTGGAATGTTTACACAGCGTATCACTATTATAGTCATGGTTACCTGCTGATAACCTGCTTAGAGACCTCATTAAAGGGAACTCCTAAAGGGATCATTTCGCCCATTTTCTGTCTCCCCCTTGGTCTTTATGTGTCATTTACCCCAGATCAGGTTACGGAATCGAACAGAGAGAGAGAGGTTAGTGTGGGTTAGGCACGTATATCCTCTTTCTGCGTTAGAATGTTCAACACAAATTCACTCAAAGCTGGAAGATTGAGCTCTTATTGTGACTGGCACTAGCAGACAATATCAGGCAGTACCAGACAATACCAGACAGTACTAGACAATACCAGACATTACCAGATATACCCAGACAATACCAGACAGTACCGGAAAGTACTATCATTACCAGAAAATACCGGCCAGTACCAGACAACACCAGGCAGTACCGGACAATACCAGGCAGTACCAGACAATACCGGGCAGTACCAGGCAATACCAGACAATACTACACAATACCAGATAATACTACACAATACCAGACAATATCAGACAGTACCAGACAATGCCGGGCAGTACCAGAAAATACCAGACAATATCAGGCAGTACCAAACAATACCAGATAATATCAGACAATTCCAGACAGTACCAGAAAATACCAGACAGATACAGACAATACCAGGCAATCCAGACAATACCAGGCAATACCAGACAATATCAGGCAGTACCAGACAATACCAGACATTACCAGACAATATCAGGCAATACCAGACAACACCAGAAAATACCAGACAATACCAGAAAATATCAGGCAGTACCAAACAATACCAGACAGTACCAGAAAATACCAGACAGTATCAGACAATTCCAGACAGTACCAGAAAATACCAGACAGATACAGACAGTACCGGGCAGTACAATACAATACCGGGCAGTACCACACAATACCAGACAGTACCAGACAATACAAGACAGTACCAGGCAGTACCAGAGAATTCTGGGTAGTACCAGACAATATCAGACAATACCAGAAAGAACCAGACATTACCAGGCAAAACCAGACAATACCAGGCTGTACCAGACAATACCTGAAAGTACCAGACAATACCGGGCAGTACCAGGCAATACCAGACAATACTACACAATACCAGATAATACTACACAATACCAGACAATATCAGACAGTACCAAACAATACCAGACAGTACCAGACAATACCAGACAGTACTAGACAATACCAGACAGTACCAGACAATGCCAGATAATACCAGGCAGTACCAGACAATATCAGGCGGTACCAGACAATACCAGATAATAACAGACAATACCAGACAATATTAAGCAGTACCCGACAATACAAGATAATACCAGACAGTATCAGACAATAGCAGATAGTACCACACAATACTAGACAACACCAGGCAGTACCAGACAATACCAGGCAGTGGCAGACAATACCGGGCAGTACCAGACAATAACAGACAATACCGAGCAGTACCAGGCAATACCAGACAATGCTACACAATACCAGACAATGTCAGAGTACCAGACAGTACCAGACAAAGCCGGGCAGTACCAGAATATACCAGACAGTACCAGACAATATCAGGCAGTACCAAACAATACCAGATAATACCAGACAGTACTAGACAATACAAGATAGTACCAGACAATTCCAGATAATACCGGGCTGTAGCAGACAATACCAGACAGTACCAGACAATACCAGACATGACCAGACAACACCAGGCAGTACCAGACAATACCAGGCAGTGGCAGACAATACCGGGCAGTACCAGACAATGCTACACAATACCAGACAATATCAGAGTACCAGACAATACCAGACAATATCAGGCAGTACCAGACAATAATAGACAATATTAGGCAGTACCAAACAATACCACACAGTACCAGACAAGACCAGACAGTAGTAGACAATACAAGATAATACCAGGCAGTAGCAGACAATACCAGACAGTACCAGACAATACCAGCCAGTACCAGACAATACCAGCCAGTACCAGAAAATATCAGGCGGTAACAGACAATACCAGACAGTACCAGACATGACCAGACAATACCCGACAATATGAGATAATACCAGACAGTACCAGACAGATACAGACAATACCAGGCAGTACCAGACAATACCGGACAGTACCACACAATGCCAGACAATACAAGACAGTACCAGACAATACCAGGCAGTACCAGAGAATTCCGGGCAGTGCCAGACAATAACAGACAGGATCAGAAAATAGCAGACAGTACCAGACATTACCAGACAATCCAGACAATACCAGGCAATAGCAGACAATATCAGGCAGTACCAGACAATACCAGACAGTACCAGACAATATCAGGCAATACCAGACAACACCAGACAATACCAGACAGTAGCACACAATACCAAATAATACCAGACAATATCAGGCAGTACCAGACAATATCAAGCAGTACCAGACAATACCAATAATGCCAGACAATAACACAGTACCCACAATACGAGATAATACCAGACAATACCAGACAGTACCAGAAAATACCAGACAGATACAGACAGTACCAGACAATACCAGGCAGTACCAGACAATGCTGGGCAGTACAATACAATACCGGGCAGTACCACACAATACCAGAAAGTACCAGACAATACAAGACAGTACCAGACAATACCAGGCGGTACCAGAGAATTCCGGGCAGTGCCAGACAGTACCAGACAATAACAGACAGTATCAGAAAATAGACAGTACCAGAAAGAACCAGATATTACCAGACAATACCAGGCAATCCAGACAATACCAGGCAATACAGACAATACGAGGCATTACCAGACAATACCAGACAACACCAGACAATACCAGGCAGTACCAGACAATACCAGACAGTACCAGACAATTCCAGACAGTACCAGAAAATACCAGACAGATGCAGACAATACCAGGCAATCCAGGCAATACCAGACAATATCAGGCAGTACCAGACATTACCAGACAATATCAGGCAATACCAGACAACACCAGAAAATACCAGACAATACCAGAAAATATCAGGCAGTACCAAACAATACCAGATAATACCAGACAGTACCAGAAAATACCAGACAGTATCAGACAATTCCAGATAGTACCAGAAAATACCAGACAGATACAGACAGTACCGGGCAGTACAATACAATACCGGGCAGTACCACACAATACCAGACAGTACCAGACAATACAAGACAGTACCAGACAATACCAGGCAGTACCAGAGAATTCTGGGTAGTACCAGACAATATCAGACAATACCAGAAAGAACCAGACATTACCAGGCAAAACCAGACAATACCAGGCTGTACCAGACAATACCTGAAAGTACCAGACAATACCGGGCAGTACCAGGCAATACCAGACAATACTACACAATACCAGATAATACTACACAATACCAGACAATATCAGACAGTACCAGACAATACCAGACAGTACCAGACAATACCAGACAGTACTAGACAATACCAGACAGTACCAGACAATGCCAGATAATACCAGGCAGTACCAGACAATATCAGGCGGTACCAGACAATACCAGATAATAACAGACAGTACCAGACAATACCAGACAATATTAAGCAGTACCCGACAATACAAGATAATACCAGACAGTATCAGACAATAGCAGATAGTACCACACAATACTAGACAACACCAGGCAGTACCAGACAATACCAGGCAGTGGCAGACAATACCGGGCAGTACCAGACAATAACAGACAATACCGAGCAGTACCAGGCAATACCAGACAATGCTACACAATACCAGACAATGTCAGAGTACCAGACAGTACCAGACAAAGCCGGGCAGTACCAGAATATACCAGACAGTACCAGACAATATCAGGCAGTACCAAACAATACCAGATAATACCAGACAGTACTAGACAATACAAGATAATACCAGACAATAACAGACAGTACCAGACAATTCCAGATAATACCGGGCTGTAGCAGACAATACCAGACAGTACCAGACAATACCAGACAACACCAGGCAGTACCAGACAATACCAGGCAGTGGCAGACAATACCGGGCAGTACCAGACAATGCTACACAATACCAGACAATATCAGAGTACCAGACAATATCAGGCAGTACCAGACAATAATAGACAATATTAGGCAGTACCAAACAATACCACACAGTACCAGACAGTAGTAGACAATACAAGATAATACCAGGCAGTAGCAGACAATACCAGACAGTACCAGACAATACCAGACAATACCAGCCAGTACCAGACAATACCAGCCAGTACCAGACAATACCAGAAAATATCAGGCGGTAACAGACAATACCAGACAGTACCAGACATGACCAGACAATACCCGACAATATGAGATAATACCAGACAGTACCAGACAGATACAGACAATACCAGGCAGTACCAGACAATACCGGACAGTACCACACAATGCCAGACAGTACCAGACAATACAAGACAGTACCAGACAATACCAGGCAGTACCAGAGAATTCCGGGCAGTGCCAGACAATAACAGACAGGATCAGAAAATAGCAGACAGTACCAGACATTACCAGACAATCCAGACAATACCAGGCAATAGCAGACAATATCAGGCAGTACCAGACAATACCAGACAGTACCAGACAATATCAGGCAATACCAGACAACACCAGACAATACCAGGCAGTATCAGACAATACCAGAAAATACCAGACAATATCAGGCTGTACCAAACAATACCAGACAGTAGCACACAATACCAAATAATACCAGACAATATCAGGCAGTACCAGACAATATCAAGCAGTACCAGACAATACCAATAATGCCAGACAATAACACAGTACCCACAATACGAGATAATACCAGACAGTACCAGACAATACCAGACAGTACCAGAAAATACCAGACAGATACAGACAGTACCAGACAATACCAGGCAGTACCAGACAATGCTGGGCAGTACAATACAATACCGGGCAGTACCACACAATACCAGAAAGTACCAGACAATACAAGACAGTACCAGACAATACCAGGCGGTACCAGAGAATTCCGGGCAGTGCCAGACAGTACCAGACAATAACAGACAGTATCAGAAAATAGCAGACAGTACCAGAAAGAACCAGATATTACCAGACAATACCAGGCAATCCAGACAATACCAGGCAATACAGACAATACGAGGCATTACCAGACAATATCAGGCAATACCAGACAATACCAGGCAGTACCAGACAGTACCAGACAATATCAGGCAGTACCAGACAATAATAGACAATATCAGGCAATACCAGACAACACCAGAAAATACCAGACAATACAAGAAAATACCAGCCAGTATCAGGCTGTACCAGACAATACCAGGCAGTACCAGACAATACCAGACAACATCATGCAGTACCAGACAATAACAGATAATGCCAGACAATAACAGACAGTACCCGACAATACAAGATAGTACCAGACAATACCACACAATACCAGGCAGTACCAGACAATACCAGACAATACAATACCGAGCAGTACCACACAATACAAGACAGTACCAGACAATACCGGGCAGTACCAGGCAATACCAGACAATGCTACACAATACCAGACAATATCAGAGTACCAGACAATGCCGGGCAGTACCACGATATACCAGAAAGTACCAGACAATATCAGGCAGTACCAGACAATAATAGACAATATCAGGCAGTACCAAACAATACCAGATAATACCAGACAATATCAGGCAGTACCAGACAATAATAGACAATATCAGGCAGTACCAAACAATACCAGATAATACCAGACAGTATCAGACAATACAAGATAATACAAGACAGTACCAGACAATACCAGACAATAACAGAAAGCACCAGACAGGACCAGACAATTCCAGATAATACCGGGCAGTAGCAGACAACACCAGACAATACCAGGCAGTACCAGACAATACCAGAAAATACCAGACAATACCAGGCAGTGCCAGACAATACCAGACAATACCAGACAATACCAAATAATACCAGACAATACCAGACAGTACCAGACAATACCAGACAATATCAAGCAGTACCAGACAATAGCAGATAATGCCAGACAATAACAGACAGTACCCGACAATATGAGATAATACCAGACAGTACCAGAGAGTACCAGACAATACCAGGCAGTACCAGGCAATACCAGACAATACCGGGCAGTACAATACAATACCGGGCAGTGCCAGACAATACCAGACAGTACCAGACAATAACAGACAGTACCAGAAAGAACCAGACATTACCAGACAATACCAGGCAAACCAGACAATCTCAGCCAGTACCAGACAAAACCAGACAGTACTAGACAATATCAGGCAATACCAGGCAGTACCAGACATTAGCAGACAATACCAGGCAGTACCAGAGAATTCCGGGCAGTACCAGACAATACCAGGCAGTACCAGACAATACCAGGCAGTTCCAGACAATTCCAGACAATACCAGGCAGTACCAGACAATACCAGGCAGTACCAGACAATACCAGGCAGTTCCAGACAATACCAGGCAGTTCCAGACAATTCCAGGCAGTTCCAGACAATTCCAGACAATTCCAGGCAGTTCCAGACAATTCCAGACAATACCAGGCAGTACCAGACAATTCCAGGCAATACCAGACAATGGCAGAAAATATCAAACAATACCAGGCAGTAGCAGACAATACCATGCAGTATTAGACAATACCAGGCACTACCAGACAATACCAGGCAATAGTAGACAATTCCAGACAATACCAGGCAGTACCAGACAATACCGGACAATACCAGACAATAGCAGAAGATACCAAACAATACCAGAAAGTACCAGGCAGTACCAGACAATACCGGGCAGTACCAGACAATACCGGGCAATACCAGACAATACCATGTAGTGCCAGAA
This sequence comes from Somniosus microcephalus, assembly GCF_052327205.1. Taxonomy (NCBI): domain Eukaryota; kingdom Metazoa; phylum Chordata; class Chondrichthyes; order Squaliformes; family Somniosidae; genus Somniosus; species Somniosus microcephalus. The sequence continues at coordinate 68,914,285 of NC_140999.1, read as the reverse complement.
AATACCAGTAAATGTAAGACAATACCAGGCAGTACCAGACAAAACAAGACAATATTAGGCAATACCAGACAATACCAGTTAATATCAGAAAATACCATACAATTCCAGGCAATACCAAACAGTACCAGACAATACTGGGCAGTGCCAGACAATATCAGATAATACCAGACAAGACCAGGCAATCCATACAATACCAGGCAGTACCGGAGAATATCGGGCGGTACCAGAATATACCAGACAGTACCAGAAAATACCAGACAGTTCCAGACAATACCAGACTATACCAGGCAGTACTAGACAATTCCAGACAATACTGGGCAGTACCAGACAATACCAGACAATATCAAACAATAGCAGACAATACCAGACAATTCCAGGCAGTGCCAGACAATACCAGGAAGTACAAGACAATACTAGGCAATACCAGTTAATATCAGAAAATACCATACAATTCCAGGCAATACCAAACAGTACCAGACAATACCGGGCAGTGCCAGGCAATATCAGAAAATACCAGACAGTACCAAACAATACCAGACAAAACCTGACAATAATAGACAATAGCAAACAATACCAGACAGTACCAGACAATACCGGGCAGTACCAGACAATACCCGGCAGTACCAGACAATACCAGGCAGTACAGAGAATTCCGGGCAGTACCAGACAATACCAGTCAGTACCAGAAAATACCAGGCAGTACCAGACAATACCAGGCACTTCCAGACAATACCAGGCAAATCCAGACAATACCAGACTATACCAGGCAGTACTAGACAATTCCAGACAATACCAGACAATGGCAGAAAATACCAGCCAGCACCAGACAATATCGGGCAGCACCAGACAATACCAAACAATATCAAACAATACCAGACAATACCAGGCAGTAGCAGACAATACCTGACAATACCAGACAATACCCTGCAGTACCAAACAATACCAGGCACTACCAGACAATACCAGGAAGTACTAGACAATTCCAGACAATACCAGGCAATACCAGACAATTCCAGACAATGGCAGAAGATACCAAACAATACCAGACAGTACCAGACAATACCGGGCAGTACCAGACAATACAGGGCAATACCAGACAATTCCAGACAATACCAGTAAATGCAAGACAATACCAGACAATACTAGGCAATACCAGACAATACCAGTTAATATCAGAAAATACCATACAATTCCAGGCAATACCAAACAGTACCAGACAATACTGGGCAGTGCCATATCAGATAACACCAGACAATACCAGGCAATTCAAACAATACCAGGCAGTACCAGAGAATATCGGGCGGTACCAGACTATACCAGACAGTACCAGAAAATACCAGACAGTTCCAGACAATGCCAGACTATACCAGGCAGTACTAGACAATTCCAGACAATACCGGGCAGTACCAGTCAATATCAGACAATACCAGACAATAACAGACAATGGCAGACAATACCATGCAGTGCCAGACAATACCAGGAAGTACAAGACAATACCAGACAATACCAGACAATACCAGTTAATATCAGAAAATACCATACAATTCCAGGCAATACCAAACAGTACCAGACAATACCGGGCAGTGCCAGACAATATCAGATAATACCAGACAGTACCAGACAATACCAAACAATATCAGACAGTACCAGACAAAACCTGACAATAATAGACAATAGCAAACAATACCAGACAGTGCCAGACAATACCGGGCAGTACCAGACAATACCAGACAATACCAGACAGTAGCTTACAATACTAGACAGTAGCAGACAATACTGGGCAGTAACAGACAATACCAGACCGTACCAGACAATACCAGACAATGCCAAACAATACAACACAATACCAGACAGCACCAGACAATACCAGACAGTACCAGGCAATACCAGAGAATTCCGGGCAGTACCAGACAATACAAGACAATACCAGACAATGGCAGAAAATACCAAACAATACCAGACAGTACCAGACAATATCGGGCAGTACCAGACAATACCAAACAATATCAAACAATACCAGACAATACCAGGCAGTAGCAGATAATACCTGACAATACCAGACAATACCATGCAGTACCAAACAATACCAGGCACTGCCAGACAATACCAGGCAGCACTAGACAATTCCAGACAATACCAGGCAATACCAGACAATACTGGACAATACCAGACAATTCCAGACAATACCAGACAATTCCAGACAATACCAGGCAATACTAGACAATCCCAGACAATACCAGACAATACCGGACAATACCAGACATTTCCAGACAATACCAGACAATGGCAGAAGACACCAAACAATACCAGACAGTACCGGGCAATACCACACAATTCCAGACAATACCAGACAATACCATGCAGTGCCAGACAATACCAGACCATACCAGACAATACCAGACAGTACCATACAATACCAGACTATAGCTGACAATACCAGACAGTACCAGACAATATCGGGCAGTACCAGACAATACCGGGCAGTACCAGACAATACCAGACCGTACCAGACAATACCAAACAGTACCAGACAGTACCAGACAGTACCAGACAGTACCAGACAATACCAGACAATACCAGACAATGCAACACAATACCAGACAGTACCAGACAATACCACACAATACCAGAGAGTACCAGACATTACCAAACAGTACCAGACATTACCAGGCAATACCAGACTATACCAGACAATACTAGGCAGTACCAGAGAATTCCGGGCAGTACCAGACAATACCAGTCAGTACCAGACAATACCAGACAGTACCAGACAATACCATGCAGTACCAAACAATACCAGGCACTGCCAGACAATACCAGGTAGCACTAGACAATTCCAGACAATACCAGGCAATACCAGACAATACTGGACAATACCAGACAATTCCAGACAATACCAGACAATACTAGACAATCCCAGACAATACCAGACAATACCGGACAATACCAGACATTTCCAGACAATGGCAGAAGACACCACACAATACCAGACAGTACCAGACATTACCAAACAGTACCAGACATTACCAGGCAATACCAGACTATACCAGACAATACTAGGCAGTACCAGAGAATTCCGGGCAGTACCAGACAATACCAGTCAGTACCAGACAATACCTGGCAATCCAGACAATACCAGAGCATATCGGGCGGTACCAGACTATACCAGACAGAACCAGACAATACCAGGCAGTACCAGAGAATTCTGGGCAGTACCAGAGAATACCAGACATTACCAGACATTACCAGGCATTACCAGTCAGTACCAGACAATACCAGACAATATCAGGCTGTACCAGACAATACCAGATAATGCCAGACAATAACAGACAGTACCAGACAATACGAGATAATACCAGATAGTACCAGACAGTACCAGAAAATATCAGACAGATACAGACAGTACCAGACAATACCAGGCAGTACCAGACAATGCCGGGCAGTACAATACAATACCGGGCAGTACCACACATTACCAGAAAGTACCAGACAATACAAGACATTACCAGACAGTACCAGACAATACCAGGCTATACCAGGCAGTACCAGAGAATTCCGGGCAGTGCCAGACAATACCAGACTGTACCAGACAATAACAGACAGTATCAGAAAATAGCAGACAGTACCAGAAACAACCAGACATTACCAGACAATACCAGGCAATCCAGACAATACCAGGCATTACCAGACAATATCAGGCAATACCAGACAATATCAGGCAATACCAGACAACACCAGACAATACCAGGCAATACCAGAAAATACCAGACAATACAAGAAAATACCAGACAATATCAGGCTGTACCAGATATTGATTGGGTGGTGTTTCTGGGGGGATTGACAGTAGAGAGACAATGGCAAGCATTCAAAGATAGAATGGAAGAATTCCAGAACATGTTTATACCGGTTTGGCATAAAAATAAACCTAAAAAGGTGACTCAACCGTGGATAACGAGGGAAATTAGGGACAGCATAAAATCAAAAAAAAGGGCATATCAACTGGCAAAAAAAAGCACCAGACCGGAAGATTGGGGGCAGTACAGGATACAGCAAAAGAGGACAAAGGGATTAATCAGGAAGGGGAAAATAGAATACGAAAGTAAACTTGCAGCAAACATAAAGACAGACTGCAAAAGCTTTTATCGGTATATCAGGAGGAAAAGACTGGTAAAATCCCAAGTCGGTCCCTTGCAGTCCGATTCGGGAGAATATATAATGGAGAATAAGGAAATGGCAGACCAATTAAACTCATACTTTGGTTCTGTATTCACAAAGGAGGACACAAATAACCTCCCAGGAATATCGGCAAACATGGGGACTAATGAGAGGGAGGAGCTGACAGAAATTAGTATCTCTAGGGATATGGTGTTGGGTAAGTTGAGGGGACTGAAGGCCGACAAATCCCCGGGGCCTGATAAACTACATCCTAGGGTACTTAAGGAGGTGGCCCTGGAGATAGCAGATGCTCTAAGGATCATCTTCCGGAACTCCATTGACTCGGGAACAGTACCCGTGGATTGGAGGGTAGCTAATGTTACCCCAATATTTAAAAAGGGGGGTAGAGAGAAAGCAGGGAATTATAGACCAGTAAGCCTTACATCGGTTGTGGGCAAAATGCTAGAGTCCATTATTAAGGATAAAATAGCGGAGCACTTGACAAATGGGGAAAGGATCGGACAGAGTCAACATGGATTTACAAAGGGTAAATCGTGTTTGACTAATCTGCTGGAATTTTTTGAGGAAGTAACTGGTAAAATAGATGGGGGAGAGCCAGTGGATGTGGTGTACCTTGACTTCCAGAAAGCCTTCGATAAGGTTCCACACAAAAGATTATCATGCAAAATTAAGGCTCATGGAATTGGGGGCAAAGTATTAACGTGGATAGAGAACTGGCTGGCGGATAGAAAACAGAGAGTTGGAATAAACGGCTCGTTTTCGGAGTGGCAGGCAGTGACCAGCGGGGTGCCGCAAGGATCTGTCCTGGGACCCCAGCTGTTCACAATATATATAAATGATCTGGATCAGGGAATTGGATGCAATATTTCCAAATTCGCTGACGACACTAAACTAGGAGGAGGGGTGGGCTCTGATGAGGATGTCAGGAGGCTACAGTGCGATTTGGACAGGTTGGGGGAATGGGCGGATACGTGGCAGATGCACTATAATGTGGATAAATGCGAGGTTATCCACTTTGGGGGTAAAAACAGGAGGGTAGATTATTATCTAAATGGCAATAGATTGGGAGATGGGGAAGTGCAGAGGGACCTGGGTGTTCTTGTGCACCAGTCACTGAAGGAGAGCATGCAGGTGCAACAGGCGATTAAGAAGGCAAATGGTATGTTGGCCTTCATATCAAGGGGGTTCGAGTATAGGAATAGGGATACCTTACTACAGCTGTACAAGGTGCTGGTGAGACCGCATCTGGAGTATTGTGTACAGTTTTGGTCGCCCCATCTGCGGAAGGATGTTCTTGCCATGGAAAGAGTGCAACGGCGATTCACCAGGCTGATACCTGGAATGGCGGGAATGACCTACGAAGAGAGATTAAATAGTTTGGGCTTGTACTCACTGGAGTTTAGAAGATTGAGAGGGGATCTCATCGAAACATATAAAATTATGGCAGGCCTGGACAGGCTGAATTCAGAGAGAATGTTTCCAATGGCCGGGGAGCACAGAACCAGGGGCCACAGTCTAAAAATAGCGGGCAAATCATTTAAAACAGAGATGAGGAAGAATTTCTTCACTCAAAGGGTGGTGAGCCTGTGGAATTCCCTGCCACAGAGGGCTGTGAAGGCTAATTCAATAAATATTTTCAAGAGAGAATTGGATATATTTCTGAAGGCTAAGGGGATTAAGGGTTACGGAGAAAAGGCGGGGACGGGGTACTGAACTGGTAAGATCAGCCATGATCTCATTGAATGGCGGAGCAGGCTCGAAGGGCCGAATGGCCTACTCCTGTTCCTATCTCTATGTATCTATACCAGATAATGCCAGACAATAACAGACAGTACCCGACAATACAAGATAATACCAGACAGTACCAGACAATATCAGACAGTGCCAGAAAATACCAGACAATATCAGGCAATACCAGACAATACTGGGCACTACAATACAATACCGAGCAGTACCACACAATACCAGACAACCTAAGACAACACCGGGCAGTACCAGGCAATACCAGACAATGCTACACAATACCAGACAATATCAGAATACCAGGCAATACCAGACAGCACCAGACAGTACCAGATAATGCCAGACAGTACCAGACAATAATAGACAATATCAGGCAGTACCAAACAATACCACATAATACCAGACAGTACCAGACAATAACGGACAGTACCAGACAGTACCAGACAATTCCAGACAATACCAGATAATACCGGGCAGTAGCAGACAATACTAGACAATACCAGACAACACCAGGCAGTACCAGACAATACCAGACAATACCAGACAATACCAGAAAATACCAGACAATATCAGGCGGTACCAGACAATACCAGATAATACCAGACAATACCAGACAATACCAGACAATATCAAGCAGTACCAGACAATACCTGATAATACCGGGCAGTACAATACAATACCGGGCAGTACCACACAATACCAGACAGTACCAGACAATACAAGACAGTACCAGACAGTATCAGAAAAAAGCAGATAGTACCAGAAAGAACCAGACATTACCAGACAATACCAGGCAATCCAGACAATACCAGGCAATACCAGGCAGTACCAGACAATATCAGACAATACCAAACAACACCAGACAATACCAGGCAGTACCAGACAATACCAGACAATGCTGGGCAGTACAATAGAATTCTGGAAAGTACCAGACAATACAAGACAGTACCAGACAATACCAGGCTATACCAGGCAGTACCAGACAATACCAGAAAACACCAGAAAATACCAGAAAATACCAGAAAATACCAGACAATATCAAGCAGTACCAGACAATACCAGATAATGCCAGACAGATACAGACAGAACCAGACAATACCAGGCAGTACCAGACAATACCAGACAATGCTGGGCAGTACAATACAATTCCGGGCAGTACCACACAATACCAGAAAGTACCAGACAATACAAGACAGTACCAGACAATACCAGGCTATACCAGGCAGTACCAGAGAATGCCAGGCAGTGCCAGACAATACCAGACAGTACCAGACAATAACAGACAGTATCAGAAAATAGCATACAGTACCAGAAAGAACCAGACATTACCAGACAATACAAGAAAATACCAGACAATATCAGGCAATACCAGACAACACCAGAAAATACCAGTCAATACAAGAAAATACCAGACAATATCAGGCTGTACCAGACAATACCAGATAATACCAGACAGTGCCAGACAGTACCAGACAAAAAGCAAATAATACCAGACAATACCAGGCAGTACCAGACAATACCAGACAACATCATGCAGTACCCGACAATACAAGATAATACCAGACAGTACCAGACAGTACCAGAAAATACCAGACAATACCAGGTAGTACCAGACAATACCGGGCAGTACAATACAATACCGAGCAGTACCACACAATACCAGACAGTACCAGACAATACAAGACAGTATAAGACAATACCGGGCAGTACCAGGCAATACCAGACAATGCTACACAATACCAGACAATATCAGAGTACCAGACAATACCAGACAGCACCAGACAGTAGCAGACAATGCCGGGCAGTACCAGAAAATACCAGACTGTAGCAGACAGTACCAGACAATATCAGGCAGTACCAGACAATAATAGACAATATCAGGCAGTACCAAACAATACCAGATAATACCAGACAGTAGCAGACAGTACTAGACAATACCAGATAATACCAGACAGTACCAGACAATTCCAGACAATACCAGATAATACCAGGCAGTAGCAGACAATACTAGACAATACCAGACAAAACCAGACAAAACCAGACAATACCAGGCAGTACCAGACAATACCAGACAATACCAGAAATTACCAGACAATATCAGGCGGTACCAGACAATACCAGATAATACCAGACAGTACCAGACAATACCAGATAATACCAGACAATACCAGGCAGTACCAGACAATACCAAGTAGTACCAGACAATACCAGATAATGCCAGACAATAACAGACAGTACCCGACAATATGAGATAATACCAGACAGTACCAGAAAATACCAGACAGATACAGACTGTACCAGGCAGTACCAGACAATACCGGGCAGTACAATACAATACCGGGCAGTACCACACAATACCAGACAGTACCAGAGAATACAAGACAGTACCAGAGAATACAAGACAGTACCAGACAGTACCAGACAATACCAAACCACTGTTATACCTGCCTGTGTGGGTGTTTGTATTCCACTGTGTACATGTCTGTACATGCCTCGGCTGACTCCTCCCACGAGTCCAGGTATAAAAGGTGACTGCTCCACAGTCCCTCGGTATTCTGGACTGGTCGACCACTCGAGGCACACCTTCATTCTCTTGTTAATAAAAGCCTGTTAGTTACTCGCTTAATCTCAGTCTTTTGAGTAATTGATAGCGCATCAATTTTATTAACAAGATTTTTTTATAATGGAGAAGATCCTCACACCAGCATGCCTGGACTTAGACCATCGGGAGGCGGACACATCCACCAAGTTTGCTCACTGGCTTAGGTGCTTTGAAAGATTCCTGATCGCCTCCGCTGCAACGGTCAAATCGGATGAGGACAAACTGGATGTCCTGACCTCCAAAGTGAACCACCGAGCGTACTCGGTCATCCAGGACGCGACCTCGTACACGGCTGCTCTCAAGCTCCTCAAGGACCAGTACACGCGCCCAGTGAACGAGGTGTACGCCAGGCACCTCCTGGGGAGTCGTAAACAACAACCAGGGGAATCAACCGAGGAATACCTTCAGGCACTGTCTGTGCTTGGCCGGGCCTGTGGTTGTAAGGATGTAAAGGCCGCCGTGTACACAGAGGAACTTATCCGGGACGCTTTTGTAGCGGGCCACAGGTCCAATTACACCCGACAGCGACTGTTGGAACAGAGTGACCTCGACCTCAACAAGGCCTCTGAACTCGCACTATCATTGGACGCAGCCTCCTGGGGCATGGATGCCTACTCCTCTGCACCGTGGATGCCGCGGGGAACGAAAGCCTGGGACACGGTAGGACCGTCTCATAGCGCTGTGCCACCCCAGCCACATCCCAGCAACGGCCCAACTACCGCAGCAGTGTCCCAAGGCCAGAAATGCTACTTCTGTGGCCAGGCCAAACACCCCAGAGCGCGCTGCCCGGCGAAAAATGCGATCTGCTCAGGCTGTGGGAAGAAGGGACACTACGCCAGCGTCTGCAGGGCCAAAGCCACCCCGAACCCCAGCAGCGCCGCGTGTGGGCCACCATCTTGGGCCTCCCCAGCCATGTGCGAACCACCGGAACAGCAGCCATTTTGGATCCTCCAGCCACATGGGGATCATGGACGCCGCCATCTTGGACGCCAGCCGGGACGCAGCAGGCCCCCAACACCGCCTCATCTGATACCCGCAGCGACACACCGACCCCTACGCTGGCCTCCGTTACGCTGGACCAAGCGAGACCGCACCAACTGGCCCGGTCCACAATGGACATTAAGGTAAATGGTCACGAAACAACCTGCCTTTTTGACTCTGGGAGCACGGAGAGCTTCATCCACCCTGACACGGTGCGGCGTTGCTCTCTCCCAGTCCTGCCTGCGCACCAGCGGATTTCTATGGCCTCCGAGTCCCAGTCGGCGGACATTGGCGGCTACTGCGTGGTGACACTCTTAGTAGACGGGACTGTGTACGATAACTTTAAACTTCTGGTCCTGCCCCACCTCTGCGCTGCCGTTCTACTGGGGTTAGATTTTCAGTGCCACCTTAAAAGTGTTACGATGGCGTACGTTGGACCCCTCCCCCCCACTCACAGTCCGCAGCCAGCAGCTTCCAAATTGCCCGCCGTGCACCAGGTGCAACCTCTCCACACTCAGAGTCACCCCCCCCGCCACTGTTTGCTAACCTCACCCCCGACTGTAAGCCCATCGCCACAAAGAGCAGGCGACAGTGCCGGGGACAGGGTTTTCATTAAAACCGAAGTGGAGCGGCTCCTGAAGGAGGGGATTATTGAGGGCAGCACCAGCCCCTGGCGAGCCCAGGTTGTGGTCGTTAAGACCGGCGAGAAGCAGTGCCTGGTCATCGACCACAGCCAGACAATAAATCGCTACACCCTGCTGGACGCTTACCCACTCCCCCGCATAGCTGATATGGTCAACCAGATCGCGCAGTACCGCGTCTTCTCGACCATTGACCTGAAATCAGCGTACCACCAGCTCCCTATCCGCCCTGAGGACCGCCAGTATACTGCCTTTGAGGCAAACGGCCGCCTCTACCACTTCCTTAGGGTTCCCTTTGGCGTCACCAACGGGGTCTCTGTCTTCCAAAGGGAGATGGACCGGATGGTCAATCAAAATGCGTTGCAGGCCACTTTCCCATATCTGGACAATGTGACCATCTGCAGCCATGACTTGCAGGACCATGACGCAAACCTCGAAAAATTCCTCTGCACCGCCCAACTCCTGAACCTGACGTATAACAAGGAGAAGTGCATATTCCGCACAACCCGCCTTGCCATCCTTGGCTGTGTTGTGGAACACGGAGTCATCGGTCCCGACCCCGACCGGATGCGTCCCCTTATGGAACTCCCACTGCCCCAAGGCCCTGATTAGGTGCCTAGGGTTTTTCTCCTATTACGCCCAGTGGGTCCCCTACTATGCGGACAAGGCCCGTCCGCTGATCAAGTCCACCTCTTTTCCCTTGACGGCAGAGGCCCGCTTAGCCTTCCACCGTATCAAGGAAGACATTGCCAAAGCCACCATGCACGCAGTGGACAAATCCATCCCCTTCCAGGTGGAAAGCGACGCGTCCGACTTTGCCCTGGCCGCTACCCTTAATCAGGCGGGGAGACCCGTGGCCTTCTTTTCACGAACCCTCCAGGGCCTGGAGACCAGACACTCCGCTGTTGAGAAGGAGGCCCAGGCTATTGTGGAGGCTGTGCGTCATTGGAGGCACTACCTGGCCGGAAAACGATTTACCCTGCTCAGTGACCAGCGTTCAGTTGCTTTTATGTTTAACGACAAGCAGAGGGGCAAAATCAAAAACGACAAGATCTTGAGGTGGAGAATCGAACTTTCCACCTACAATTACGAGATCTTGTACCGGCCCGGGAAGCTCAATGAACCCCCGGATGCTCTATCGCGTGGCACCTGCGCCAGCGCGCAGATCGATAGACTGCGGGCCCTCCACAATGACCTCTGCCACCCGGGGGTCACCAGGTTCTTCCACTTCATCAAGGCCCGCAACCTGCCTTACTCCATTGAGGAGGTCAGGACCATGACCAGGAACTGCCAAGTCTGCGCTGAGTGCAAACCGCACTTTTATAGACCAGACAGGGCTCACCTGATAAAAGCCACTCGCCCCTTCGAGCGCCTGAGCGTTGATTTTAAAAGGCCTCTCCCCTCCTCCGACCGCAATGTGTACTTCCTCAACATTATTGATGAGTACTCCCGTTTCCCGTTCGCCATCCCCTGCCCGGACATGACCAGTGCCACGGTCATTAAATGTCTGAACGACCTCTTCACCCCGTTCGGTTTCCCCAGCTATATCCATAGCGACCGGGGCTCATCGTTTATGAGCGACGAACTCCACCAGTACCTGCTCGCTAGGGGTATTGCCACAAGCAGGACCACCAGTTACAACCCCTGGGGAAGGGACAGGTGGAAAGAGAGAATGCGACCGTTTGGAAGGCCGCCCTGCTAGCCTTAAAGTCTAGGGGCCTTCCGACCTCCCGCTGGCAGGATGTGCTCCCCGATGCGCTCCACTCTATTCGGTCACTGCTCTGCACTGCCACTAACGCCACCCCTCATGAGAAAATGTTTGTCTTCCCAAGGAAGTCCACATCGGGGACATCGCTACCGCCATGGCTGACGTCCCCAGGGCCGGTCCTACTGAGAAGACACGTGAGCACCCATAAAACGGACCCCCTGGTCGAGAGGGTCGACCTCCTCCACGCCAACCCCAAGTATGCTTACATTGCGTACCCGGACGGGCGGGAGGACACAGTCTCCATACGAGACCTCGCACCCTCGGGGGCCCCAGTAACCCACTACCCACTACCACCCCCCCCCCCAACGATCCAATATCCAACCCCAGCAGACGGCACGCCTGGGCCCCGCGACCCACTCGACACCCACGAGGACTACACACCAGTGCCCCAGACTACGCGGGACTCGACGCCGGAAGCTTCACTACCCCTGCCGTCGCCACGTCGATCACAGCGGCAGACAAGACCTCCGGAGAGACTCCAATACATAAACTTTTAATACACTTCACCCCGCCGGACTCATTTTTAAACAAGGGGTGAATGTGGTAAACCACTGTTATACCTGCCTGTGTGGGTATTTGTATTCCACTGTGTACATGTCTGTACATGCCTCGGCTGACTCCTCCCACGAGTCCAGGTATAAAGGTGACTGCTCCACAGTCCCTCTGTATTCTGGACTGGTCGACCACTCGAGGCACACCTTCATTCTCTTGTTAATAAAAGCCTGTTAGTTACTCGCTTAACCTCAGTCTTTTGAGTAATTGATAGCGCATCAACCAGACAATACCAGATAATGCCAGACAATAACAGACAGTACCCGACAATATGAGATAATACCAGACAGTACCAGAAAATACCAGACAGATACAGACAGTACCAGACAATACCAGGCAGTACAATACAATATCAGGCAGTACCACACAATACCAGACAGTACCAGACAATACCAGGCTATACCAGGCAGTACCAGAGAATTCCGGGCAGAGCCAGACAATACCAGACAGTAACAGATAGTATCAGAAAATAGCACACAGTACCAGAAAGAACCAAACAATACCAGGCAATACCAGACAATATCAGGCAGTACCAGACAATACCAGAGAGTACCAGACAATATCAGGCAGTACCAAACAATACCAGGCACTGCCAGACAATACCAGACAATACCAGGCAGTACTAGACAATTCCAGACAATACCAGGCAATACCAGACAATAGCAGGCAGTACCAGACAATACCGGACAATACCAGACATTTCCAGACAATACCAGACAATGGCAGAAGATACCAAACAGTACCAGACAATGCCGGGCAGTACCAGACAATACCGGGCAATATCAGACAATTCCAGACAATACCATGCAGTGCCAGAAAATACCAGTAAATGCAAGACAATACCAGACAATACCAGGCAGTACCAGACAAAACAAGACAATACCAGACAATATTAGGCAATACCAGGCAATACCAGACAATACTGGGCAGTGCCAGATAATACCAGACAATACCAGGCAATCCAGACAATACCAGGCACAACCAGAGAATATCGGGCGGTACCAGAATATACCAGACAGTACCAGAAAATACCAGACAGTTCCAGAAAATACCAGACTATACCAGGCAGTACTAGACAATTCCAGAAAATACTGCGCAGTACCAGACAATTCCAGACAATATCAAACAATACCAGACAATACCAGAAAATAGCAGGCAATACCAGACAATTCCAGGCAGTACCAGTCAATATCAGACAATACCAGACAATAACAGACAATAACAGACAATACCAGGTAGTACCAGACAATACCATGCAGTGCCAGACAATACCAGGAAGTACAAGACAATACCAGACAATACTAGGCAATACCAGGCAATACCAGACAATACCAGTTAATATCAGAAAATACCATACAATTCCAGGCAATACCAGACAATACCGGGCAGTGCCAGACAATATCAGACAATATCCGATCGCAGCCCTGCCTTCGATCTAGTTCCTTTTCTCTCCAGTTTTGAAGAAGGGTCAAACCCGAAACGTCAACTCAAATTTCTCTCCACGGATGTTGCCTGATCATTTCCTCCAAATCAAAGGTGTTGCCATGGGTACCCGCATGGGTCCTAGCTATGCCTGCCTTTTCGTGGGCTATGTGGAACAATCTTTGTTCCAGTCCTACTCAGGTCCCCTCCCTCACCTCTTTTTCCGATACATTGATGACTGTATCGGTGCCGTTTCCTGCTCTCGCCCCAAACTTGACAATTTCATTCACTTTGCCTCCAATTTCCACCCTTCCCTCACCTTCACATGGTCCATCTCTGACTCTTCCCTTCCCTTCCTCGACTTCTCCGTCTCCATCTCTGGGGATAGGTTATCGACCAATATTTACTACAAGCCCACTGACTCCCACAGCTACCTGGACTACACTTCCTCCCACCCCGCTTCCTGTAAGGACTCTATTCCATTCTCCCAGTTTCTCCGCCTCCGCCGTATCTGCTCCGACGATGCCACCTTCCACACCAGTGCTTCAGACATGTCTTCCTTTTTCCGCAACCGAGGATTCCCCTCTACCGTGGTCGACACTGCCCTCGACCATGTCAGTTCTATCTCCCGCACCTCTGCCCTCACCCCTGCCCCTCCCTCCCAGAACCACGATAGGGTTCCCCTTGTCCTCACCTTTCACCCCACCAGCCTCCACATTCAACGGATCATCCTCCGGCATTTCCGCTACCTCCAAAGTGATCCCACCACCAAACGTATCTTCCCCTCCCCTCCCCTTTCAGCATTCCGCAGGGACCGCTCTCTCCGAGACACCCTAGTCCACTCCTCTATCACCCCAAACAGCCCTTCCCCTTCGCCTGGCACCTTCCCGTGCAAGCGGAGGAGATGTAACACCTGCCCCTATACCTCCCCCCTCCCCACTGTCCAGGGCCCCAAACACCCCTTCCAGGTGAAACAGCGATTTACTTGTACTTCTCGCAATCTAGTATACTGTATTCGCTGCTCACGATGCGGTCTCCTCTACATTGGGGAGACCAAACGCAGATTGGGTGACCACTTTGCGGAACACCTCCGTTCAGTCCGTAAGGGTGACCCCGAGCTTCCGGTCGCCTGTCATTTCAATTCACCGCTCCATTCCCACTCGGACCTCACCGTCCTTGGCCTCTTGTACTGTTCCACGGAAGCTCAACGTAAACTCGAGGAACAGCACCTCATCTTCCGATTAGGCACTCTGCAGCCTTCCGGTCTCAATATCGAGTTCAACAATTTCAGATCATAACCTCGGCCCCTATTTCATTTTCACTTATATTTTTCCACTCCTTTCCTTTCCCCCCCCCCCCCTTTCCTTTTGTTTCTCTCTCACACCTGGCAGCTATCTTTTGCCCTGCCAGTACACTTTACACCTAATCACAGCCTATTACCATCTCGTCTAGCTTCTAATCTCTTTTACTTCTTTTGGTTCTTTTATTCTTTTGTCCGATCGCAGCCCTGCCTTCGATCTAGTTCCTTTTCTCTCCAGTTTTGAAGAAGGGTCAAACCCGAAACGTCAACTCAAATTTCTCTCCACGGATGTTGCCTGACTTGCTGAGTTTTTCCAGCATTTTCTGTTGTTATTTCAGAAAATACCAGACAGTACCAAACAATACCGGACAGTACCAGACAAAACCTGACAATAATAGACAATAGCAAACAATACCAGACAGTATCAGACAATACCGGGCAGTATCAGACAAAACCAGACAGTACCAGACAATACCAGACTATAGCTGACAATACTAGACAGTAGCAGACAATACTGGGCAGTACCAGACAATATCAGACAATACCAGACAATACCAGACAGTACCAGACAGTACCAGACAGTACCAGACAGTATCAGACAGTACCAGACAGTACCAGACAGTACCAGGCAGTACCAGAGAATTCCGGGCAGTACCAGACAATACCAGTCAGTACCAGACAATACCAGACAATACCAGAAAATACCAGAAAATACCAGGCAGTACCAGACAATACCAGACAATACCAGAAAATACCAGAAAATACCAGGCAGTACCAGACAATACCAGGCAGTACCAGACAATACCAGGCAGTACCAGACAATACCAGGCAGTACCAGACAATACCAGGCAATACCAGACAATACCAGGCAGTTCCAGACAATACCAGGCAGTTCCAGACAATACCAGACTATACCAGGCAGTACTAGACAATTCCAGACAATAGCAGGCAGTACCAGACAATACCAGAAAATACCAAACAATACCAGACAGTACCAGACAATATCGGGCAGCACCAGACAATACCAAACAATATCAAACAATACCAGACAACACCAGACAATACCATGCAGTACCAAACAATACCAGGCACTGCCAGACAATACCAGGCAGTACTAGACAATTCCAGACAATACCAGGCAATACCAGGCAATACCAGACAATACCAGACAATGGCAGAAGATACCAAACAATACCAGACAGTACCAGGCAGTACCAGACAATACAGGGCAATACCAGACAATTCCAGACAACACCAGATAATACCATGCAGTGCCAGACCATACCAGTAAATGCAAGACAACACCAGACAATACCAGGCAGTACCAGACAAAACAAGACAATACCAGACAATACTAGGCAATAACAGGCAATACCAGACAATATCAGAAAATACCATACAATTCCAGGCAATACCAAACAGTACCAGACAATACTGGACAGTGCCAGACAATACCAGGCAATCCAAACAATACCAGGCAGTACCAGAGAATATCGGGCGGTACCAGACTATACCAGACAGTACCAGAAAATACCAGACAGTTCCCGACAATACCAGACTATACCAGGCAGTACCAGACAATTCCAGACAATACCAGGCAGTACTAGACAATTCCAGACAATACCAGGCAGTACCAGACAATTCCAGACAATTTCAGATAATACCAGATAATACCAGACAATGGCAGACAATATCAAACAATACCAGACAATAGCAGGCAATACCAGACAATACCGGGCAGTACCAGGCAATACCAGACAATGCTACACAATACCAGACAATATCAGAGTACCAGACAATACCAGACAGCACCAGACAGTACCAGAAAATACCAGAGAGTGCCAGACAATACCAGACAATATCAGGCAGTACCAGACAATAATCGACAATATCAGGCAGTACCAGACAGTACCAGACAGTACCAGACAGTACCAGACAGTACCAGAAAATAGCAGATAGATACAGACAGTACCAGACAAAACAAGGCAGTACTAGACAATACCAGACAATAACGGGCAGTACAATACAATACCGGGCAGTACCACACAATACCAGACAGTACCAGACAATTCCAGACAATTCCAGACAATTCCAGACAATTCCAGACACTAGCAGACAATACCAGAAAACACCAGACAATACCAGGCAGTACCAGACAATACCAGAAAATACCACACAATATCAGGCGGTACCAGACAATACCAGATAATACCAGACAATACCAGACAATACCAGGCAGTACCAGACAATACCAGACAATACCAGACAATAACAAGCAGTACCACACAATACCAGATAATGCCAGACAATAACAGACAGTACGCGACAATATGAGATAATACCAGACAGTACCAGACAATACCAGAAAATACCAGATAGATACAGACAGTACCAGACAAAACAAGGCAGTACCAGACAAGACCAGACAATAACGGGCAGTACAATACAATACCGGGCAGTACCACACAATACCAGACAGTACCAGACAATAAGAGAAAGTATCAGAAAATAGCAGACAGTACCAGAAAGAACCAGACATTACCAGACAATACCAAGCAATCCAGACAATACCAGGCAATACCAGACAATATCAGGCAGTACCAGACAATATCAGGCAATACCAGACAATACCAGATAATACCAGACAATACCAGGCAGTACCAGACAATACCAGACAATATCAAGCAGTACCAGACAATACCAGATAATGCCAGACAATAACAGACAGTACCAGGCAATACGAGATAATACCAGACAGTACCAGAAAATACCAGACAGTACCAGAAAATACCAGACAGATACAGAGAGTACCAGACAATACCACACAATGCCGGGCAGTACAATACAATACCGGGCAGTACCACACATTACCAGAAAGTACCAGACAATACAAGACAGTACCAGACAATACCAGGCTATACCAGGCAGTACCAGAGAATTCCGGGCAGTGCCAGACAATACCAGACAGTACCAGACAATAACAGACAGTATCAGAAAATAGCAGACAGTACCAGAAAGAACCAGACATTACCAGACAATACCAGGCAATCCAGACAATACCAGGCATTACCAGACAATATCAGGCAATACCAGACAACACCAGACAATACCAGACAGTACCAGACAATACCAGGCAGTACCAGACAATACCAGGCAATACCAGACAATATCAGGCAGTACCAGACAATACAAGAAAATACCAGACAATATCAGGCAATACCAGACAACACCAGAAAATACCAGACAATACAAGAAAATACCAGACAATATCAGGCTGTACCAGACAATACCAGATAATACCAGACAGTACCAGACAGTACCAGACAATACCAAATAATACCAGACAATACCAGGCAGTACCAGACAATACCAGACAATACCAGACAATACCAGACAACATCATGCAGTACCAGACAATACCAGATAATGCCAGACAATAACAGACAGTACCCGACAATACAAGATAATACCAGACAGTACCAGACAATACCAGATAATGCCAGACAATAACAAACAGTACCCGACAATACAAGATAATACCAGACAGTACCAGACAATACCAGAAAATACCAGACAATACCAGACAATACTGGGCAGTACAATACAATACCGAGCAGTACCACACAATACCAGACAGTACAAGACAGTATAAGACAATACCGGGCAGTACCAGGCAATACCAGACAATGCTACACAATACCAGACAATATCAGAATACCAGGTAATACCAGACAGCACCAGACAATACCAGACAATGCCGGGCAGTACCTGAAAATACCAGACAGTACCCGACAATACCAGACAATATCAGGCAGTACCAGACAATAATAGACAATATCAGGCAGTACCAAACAATACCAGATAATACCAGACAGTACCAGACAATAATAGACAATATCAGGCAGTACCAAACAATACCAGATAATACCAGACAGTACCAGACAATAATAGACAATATCAGGCAGTACCAAACAATACCAGATAATACCAGACAGTACCAGACAAGACCAGACAGTACTAGACAATACAAGACAATACCAGACAATGACGGACAGTACCAGACAGTACCAGACAATACCGGGCAGTAGCAGACAATACCAGACAACACCAGGCAGAACCAGAAAATACCAGACAATACCAGAAAATACCAGACATTACCAGACAATACCAGACAATACCAGACAATATCAAGCAATACCAGACAATGCCTGATAATGCCAGACAATAACAGACAGTACCCGACAATATGAGATAATACCAGACAGTACCAGAAAATACCAGACAGATACAGACAGTACCAGACAATACCAGGCAGTACCAGACAATACCGGGCAGTACAATACAATACCGGGCAGTACCACACAATACCAGACAATACAAGACAGTACAAGACAGTACCAGACAGTACCAGACAATACCAGGCTATACCAGGCAGACCCAGAGAATTCTGGGCAGTACCAGACAGTACCAGACAATAACAGAAAAAAGCAGACAGTACCAGAAAGAACCAGACATTACCAGACAATACCAGGCAATCCAGACAATACCAGGCAGTACCAGACAATACCAAACAACACCAGACAATACCAGGCAGTACCAGACAATACCAGACAATACCAGACAATACCAGAAAATACCAGACAATATCAGGCTGTACCAGACAATACCAGACAGTACCAGACAATATCAAGCAGTACCAGACAATACCAGATAATGCCAGACAATAACAGACAGTACCAGACAATACCAGATAATGCCAGACAATAACAGACAGTACCAGACAATACGAGATAATACCAGACAATACCAGAAAATACCAGACAGATACAGACAGAACCAGACAATACCAGGCAGTACCAGACAATACCAGACAATGCCGGGCAGTACAATACAATTCTGGGCAGTACCACACAATACCAGAAAGTACCAGACAATACAAGACAGTAACAGACAATACCAGGCTATACCAGGCAGTACCAGAGAATTCCGGGCAGTGCCAGACAATAACAGACAGTATCAGAAAATAGCAGACAGTACCAGAAAGAACCAGACATTACCAGACAATACCAGGCAATCCAGACAATACCAGGCAATCCAGACAATACCAGGAATTACCAGACAATATCAGGCAGTACCAGACAATACAAGAAAATACCAGACAATATCAGGCAATACCAGACAACACCAGAAAATACCAGACAATACAAGAAAATACCAGACAATATCAGGCTGTACCAGACAATACCAAATAATACCAGACAATACCAGACAATACCAGACAACATCATGCAGTACCCGACAATACAAGATAATACCAGACATTACCAGACAGTACCAGAAAATACCAGACAATACCAGGCAGTACCAGACAATACCAGGCAGTACCAGACAATACCGAGCAGTACCACACAATACCAGACAATACAAGACAGTATAAGACAATACCGGGCAGTACCAGGCAATACCAGACAATGCTACACAATACCAGATAATATCAGAGTACCAGACAATACCAGACAATATCAGGCAGTACCAGACAATAATAGACAATATCAGGCAGTAACAAACAATACCATATAATACCAGACAGTACCAGACAGTACCAGATAATACCAGACAGTACTAGACAATACAAGATAATACCAGACAGTACCAGACAATTCCAGACAATACCAGATAATACTGGGCAGTAGCAGACAATACCAGACAACACCAGAAAATACCAGGCAGTACCAGACAATACCAGAAATTACCAGAAAATATCAGGCGGTACCAGACAATACCAGATAATACCAGACAGTACCAGATAATACCAGACAATACCAGGCAGTACCAGACAATATCAAGCAGTACCAGACAATACCAGATAATGCCAGACAATAACAGACAGTACCCGACAATATGAGATAATACCAGACAGTACCAGACAATACCAGACAATACCAGGCAGTACCAGACAATACCAGACAATACCGGGCAGTACAATACAATACCGGGCAGTACCACACAATACCAGACAGTACCAGACAATATCAGGCAATACCAGACAACACCAGACAGTACCAGGCAGTACCAGACAATACCAGAAAATACCAGACAATATCAGGCTGTACCAGACAATACCAGATAATAGCAGACAGTACCAGACAATACCAGACATTACCACACAATACCAAATAATATCAGACAATACCAGGCAGTACCAGACAATACCAGACAGTACCAGACAATATCAGGCAATACCAGACAACACCAGACAATACCAGGCAGTACCAGACAATACCAGAAAATACCAGACAATATCAGTCTGTACCAGATAATACCAGACAGTACCAGACATTTCCACACAATACCAAATAATATCAGACAATACCAGGCAGTACCAGACAATACCAGACAATATCAAGCAGTACCAGACAATACCAGATAATGCCAGACAATAATAGACCGTACCCGACAATACCAGGCAGTACCAGACAATACCAGACAGTACCAGAAAATACCAGACAGCTACAGACAGTACCAGACAATACCAGACAATGCCGGGCAGTGCAATACAATACCGGGCAGTACCACACAATACCAGAAAGTACCAGACAATACAAAACAATACCAGGCTATACCAGGCAGTACCAGAGAATTCTGGGCAGTACCAGACAATACCAGACAATAACAGACAGAATCAGAAAATAGCAGACAGTACCAGAAAGAACCAGACATTACCAGACAATACCAGGCAATCCAGACAATACCAGGCATTACCAGAAAATATCAGGCAATACCAGACAACACCAGACAATACCAGGCAGTACCAGACAATTCCAGGCAATATCAGGCAGTACCAGACATTACCAGACAATATCAGGCCATACCAGACAACACCAGAAAACACCAGACAGTACTAGAAAATACCAGACAATATCAGTCTGCACCAGACAATACCAGATAATGCCAGACAGTACCAGACATTACCAGACAGATACAGACAGTACCAGACAATACCAGGCAGTACCAGACAATACCAGACAATACCAGACAATGCCGGGCAGTGCAATACAATACAATACCGGGCAGTACCACACAATACCAGAAAGCACCAGACAATACAAAACAGTACCAGACAATACCAGGCTATACCAGGCAGTACCAGAGAATTATGGGCAGTACCAGACAATACCAATCAGTACCAGACAATAACAGACAGAATCAGAAAATAGCAGACAGTACCAGAAAGAACCAGGCATTACCAGACAATACCAGGCATTACCAGACAACACCAGAAAATACCAGACAGTACTAGAAAATACCAGACAATATCAGTCTGTACCAGACAATACCAGATAATGCCAGACAGTACCAGACAGTACCAGACATTACCAAATAATACCAGACAATACCAGGCAGTACCAGACAATGCCAGACAATATCATGCAGTACCAGTCACTACCAGATAATGCCAGACAATAACAGACAGTACCCAACAATACAAGATAATACCAGACAGTACCAGAAAATACCAGACAATACCAGGCAGTACCAGACAATACCAGACAATACCGGGCAGTACAATACAATACCGAGCAGTACCACACAATACCAGACAGTACCAGACAATAGAAGACATTACCAGACAGTACTAGACAATACCAGGCAGTACCAGACAATACCAGACAATACCAGACAGTATCAGACAATAGCAGATATTACAAGAAAGAACCAGACAATACCAGGCAATCCAGACAATACCAGGCAATACCACACAATATCAGGCAGTACCAGACAATACCTGACAATAACAGACAGTACCAGACAATACCAGACAATAACAGACAATACCAGACAATACCAGGCTGTACCAGACAATACCTGAAAATACCAGACAATACCAGACAATTTCAGGCAGGACAAGACAATACCAGACAGTACCAAACAATACCAGGCAATACCAGATAATACCAGACAGTTGCAGACAATACCAGATAATACCAGACAGGAGCAGACATTACCAGACTATATGAGACATTACCAGAAAATACCGGGCAGTACCAGACAGTACCAAATAATACCAGACAATACCAGGCAGTACCAGACAATACCAGACAACATCATGCAGTACCAGACAATACCAGATAATGCCAGACAATAACAGACAGTACCCGACAATACAAGATAATACCAGACAGTACCAGACAATACCTGACAGTACCAGAAAATACCAGACAATACCAGGCAATACCAGACTATACCGGGCAGTACAATACAATACCGAGCAGTACCACACAATACCAGACAGTACCAGACAATACTAGACAGTATAAGACAAAACCGGGCAGTACCAGGCAATACCAAACAATGCTACACAATACCAGACAATATCAGAATACCAGGCAATACCAGACAGCACCAGACAGTACCAGACAATGCCGGGCAGTACCAGAAAATACCAGACAGTACCAGACAATATCAGGCAGTACCAGACAATAATAGACAATATCAGGCAGTACCAAACAATACCAGATAATACCAGACAGTACCAGACAATACAAGATAATACCAGACAGTACCAGACAATACCAGACAATAACGGACAGTACCAGACAGTACCAGACAATTCCAGACAATACCAGATAATACCAGATAATACCAGGCAGTAGCAGACAATACTAGACAATACCAGAAAATACCAGACAATATCAGGTGGTACCAGACAATACAAGATAATACCAGACATTACCAGACAATACCAGACAATACCAGGCAGTACCAGACAATACCAGACAATACCAGACAACACCAGACAATATCAAGCAGTACCAGACAATACCTGATAATGCCAGACAATAACAGACAGTACCCGACAATATGAGATAATACCAGACAGTACCATGAAATACCAGACAGATACAGACAGTACCAGACAGTACCAGACAATACCAGGCAGTACCAGACAATACCAGACAATACCGGGCAGTACAATACAATACCGGGCAGTACCACACAATACCAGGCAGTACCAGACAGTACCAGACAGTACCAGACAGTACCAGACATTACCAGACATTAACAGACAGTACCACACAATACCAGACAATACCAGGCAGTACCAGACAATACCAGGCAGTACCAGACAATACCAGGCAACACCAGACAATACCAGAAAATAAAAGACAATACCAGACAATACCAGGCGGTACCAGACAATACCAGAAAATACCAGGCAGTACCAGACAATACCAGACAATACCATGCAGTGCCAGACAATACCAGGAAGTACAAGACAATAACAGACAATACCAGTTAAAATCAGAAAATACCATACAATTCCAGGCAATACCAAACAGTACCAGACAATATCAGATAATACCAGACAGTACCAGACAATACCAAACAATACCAGACTGTACCAGGGAAAACCTGACAATATTAGACAATAGCAAACAATAATAGACAATAGCAAACAATACCAGACAGTACCAGACAATAGCTGACAATATTGGGCAGTACCAGACAATACCCAGCAGTAATAGAAAGTATGAGACAATACCAGACAGTACCAGACAATACCAGACAGTACCAGACAGTACCAGACAATACCAGACCGTACCAGACAATGCCAAATAATACTGGACAATACCAGACTATACCAGACAATGCCAGACAATACCGGGCAGTACCAGTCGGTACCAGACAATACCAGACAATACAACACAATACAGACAGTACCACACAATACCAGACAGTACCAGACAATACCAGACAATACCTGACAATACCAGACAATACCAGACAATACCAGGCAGTACCAGAGAATTCCGGGCAGTACCAGACAGCACCAGACAATACAAGATAGTATCAGACAATACCAGACAGTACCAGAAAGTACCACACAATACTAGACAGTACCAGACATTACCAGACATTACCAGGCAATACCAGACAAGACCAGACAAGACCAGAGAATTCCGGGCAGTACCAGACAATACCAGGCAGTACCAGGCAGTTCCAGACAATACCAGACAATACCAGACAATACCAGGCAGTACCAGACAATACCAGACAATACCAGACAATACCAGACAATACCAGGCAGTTCCAGACAATACCAGGCAGTTCCAGACAATACCAGACTATACCAGGCAGTACTAGACAATTCCAGACAATTCCAGACAATGGCAGAAAATACCAAACAATACCAGACAATATCGGGCAGTACCAGACAATATCAAACAATACCAGACAATACCAGGCAGTAGCAGACAATAACTGACAATACCAGACAATACCAGGCACTGCCAGACAATACCAGACAATACCAGGCAGTACTAGACAATTCCAGACAATACCTGGCAATACCAGACAATAGAAGAAGATACCAAACAATACCAGACAGTACCAGACAATACCTGGCAGTACCAGATAATACCGGGCAATACCAGACAATTCCAGACAATACCATGCAGTGCCAGACAATACCAGTAAATGCAATACAATACTAGACAATACCAGGCAGTACCAGACAAAACAAGACAATACCAGACAATATTAGGCAATACCAGACAATACCAGTTAATATCAGAAAATACCATACAATTCCAGGCAATACCAAACAGTACCAGACAATACCAGGCAGTGCCAGACATTATCAGATAATACCAGACAATACCAGGCAATCCAGACTATACCAGACAGTACCAGAAAATACCAGGCAGTTCCAGACAATACCAGACAATATCATGCGGTACCAGAAAATACCAGATAATGCCAGACAATAACAGACAGTACCCGACAATACAAGATAATACCAGACAGTACCAGACAATACCAAACAGTACCAGACAATATCAGACAATACCAGGCAGTACCAGACAATACCAGACAATACCGGGCAGTACAATACAATACCGAGCAGTACCACACAATACCAGACAGTACCAGACAATACAAGACAGTACCAGACAGTATCAGACAATAGCAGACAGTACCAGAAAGAACCAGACATTACCAGACAATCAAGACAATACCAGGCAAAACCACACAATATCAGGCAATACCAGACACTACCAGACAATACCAGGCAATAACAGAAAATACCAGATAATAACAGACAATACCAGGCTGTACCAGGCTGTACCAGGCTGTACCAGACAATACCTGAAAATACCAGACAATACCAGACAATTTCAGGCAGCACAAGACAATACCAGACAGTACCAGACAATACCAGATAATACCAGACAGTTGCAGACAATACCAGATAGTAACAGACAACACCAGGCAATACCAGATAATACCAGACAGGAGCAGACATTACCAGACTATACGAGACATTACCAGGAAATACAGGGCAGTGCCAGACAGTACCAGAAAGTATCAGACTATACCAGACAATACCAGGCGATAACAGACAATGCCAGACAGTACCAGAGAGTTGCAGACAATACCAGACAGTACCAGACAATACCAGATAGTACCAGACAATACCAGAAAGTACCAGACCGTACCAGATAATACCAGACATTACCAGACAATACGAGATAATACCAGACAATACCAGGCAGTACCAGACAATATCATGCAGTAGCAGACAATACCAGATAATGCCAGACAATAACATACAGTACCCGACAATACAAGATAATACCAGACAGTACCAGACAATACCAGAAAGTTCCAGAGAGATACAGACAGTACCAGACAATACCAGGCATTACCAGACAATGCCAGGCAGTAGCAGACAATACCAGGCAGTATCACACAATACCAGGCAATAGCAGACAATATCAGACAATGCCCGACAACACCAGAAAATTCCAGGCGGTACCAGACAATTCCAGGCAGTACCAGACAATACCAGAAAATACCAGACAATACCAGGCAACACCAGAAAATAAAAGACAATAGCAGGTAATACCAGACAGTACCAGACAGTACCAGACAGTACCAGACAGTACCAGACAGTAGCAGGCAGTACCAGGCAGTACCAGGCAGTACCAGACAATATCAAACAGTAGCAGACAATACCAGGCAGTACCAGACAATACCATGCAGTACCAAACAGTACCAGGCAGTACCAGACTATACCAGACAATACCAGGCGGTACCAGACAATACCAGGCAATACCATACAATTCCAGGCAATACCAAACAGTACCAGACAATTTCAGTCAGTACCAGACAATACCAGACAAAACCAGACTATACCAGGCAGTACTAGACAATTCCAGACAATACCGGACAATTCCAGGCCATACCAGACAATATCAAACAATACCAGACTATACCAGGTAATACCAGACAATACCGGTCAGTACCAGACAATACAACACAATACCAGACAGTACCAGACAATATCAGACAGTACCAGACAATTCCAGGAAGTACCAGTCAATATCAGACAATACCAGACAATGCCAGGTAATACCAGACAATACCGGGCAGTACCAGACAATACAACACAATACCAGACAGTACCAGACAATATCAGACAGTACCAGACAATACCAGACAATACCAGGCAATACCAGAGAATTCTGGGCAGTACCAGACAATACCAGTCAGTACCAGACAATACCAGGCAGTACCAAAGAATTCCGGGCAGTACCAGACAATACCACACAATACCAGACAGTACCAGACATTACCAGACAGTTCTAGACAATACCAGGCATTACTAGACATTACCAGACAGTTCTAGACAATACCAGGCATTTCCAGACAATACCAGGCATTTCCAGACAATACCAGGCAGTAGCAGACAATACCTGACAATACCAGACAATACCATGCAGTACCAAACAATACCAGGCACTGCCAGACAATACCAGACAATACCAGGCAGTGCTAGACAATACCAGACAATACCAGGCAATACTAGACAATTCCAGACAATACCGGGCAGTACCAGACAATAATGGGCAATACCAGACAATACCAGTAAATGCAAGACAGTACCAGACAATACCAGGCAGTACTAGACAATTCCAGACAATACCAGACAATGGCAGACATTATCAAACAATACCAGACAATACCAGACAATTCCAGGCAGTACCAGTCAATATCAGACAATACCAGACAATACCAGGCAGTGCCAGACAATACCAGGAAGTACAAGACAATACCAGACAATACCAGGCAATACCAGACAATACCAGACAATACCAGTTAATATCAGAAAATACCATACAATTCCAGGCAATACCAAACAGTACCAGACAATACCGGGCAGTACCAGACAATACCAGACAATACCGGGCAGTACCAGACAATACCAGACAATATCAGACAATACCAGACAATAACAGACAGTACCAGACAGTACCAGACAGTACCAGACAAAACCTGACAATAATAGACAATAGCAAACAATACCAGGCAGTACCAGAGAATTCCGGGCACTACCAGAGAATTCCGGGCAGTACCAGACAATACCAGCCAGTACCAGACAATACCAGAAAATACCAGGCAGTACCAGACAATACCAGGCAGTACCAGGCAATACCAGACAATGGCAGAAAATACCAAACAATACCAGACAATACCATGCAGTACCAAACAATACCAGGCACTGCCAGACAATACCAGGCAGTACCAGACAATTACAGACAATACCAGGCAATACCAGACAATTCCAGACAATACCGGACAATACCAGACAATACCAGACAATTCCAGACAATTCCAGACAATTCCAGACAATACCAGACAATACCAGGCAATTCCAGACAGTACCAGACAATACCGAGCAGCACCAGACAATACCGGGCAATACCAGACAATTCCAGACAATACCAGACAATACCATGCAGTGCCAGACAATACCAGTAAATGCAAGACAATACCTGACAATACTAGGGAATACCAGGCAATACCAGACAATACCAGTTAATATCAGAAAATACCATACAATTCCAGGCAATACCAAACAGTACCAGACAATACTGGGCAGTGCCAGACAATATCAGATAATACCAGGCAATCCAGACAATACCAGGCAGTACCAGAGAATATCGGGCAGTACCAGGCTATACCAGAAAATACCAGACAGTTCCAGACAATACCAGACTATACCAGGCAGTACTAGACAATTCCAGACAATACCGGGCAGTACCAGACAATACCAGACAATTCCAGACAATACCAGACAATACCAGACAATGGCAGAAAATATCAAACAATACCAGACAATAGCAGGCAGTACCAGACAATACCAGGTAGTACCAGGAAGTACAAAACAATACCAGACAATACTAGGCAATACCAGACAATACCAGTTAATATCAGAAAATACCATACAATTCCAGGCAATACCAAACAGTACCAGACAATATCAGATAATACCAGACAGTAACAGACAATACCAGACAACACCAGGCAATACCAGGCAATACCAGGCAATACCAGGCAATATCAGGCAGTACCAGGCAGTACCAGACAATACAAGAAAATACCAGACAATATCAGGCAATACCAGACAACACCAGAAAATACCAGACAATACAAGAAAATACCAGACAATATCAGGCTGTACCAGACAATACCAGACAATACCAGACAATACCAGACAATACCAGACAATACCAGGCAATACCAGACAATACCAGACAATACCAGACAATACCAGACAACATCATGCAGTACCCGACAATACAAGATAATACCAGACAGTACCAGACATTACCATACAATACCAGGCAGTACCAGGCAGTACAATACAATACCGAGCAGTACCACACAATACCAGACAGTACAAGACAGTATAAGACAATACCGGGCAGTACCAGGCAATACCAGACAATGCTACACAATACCAGACAATATCAGAGTACCAGACAATACCAGACAATATCAGGCAGTACCAGACAATAATAGACAATATCAGGCAGTACCAAACAATACCATATAATACCAGACAGTACCAGATAATACCAGACAGTACTAGACAATACAAGATAATACCAGACAGTACCAGACAATACCAGACAATAACGGACAGCACCAGACAGTACCAGACAATTCCAGACAATACCATATAATACCGGGCAGTAGCAGACAATACCAGACAACACCAGACAATACCAGGCAGTACCAGACAATACCAGAAAATACCAGACAATATCAGGCTGTACCAGACAATACCAGATAATACCAGACAGTACCAGACATTTCCACACAATACCAAATAATATCAGACAAAACCAGGCAGTACCAGACAATATCAAGCAGTACCAGACAATACCAGATAATGCCAGACAATAATAGACAGTACCCGACAATACGAGATAATACCAGACAGTACCAGACAATACCAGACAGTACCAGAAAATACCAGACAGATACAGACAGTACCAGACAATACCAGACAATACCAGACAATGCCGGGCAGTGCAATACAATACTGGGCAGTACCACACAATACCAGAAAGTACCAGACAATACAAAACAGTACCAGACAATACCAGACAATACCAAGCTATACCAGGCTATACCAGGCAGTACCAGAGAATTCTGGGCAGTACCAGACAATACCAGACAGTACCAGACAATAACAGACACAATCAGAAAATAGCAGACAGTACCAAAAAGAACCAGACATTACCAGACAGTACCAGGCAATCCAGACAATACCAGGCACTACCAGAAAATATCAGGCAATACCAGACAACACCAGACAATACCAGGCAGTACCAGACAACACCAGACAATACCATGCAGTACCAGACAATACCAGGCAATACCAGACAATATCAGGCAGTACCAGACATTGCCAGACAATATCAGGCAATACCAGACAACACCAGAAAATACCAGACAGTACTAGAAAATACCAGACAATATCAGTCTGTACCAGACAATACCAGATAATGCCAGACAGTACCAGACAGTACCAGACATTACCAGACAATACCAAATAATACCAGACAATATCAGGCAGTACCAGACACTACCAGATAATGCCAGACAATAACAGACAGTACCCAACAATACAAGATAATACCAGACAGTACCAGAAAATACCAGACAATACCAGGCAGTACCAGACAATACCAGACAATACCAGGCAGTACAATACAATACTGAGCAGTACCACACAATACCAGACAGTACCAGACAATACAAGACATTACCAGACAGTACCAGAGAATTCTGGGCAGTACCAGACAATACCAGACAGTACCAGACAGTATCAGACAATAGCAGACATTACAAGAAAGAACCAGACATTACCAGGCAATCCAGACAATACCAGGCAATACCACACAATATCAGGCAGTACCAGACAATACCAGACAATACCAGACATTACCAGACAATACCAGGCAATACCAGGCAATACCAGACAATACCAGACAATACCAGGCTGTACCAGACAATACTTGAAAATACCAGACAATTTCAGGCAGTACAAGACAATACAAGACAGTACCAAACAATACCAGGCAATACCAGATAATACCAATAATACCAGACAGTTGCAGACAATACCAGATAGTACCAGACAACACCAGACAATACCAGATAATAACAGACAGGAGCAGACATTACCAGACAGTATAAGACAAAACCGGGCAGTACCAGACAATGCTACACAATACCAGACAATGTCAGAATACCAGGCAATACCAGACAGCACCAGACAATGCCAGACAGCACCAGACAATGCCGGGCAGTACCAGAAAATACCAGACAGTACCAGACAATATCAGGCAGTACCAACCAATAATAGACAATATCAGGCAGTACCAAACAATACCAGATAATACCAGACAGTACCAGACAATACTAGACAATACAAGATTATACCAGACAGTACCAGACAATAACGGACAGTACCAGACAGTACCAGACAATTCCAGACAATACCAGATAATACCGGGCAGTAGCAGACAATACTAGACAATACCAGACAACACCAGACAATACCAGGCAGTACCAGACAATACCAGAAAATACCAGACAATATCAGGCGGTACCAGACAATACCAGACAATATCAAGCAGTACCAGACAATAC
Source organism: Somniosus microcephalus (assembly GCF_052327205.1). Lineage (NCBI taxonomy): Eukaryota > Metazoa > Chordata > Chondrichthyes > Squaliformes > Somniosidae > Somniosus > Somniosus microcephalus. The sequence goes on along the minus strand of NC_140999.1, from coordinate 68,882,087 downwards.
CTGATAATGCCAGACAATAACAGACAGTATCCGACAATATGAGATAATACCAGACAGTACCAGGAAATACCAGACAGATACAGACAGTACCAGACAATACCAGGCAGTACCAGACGGTACCAGACATTACCAGACATTAACAGGCAATACCAGGCAATACCAGACAATACCAGGCAGTATCAGAGAATTGCGTGCAGTACCAGACAACACCAGTCAGTACCAGACAATAGCAGGCAATCCAGACAATGCCAGGCAGTACCAGAGCATATCAGGCGGTACCTGACTATACCAGACAGTACCAGACAAAACCAGACAGTACCAGACATTACCAGACAATACCAGGCAGTACTAGACAATTCCAGACAATACCTGAGAATACCAGACAATACCATGCAGTACCAAGCAATGCCGGGCAGTACCAGACAATACCGGGCAGTACCGGGCAATACCAGACAATTCCAGACAGTACCAGACAGTACCAGACAGTACCAGACAGTACCAGACAAAACCAGACAAAACCAGACAAAACCAAACAATACCAGACAGTACTAGGCAATACCAGGAAGTACCAGACAATACCAGACAATTCCAGACAATGGCAGACAATACCAAACAATAACAGACAATACCAAACAATACCAGACAATACCGGGCAGTACCAGGCAATACCAAACAATATCAAACAATACCAGACAATACCAGACAATAGCAGGCAATACCAGACAATTCCAGGCAGTACCAGTCAATATCAGACAATACCAGGTAGTACCAGACAATATCAGGCAGTACCAGACAATTCCAGACAATAGCAAACAATACCAGACAATACCAGGCAGTACCTGACAATACCAGACAGTACCAGACTATACCAAACAATACCAGGCACTGCCATACAGTATCAGACAATAACAGACAATACCAGGCACTGCCAGACAATACCAGGCTATACCAGGCAGTACTAGACAATTGCAGACAATACCAGGCAATACCAGACAATACCGGACAATTCCAGACAATAACAGACAATTCCAGACAATAACAGACAATGGCAGACAATGGCAGACAATGGCAGACAATACCAAACAATACCAGGCAATACCAGGCAGTACCAGACAATACCTGAGAATACCAGACAATACCATGCAGTACCAAACAATACCAGGCAGTGCCAGACAATACCAGGCAGTGCTAGACAATTCCAGACAATACCAGACAATTCTAGACAATACCAGGCAGTACCAGACAATACCAGGCAGTACCAGACAATACCAGACAATACCAGACAATACCAGGCAGTACCAGACAATACTTGACAACAGCAGGCAGTACCCGACTATGCCAGACAATAACAGGCAGTACCAGACAATACCAGGCAGAACCAGACAACACCAGGCAATACCAGACAATACCAGGCAACACCAGGCAACACCAGGCAACACCAGACAGGACTAGACAATACCAGGCAATACCAGACAATACCAGGAAGTAGCAGACAATACCAGGCAGTAGCAGACAATACCAGACAATACTAGACAACAGCAGGCAGTACCAGACTATGCCAGACAATAACAGGCAGAACCAGGCAACACCAGGCAACACCAGACAGTACTAGACAGTACCAGACAATACCAGGCAGTACCAGACAATACCAGGAAGTACCAGACAACATCAGACAGTACCAGACAACAGCAGAAAACACCAGGCAACACCAGACAATACCAGGCAGTAACAGACAATACCAGACAATACCAAGCAGTACCAGACAACACCAGATACTACCAGACAACAACAGGCAATACTAGACAATACTAGACAAAAGCAGACAATACCAGGCAATACCAGACAATTCCAGGCAGTACAGGAAAATACCAGCCAACACCAGGCAGTACCAGACAATACCAGGCAGTACCAGGCAGTACCAGAAAATACCAGGCAGTGCCGGACTATACAAGACAATAGCAGGCAGTACCAGACAATACCAGATATTACAAGGCAGTAGCAGACAATACCAGGCAACACCAGGCAATACCAGACAATACAAGGCTATACCAGACAATATCAGACAATACCAGGCAGTACAAGAAAATACCAGGCAGTACAAGAAAATACCAGACAACACCAGGCAGTACCAGACAATACCAGACAATACCAGACAATACCAGACAGTACCAGGCAGTACCAGGCAGTACCAGACTATACCAGACAATACCAGGCAGTACCAGAAAATACCAGGCAGTACCAGACAATACGTGGCAGTACAAGGCAATACCAGACAATGCCAGACAATACCAGGCATTAGCAGACAATACCAGGCAATACCAGGCAGTACCACACAATACCAGATAATACCAGACACTACCAGCCAACAACAGGCAATAACAGACAATACTAGACAAAAGCAGACAATACCAGACAATTCCAGGCAGTACCAGACAACACCAGATAATACCAGACACTACCAGACAACAACAGGCAATAACAGACAATACTAGACAAAAGCAGACAATACCAGGCAATACCAGACAATTCCAGGCGAAATAAAGAATAGATTTGCCTTCCAAAGTTAGACTTTATTAACTTTAAAATTGGCAGCATATCTTTCTACATCCAGTCCCAACTAAAGCTAGAAAAGGACTGAATTTAAGGTAGCCACAACACATCATGTGATCATCAGCTACCAATGAGATTACAACACATATCCCAAGGCAGTTAACAAACAACGAATCACAATACTTTTACTAATCAAGGAATAATCATCACATTCACCCCTCCTTTAAAATATACTCCAACCTAATAACTTTTACAATTTACAATTATTTACAACTAAACTATGCACGAGAATAAAACTATTTACATAACACAATACTAAATGAACAACAATAATAACATTACGCATAAGTATTAAGTATCTCTCAACTAAAACAATATACTATAATATTTCAACAATTTTTAAAACATTACTATCAATTTAAAAGTCCATTTTCAATCGGTCGACCGGATATCTTGTTCGTGTCGACCTTCTTAACCTTGGTGAAATTCCTTGCCCTTCCCCGCCAGAAGGCACAGAAGTATCTTCAACAGGAAGGCTATCCATATCCCGATTCTCAACGGTTTCCGGATTAGAAATCCCATCAGAAGATGAACTGGGACGGTCATAAACATCTATCAAAGGCTGACTAATAGAAGTATGATTATCTGCAATCGGATTGGAAATATTCGTAGTATCTGTAACAGCATCCACATTATCTGAATCATGACCATTATTATTATCCTCAGAAGAGGGCTGGCCCCCACAAGGAGCCAAGTCTTTAATTGAAACAATACTTTCTTTCCCATCTTGGAATCGAATATGAGCATATTGGGAATTTGCCTCCAACAGCCCCACCTCCTCCACCAAGGGGTCATATTTTGACAATCTAACATGGCGTCGAAGCAACACAGGTCCCTGCATAGTAAGCCATGAAGGTACCGAATATCCCGTAGTAGATCTCCGCGGATAATTAAAGAGCCTTTCATGGGGGGGTCACATTAGTAGCCGTTGAAAGCAATGATCTAATGGAATGCAGGGCATCAGGCAGTACCATTTCCCACTGTGTATTCTTAAGGTTCCGGGATGTCAACACCAACATAACTGCCTTCCAGATCACCCCATTGTATCGTTCGCACTGTCCATTACCCTGGGGATTATACGGGATAGTTCGGCTAGTAGAAATTCCCCGACTCTGAAGGTATTCCTTCAACTGGGAAGACATAAAAGAACTTCCCTGATCCGAATGGATATACGCAGGCATCCCAAAGATGACAAAAAGTTGAGTCAAACATTTAATAACTGTAGCAGCTGATACATCTGCACAAGGAAAAGCAAAAGGGAACCTTGAAAACTCATCCACAACAGTAAATATATATCGGTTTTGAGTAGTTGAAGGAAGAGGTCCCTTAAAATCGACACTCAAACGTTCAAAAGGAGAAGTAGCCTTTATAAGATGAGCTCGTTGAGGCTTAAAGAAATTCGGTTTACACCGAGCACAGATAGAACATGATGAAGTCATCCGCTTGACGTCTTCAACTGAAAAAGGCAAGTTCTTACTGCGTACAAAGTGTATCATCCTCGTAACCCCAGGATGACATAAGGCATTGTGAAGATTAATAAGCGTATCTCCGTGAATCACCGAACAATAAGCCCTCGACAGTGCATCAGCAGCAACATTATCCTTCCCCGGACGATAAACTATGTCAAAATGGTAACATGCCAACTCAATCCTCCATCTCATTATTTTATCATTTTTAATCTTTCCAAAATGTTTAACATCAAACATAAAGGACACAGATTTTTGGTCAGTTACCAACGTGAAATGTCGCCCCGATAAATAATGTCTCCATTTACGCAATGCTTCTACTATTGCGTATGCCTCTTTTTCTATTGAGGAATGTCTTTTTTCACTATTATTCAAAGTACGTGAGAAAAAGGCCACAGGTCTTCCATTTTGGTTCAAAGTAGCCCCAATTGCAAAATCCGAAGCATCCGTCTCAATCACAAAGGGAACCTGCTCATCAATGGAATGCACAACTGCTCCTAAAATATCCTTTTTAAAATTCTCAAAACATGTCCTGGCCTCCCATGATAGAGGATATGTCGTAACCCGAATAAGAGGCCGGATCTTCCGTGAAAAATTTGCAATCCAATTGGAATAATAAGAAAACAGTCCAACAACTCGTTGCAAAGCCTTAGAATTAGTAGGACAAGGTAAATCGATCAATGGTCGCAGACTTTCTGGATCTGGTTTAATCTTATTTCCCGAAATAATATACCCCAATAGATTTACCTCAGTAGTCGAAAAGACACATTTCTCTTTGTTAAAAGTTAAACCAACTTTTTCCGCAGCTTGAAGGAATCTTTTTAAATTAGAATCATGCTCCACCCTTGATTTGCCACACACTGTGATGTCATCTAAGTATGAAAAGGTGTCAGAGAGGGAGTTATCACTTATAAAAGCATCCATTGCCCGTTGAAAACAAGCAACACCATTAGTAACACCAAATGGTATTCGGCAAAACTGATACAGCTTTCCACCAGCCTCAAAGGCCGTATATGGTTGATCCTTCTTAACAATAGGAATCTGATGATAAGCACTCTTTAAATCAATAGTGCTAAAAACTTTATACCGAGATACTTTATTGATAAGCTCATCAATCTTAGGCAAAGGGTACGCATCTAATTGAGTATACCTATTAATAGTTTGGGAATAGTCTATCACCATTCGTTTCTTGTGTCTCTCATTAGTCGTGACAACTACCTGTGCTCGCCAAGGCGAACAACTAGGTTCAATGATTCCTTCCAATAAGAGACGTTGAACTTCAGAATTAATAAATTCTCTATCCTGACTACTATATCTTCTTGACTTGGTAGCAATTGGCTTACAATCCGACATCAAATTGGAAAAAAGTGATAATGGAGGAATAGATAAAGAGGTTAATCCACAAATAGATAAAGGTGGCTTAGTCCCTCCAAATGAAAGACTAAGAGACTCGTGTAACTGAAGCACATCATGTCCAATCAAAATATCCGCACAGAGATTAGGCAAAACAGATAGGCGTATATCAGTATACGTATTACCCAGAAGAACCATTTTCACAAAGCAACAACCAGCTATTTGTGAAGTAAGGGTCGTCTGAGCCATACACACCTGATACGTAACAGGTGAAATTTTCAAATGCTTTTCCTTCGCAAACTGAAGACTTATAAAACTCTCAGTACTGCCCGTATCTAGAAGGGCCTTCACTTCCAACCCATTAACTTGAGCCGTAACTATAGCTTTGTTTAGGCCATGAGCAAATGCAGCAGAAATTGATGCAATAAACGCCCTATCTAAAGGCTGAATAGTCACAGAAGAGGTAGTGGAGGAAGACCCTCCCACACCAGGAGAAGGGAAGGTAATTGAACCTGATGATTTGCACACACGTGCATAATGACCTCTCTTGCCGCATTTACTACACACAGCCTCCCGAGCAGGGCACTTCAGACGAGGGTGCCGGATATTCCCACAAAAATAACACTTCTGAATCCTAGAGGCAACGGCCGCCGAAGTAGAAACTGTTTCAAAATCTAGTAAACCACTCCCATTAAGTCCACATAATTCCTTTTCATCCGAAACTGCCGAAACCATAGTCGCAGGCTGATTAAAAAGAGCATAAGAATCCGAACTTCTCTGAGCCATATCCAATGTAGAAGCTTGCTCAAAAGCACTTTTAAGATCCAGAGTCTTATTTTCTAACAACCGCTGACAAATTGATCTAGACAGTAATCCATTAATAAAAGCATCCCGTACCGATTCATCCTTATATTCTTCAGCCGTCACAGCCTTATAATTACAGTCAACACTAAGGCACCGAAGTGCTTGTAAATAAGTATCCAAAGATTCTCCCACCTGCTGCCTACGGGCAGATAGAAGATGACATGCAAATACCTCATTCTTTGGTTTAACAAAAATCTTTTCCAATGTAGAAGTAGCCTCTTCATAAGTTTTACAGTGCAAAATATATTTATATACATCCGGGTCAATGTAGTTGATCAGCATATTCAGCTTATTTAGAGCCTCTTGATCCAACACGCCCAAAACGTTTTTAAATGTGCAATACCAATGTTTCCATTTATCATCCACTCCAGCAGAATTGGGGTCAGCCTTGAATCGTTCTGGTTGAAGATATTGCTCCATTCTAACATAAAGTTAATAAATTGAAATAAAGAATAGATTTGCCTTCCAAAGTTAGGCTTTATTAACTTTAAAATCGGCAGCATATCTTTCTACATCCAGTCCCAACTAAAGCTAGAAAAGGACTGAATTTAAGGTAGCCACAACACATCATGTGATCATCAACTACCAATGAGATTACAACACATATCCCAAGGCAGTTAACAAACAACGAATCACAATACTTTTACTAATCAAGGAATAATCACCACAACAGGAAAATACCAGCCAACACCAGGCAGTACCAGACAATACCAGGCAGTACCAGGCAGTACCAGAAAATACCAGGCAGTACCAGGAAATACCAGGCAGTGCCGGACTATACAAGACAATAGCAGGCAGTACCAGACAATACCAGATATTACAAGGCAGTAGCAGACAATACCAGACAGTACCAGGCAACACCAGGCAATACCAGACAATACAAGGCTATACCAGACAATATCAGACAATACCAGGCAGTACAACAAAATACCAGGCAGTACAACAAAATACCAGACAACACCAGGCAGTACCAGACAATACCAGGCAGTACCAGACAATTACAGGCAGTACCAGACAATACTAGACAATAGCAGACAGTGCCAGACTATACCAGACAATACCAGGCAGTACCAGAAAATACCAGGCAGTACCAGACAATACATGGCAGTACAAGGCAATACCAGACAACACCAGGCAATACCAGACAATACCAGGCAGTACCACACAATACCAGGCAACAGCAGATAATGCCCGACAACACCAGAAAATTCCAGGCGGTACCAGACAATTCCAGGCAGTACCAGACAATACCAGAAAATACCAGACAATACCAGGCAACACCAGACAATACCACGCAGCACCAGGCAGTACCAGACAACACCAGACAATATCAAACAGTACCAGACAATACCATGCAGTACCAAACAGTACCAGGCAGTACCAGACTATACCAGACAATACCAGACAATAGCAGGCAGTACCAGACAATACCAGAAAATACCAGGCAGTACCAGACAATACCAAACAATACCAGGCAATACAAGACAATACCATGCAGTGCCAGACAATACCAGAAAGTACAACACAATACCAGACAATACTAGGCAATACCAGGCAATACCAGACAATACCAGTTAATATCAGGCAGTACCAGACAATACCAGACAATAGCAAACAATACCAGACAATACCAGGCAGTACCTGACAATACCAGACTATACCAGACAATACCATGCTGTACCAAACAATACCGGGCACTGCCATACAGTATCAGACAATAACAGACAATACCAGGCACTGCCAGACAATACCAGGCAGTACTAGACAATTGCAGACAATACCAGACAGTACCAGACAGTACCAGACATTACCAGGCAATACCAGCCAATCCAGACAATACCAGGCAGTACCAGAGAATATCGGGCGGTACCAGACTATACCAGAGAATAGCAGACAGTATCAGAAAATACCAGGCAGTACCAGACAATACCAGACAATACCAGGCAGTACCAGACAATTTCAGGCAGTACCAGTCAATACCAGACAATACCAGGCAGTACCAGACAATTCCAGGCAGTACCAGTCAATACCAGACAATTCCAGACAATAACAGACAATACCAGGTAGTACCAGACAATACCAGGCAGTACCAGACAATACCAGACAACAGCAAACAATACCAGACAATACCAGGCAGTAGCAGACAATACCTGACAATACCAGACAATACCATGCAGTACCAAACAATACCTGGCACTGCCAGACAATACCAGGCATTACTAGACAATTCCAGACAATACCAGTCAATACCAGGCAGTACCAGACAATACCAGGCACTGCCAGACAATACCAGGCAATACCAGACAATACCAGGCAGTACTAGACAATTCCAGACAATACCAGGCAGTACCAGACAATACCTGAGAATACCAGACAATACCATGCAGTACCAAACAATACCAGGCACTGCCAGACAATACCAGGCAATACCAGACAATACCAGGCAGTACTAGACAATACTAAACAATACCAGGCAGTACCAGACAATACCTGAGAATACCAGACAATACCATGTAGTACCAAACAATACCAGGCAGTGCCAGACAATACCAGACAATACCAGACAATACCAGACAATTCCAGACAATACCAGACAATACCGGACAATACCAGATAATTCCAGGCAATTCCAGGCAATACCAGACAATACCAGGCAATACCAGACAATACCAGACAATACCAGACAATACCAGGCAATACCAGACAATACCAGACAATACCAGACAATACCGGACAATACCGGACAATACCAGGCAATACCAGACAATACCGGACAATACCAGATAATTCCAGGCAATACCAGGCAACACCAGGCAACACCAGGCAACACCAGACAATACCAGACAATACCAGGCAGTACCAGACAATACCAGACAATTCCAGACAATTCCAGACAATACCAGACAATGGCAAAAAATACCAAACAATAACAGACAGTACCAGACAATACCGGGCAATACCAAACTATACCAGACAGTACCAGACAATACCTGAGAATACCAGGCAGTTCCAGACAATACCAGGCAGTTCCAGACAATACCAGACTATACCAGGCAGTACTAGACAATTCCAGACAATACCAGACAATACCAGGCAGTTCCAGACAATACCAGACTATACCAGGCAGTACTAGACAATACCAAACAATACCAGACTATACCAGGCAGTACTAGACAATACCAGACAATACCAGACTATACCAGGCAGTACTAGACAATACCAAACAATACCAGACTATACCAGGCAGTACTAGACAATACCAGACAATACCAGACTATACCAGGCAGTACTAGACAATACCAGACAATTCCAGACAATACCAGACAATACCAGACAATGGCAGACAATACCAAACAATACCAGGCAGTACCAGGCAATACCAAACAAAAGCAAACAATACCAGACAATAGCAGGCAATAGCAGACAATTCCAGGCAGTACCAGTCAATATCAGACAATACCAGACAATAACAGACAATACCAGGTAGTACCAGACAACACCAGGCAGTACTAGACAATTCCAGGCAATACCAGACAATACCGGACAATACCAGGCAATTCCAGACAATAACAGACAACGGTAGACAATACCAAACAATACCAGGCAATACCAGGCAGTACCAGACAATACCTGAGAATACCAGACAATACCATGCTGTACCAAACATTACCAGGCCATGCCAGACAGTACCAGACAATAACAGGCAGTACCAGACAATACCAGGCAGTACCAGAAAATACCAGACAATACCAGGCAGTATCAAGCAATACCGGACTATACAAGACAATAGCAGGCAGTACCAGACAATACCAGACAATACAAGGCAGTACCAGACAATACCAGACAGTACCAGACAAGACCAGGCAATACCAGACAATACCACGCTATACCAGACAATATCAGACAATACCAGGCAGTACCAGACAATACCAGGCAGTACAAGAAAGTACCAGACAACACCAGGCAGTACCAGACAATACCAGGCAGTACCAGACAATACTAGACAATAGCAGGCTGTGCCAGACTATACCAGACAATACCAGGCAGTACCAGAAAATACCAGGCAGTACCAGACAATACCAGACAACACCAGGCAATACCAGACAATACCAGACAATACCAGGCAGTACCACACAATACCAGGCAATAGCAGACAATATCAGACAATGCCCGACAACACCAGAAAATTCCAGGCGGTACCAGGCAGTAGCAGATAATACCAGAAAATACCAGACAATACCAGGCAGTACCAGACAATACCAGACAATATCAAACAGTACCTGACAATACCAGGCAGTACCAGACAATACCGACAATACCATGCAGCACCAAACAGTACCAGGCAGTACCAGACTATACCAGAAAATACCAGGCAGTACCAGACAATATCAGACAATAACAAACAATATCAGTCAATACCAGACAATACCATGCAGTGCCAGACAATAACAGGAAGTACAAGACAATACCAGAAAATACCAGTTAATATCAGAAAATATCATACAATTCCAGGCAATACCAAACAATACCGGGCAGTGCCAGACAATAGCAGATAATACCAGACAGTACCAGACAAAACCTGACAATAATAGACAATAGCAAACAATACCAGACAGTACCAGACAATACCGGGCAGTACCAGACAATACCAGACAGTACCAGACAGTACCAGACTATAGCTGACAATACTAGACAGTACCAGACAATACTGGGCAGTACCAGACAATACCCGACAGTACCAGACAATACCAGACAATACCAGACAGTATCAGACAATACCAGACAGTATCAGACAATACCAGACAGTACCAGACAGTACCAGACAATACCGGGCAGTACCAGACAATACCAGACAATAACAGACCGTACAAGACAATACCAAACAATGCCAGACAATACTGGACAATACCAGACTATACCGGGCAGTACCAGAGAATTCCGGGCAGTACCGACAATACAAGACAGTATCAGACAATACCAGACAATAACAGAAAGTACCACACAATACCAGACAGTAGCAGACATTACCAGACAGTACCAGACATTACCAGGCATTACCAGACAATACCAGGCAGTACCAGAGAATTCTGGCCAGTACCAGACAATACCAGTCAGTACCAGACAATACCAGGCAATCCAGACAATACCAGACAGTACCAGAGCATATCGGGCGGTACCAGACTATACCAGACAGAACCAGACAATACCAGGCAGTATCAGAGATTTCCGGCAGTACCAGACAATACCAGACAGTACCACACAATACCAGACAGTACCAGACAGTACCAGACATTACCAGACAATACCAGACAATACCAGACAATGCCAGGCAGTACCAGAGAATTCCGGGCAGTACCAGACAATACCAGAAAATACCAGGCAGTACCAGACAATACCAGACTATACCAGGCAGTACTAGACAATCCCAGACAATACCAGGCAGTACCAGACAATACCAGACAATTCCAGACAATACCAGACAATGGCAGATAATACCAAACAACACCAGACAGTACCAGACAATATCGGGCAGTACCAGACAATACCAAACAATAACAGACAATACCAGGCAGTAGCAGACAATACCTGACAATACCAGACAATACCATGCAGTACCAAACAATACCAGGCACTGCCAGACAATACCTGACAATACCAGACAGTACCAGACAATACCAGACAATACCAGGTAGTACCAGACAATACCAGACAACACCAGGCAGTACCAGGCAGTACCAGACAATACCGGACAATACTGGACAATACCGGACAATTCCAGACAATTCCAGACAATACCAGACAATGGCAGAAGGTCCCAAACAATACCAGACCGTACCAGACAATACCGGGCAGTACCAGACAATACCGGGCAATAACAGACAATTCCAGACAATACCATGCAGTGCCAGACAATACCAGGCAGTACCAGACAAAACAAGACAATACCAGACAATACTAAGCAATACCAGGCAATACCAGTTAATATCAGAAAATACCATACAATTCCAGGCAATACCAAACAGTACCAGACAATACTGGGCAGTGCCAGACAATATCAGATAATACCAGACAATACCAGGCAATACCAGGCAATACCAGGCAATCCAGACAATACCAGGCAGTACCAGAGAATATCGGGCGGTACCAGACTATACCAGACAGTACCAGAAAATACCAGACAGTTCCAGACAATACCAGACTATACCAGGCAGTACTGGACAATTCCAGACAATACCGGGCAGTACCAGACAATACCAGACAATTCCAGACAATACCAGACAATGGCAGACAATATCAAACAATACCAGACAATACCAGACAATAGCAGGCAATAGCAGACAATTCTAGGCAGTACCAGTCAATATCAGACAATAACAGACAATACCAGGTAGTACCAGACAATACCAGACAATATCATGCAGTGCCAGACAATACCAGGAAGTACAAGAAAATACCAGACAATACTAGGCAATACCAGACAATACCAGTTAATATCAGAAAATACCATACAATTCCAGGCAATACCAAACAGTACCAGACAATACCGGGCAGTGCCAGACAATATCAGATAATACCAGACAGTACCAGACAATACCAGACAGTACCAGACAAAAGCTGACAATAATAGACAATAGCAAACAACACCAGACAGTACCAGACAATACCGGGAAGTACCAGACAATACCAGACAGTACCAGACAATACCAGACTATCGCTGACAATACTAGACAGTAGCAGATAATACTGGGCAGTACCAGACAATAACCAGCAGTACCAGACAATACCAGACAGTACCACACAATACCAGACAGTACCAGACATTACCAGGCAGTACCAGCCAATCCAGACAATACCAGGCAGTACCAGAGAATATCGGGCAGTACCAGACTATACCAGAGAGTACCAGATAATAACAGACAATATCAGAAAATACCAGAAAATACCAAGCAGTACCAGACAATACCAGACAGTTCCTGACAATACCAGGCAGTACCAGACAATTCCAGGCAGTACCAGTTAATACCAGACAATACCAGGTAGTACCAGACAATACCAGACAATACCAGGCAGTACCAGGCAGTACCAGACAATACCAGACAACAGCAAACAATACCAGACAATACCAGGCAGTACCAGACAATACCTGACAATACCAGACAATACCATGCAGTACCAGACAATACAAGACAATACCAGACAATACTAGATAATGGCAGGCAATACCAGACAATAACAGACAATTCCAGACAATACCAGGCAATACCGGACAATACCGGACAACACCAGATAATTCCAGACAATACCAGACAATACCAGACAATACCAGGCAATAGCAGACAATTCCAGGCAATACCAGGCAATACCAGACAATACCAGACAATACCAGACAGTACCAGGCAATACCAGACAATACCAGACAATTCCAGGCAATACCAGGCAATACCAGACAATACCAGACAATACCGGACAATACCGGACAATACCAGATAATTCCAGGCAATACCAGACAATACCGGACATACCAGACAATACCAGGCAATACCAGGCAATACCAGATAATTCCAGGCAATACCAGACAATACCAGACAATACTAGACAATACCAGACAATACCAGACAATTACGGCAGTACCAGACAATACCGGGCAATACCAGACAATTCCAGACAATACTAGACAATAGCAGACAATACCAAACAATACCAGACAGTACCAGACAGTACCAGACAATACCAGACAATACCTGAGAATACCAGGCAGTTCCAGACAATACCAGGAAGTACCAGACAATTCCAGACAATTCCAGACAATTCCAGACAATTCCAGGCAATACCAAACAATACCAAACAATGCCAGGCAGTACCAGGCAATACCAAACAATATGAAACAATACCAGACAATACCAGACAATACCAGACAATACCAGGCAGTACCAGACAATACCACACAATACCAGACAGTACCAGACAATACCACACAATACCAGACAGTACCAGACAATCCCACACAATACCAGGCAGTACCAGACAATACCACACAATACCAGACAGTACCAGACAATACCAGGTAGTACCAGACAATACCAGACAACACCAGGTAGTACCAGACAATACCAGACAACACCAGGCAGTACCAGACAATTCCAGACAATACCAGACAATACCAGGCAGTACCAGACAATACCGGACAATACCAGACAATTCCAGACAATACCAGACAATGGCAGAAGGTCCCAAACAATACCAGACCGTACCAGACTTTACCAGACAATACCGGGCAGTACCAGACAATACCGGGCAATACCAGACAATTCCAGACAATACCATGCAGTGCCAGACAATACCAGTAAATGCAAGACAATACCAGACAATACCAGGCAATACCAGACAATACCAGAAAATACCATACAATTCCAGGCAATACCAAACAGTACCAGACAATATCAGATAATACCAGACAATACCAGGCAATCCAGACAATACCAGGCAGTACCAGAGAATATCGGGCGGTACCAGACTATACCAGACAGTACCAGAAAATACCAGACAGTTCCAGACAATACCAGACTATACCAGGCAGTACTGGACAATTCCAGACAATACCAGGTATTACCAGACAATACCAGACAATACCAGGCAATACCATGCAGTGCCAGACAATACCAGGAAGTACAAGAAAATACCAGACAATACTAGGCAATACCAGGCAATACCAGACAATACCAGTTAATATCAGAAAATACCATACAATTCCAGGCAATACCAAACAGTACCAGACAATACCGGGCAGTGCCAGACAATATCAGATAATACCAGACAATACCAGACAAAACCTGACAATAATAGACAATAGCAAACAATACCAGACAGTACCAGAAAGTACCAGACAATACCAGACAGTACCAGACAATACCAGACTATCGCTGACAATACTAGACAGTAGCAGATAATACTGGGCAGGACCAGACAATAACCAGCAGTACCAGATAATACCAGACAATACCAGACAGTACCAGACAATACCGGGCAGCACCAGACAATACCAGACAGTACCACACAATACCAGACATTACCAGACATTAACAGGCAATACCAGGCAATACCAGACAATACCAGGCAGTATCAGAGAATAGCGTGCAGTACCAGACAATACCAGTCAGTACCAGACAATACCAGGCAATACCAGACAATACCAGACAATACCAGACATTACCGGACAATACCAGATAATTCCAGACAATACCTGGCAATACCAGGCAATACCAGACAATACCGGACAATACCAGATAATTCCAGGCAATACCAGGCAACACCAGGCAATACCAGACAATACCAGGCAGTACCAGACAATTCCAGACAATGGCAAAAAATACCAAACAATACCAGACAGTACCAGACAGTACCAGACAATACCAGGCAGTACCAGACAATACCGGGCAATACCAAACTATACCAGACAGTACCAGACAATAGCTGAGAATACCAGGCAGTTCCAGACAATACCAGGCAGTTCCAGACAATACCAGACTATACCAGGCAGTACTAGACAATTCCAGACAATACCAGGCAGTACCAGACAATACCAGACAATTCCAGACAATTCCAGACAATACCAGACAATACCAGACAATGGCAGACAATACCAAACAATACCAGGCAGTACCAGGCAATACCAAACAAAAGCAAACAATACCAGACAATAGCAGGCAATAGCAGACAATTCCAGGCAGTACCAGTCAATATCAGACAATACTAGACAATAACAGACAATACCAGGTAGTACCAGACAACACCAGGCAGTACTAGACAATTCCAGGCAATACCAGACAATACCGGACAATACCAGGCAATTCCAGACAATAACAGACAATGGTAGACAATACCAAACAATACCACGCAATACCAGGCAGTACCAGACAATACCTGAGAATACCAGACAATACCATGCTGTACCAAACATTACCAGGCCATGCCAGACAGTACCAGACAATACCAGGCAGTACCAGACAATACCAGGCAGTACCAGAAAATACCAGACAATACCAGGCAGTATCAAGCAATACCGGACTATACAAGACAATAGCAGGCAGTACCAGACAATACCAGACAATACAAGGCAGTACCAGACAATACCAGACAGTACCAGACAAGACCAGGCAATACCAGACAATACCACGCTATACCAGACAATATCAGACAATACCAGGCAGTACCAGACAATACCAGGCAGTACAAGAAAGTACCAGACAACACCAGGCAGTACCAGACAATACCAGGCAGTACCAGACAATACTAGACAATAGCAGGCTGTGCCAGACTATACCAGACAGTACCAGAAAATACCAGGCAGTACCAGACAATACCAGACAACACCAGGCAATACCAGACAATACCAGGCAATACCAGGCAGTACCACACAATACCAGGCAATAGCAGACAATATCAGACAATGCCCGACAACACCAGAAAATTCCAGGCGGTACCAGGCAGTAGCAGATAATACCAGAAAATACCAGACAATACCAGGCAGTACCAGACAATACCAGACAATATCAAACAGTACCTGACAATACCAGGCAGTACCAGACAATATCGACAATACCATGCAGCACCAAACAGTACCAGGCAGTACCAGACTATACCAGAAAATACCAGGCAGTACCAGACAATAACAAACAATATCAGTCAATACCAGACAATACCATGCAGTGCCAGACAATAACAGGAAGTACAAGACAATACCAGACAATACCAGAAAATACCAGTTAATATCAGAAAATATCATACAATTCCAGGCAATACCAAACAATACCAGACAATACCGGGCAGTGCCAGACAATAGCAGATAATACCAGACAGTACCAGACAAAATCTGACAATAATAGACAATAGCAAACAATACCAGACAGTACCAGACAATACCGGGCAGTACCAGACAATACCAGACAGTACCAGACAGTACCAGACTATAGCTGACAATACTAGACAGTACCAGACAATACTGGGCAGTACCAGACAATACCCGACAGTACCAGACAATACCAGACAGTACCAGACAATACCAGACAGTACCAGACAATACCGGGCAGTACCAGACAATACCAGACAATAACAGACTGTACAAGACAATACCAAACAATGCCAGACAATACTGGACAATACCAGACTATACCGGGCAGTACCAGAGAATTCCGGGCAGTACCAGACAATACAAGACAGTATCAGACAATACCAGACAATAACAGAAAGTACCACACAATACCAGACAGTAGCAGACATTACCAGACAGTACCAGACATTACCAGGCATTACCAGACAATACCAGGCAGTACCAGAGAATTCTGGCCAGTACCAGACAATACCAGTCAGTACCAGACAATACCAGGCAATCCAGACAATACCAGACAGTACCAGAGCATATCGGGCAGTACCAGACTATACCAGACAGAACCAGACAATACCAGGCAGTATCAGAGATTTCCGGCAGTACCAGACAATACCAGACAGTACCACACAATACCAGACAGTACCAGACAGTACCAGACAATACCAGACAATACCAGACAATGCCAGGCAGTACCAGAGAATTCCGGGCAGTACCAGACAATTCCAGAAAATACCAGGCAGTACCAGACAATACCAGACTATACCAGACTATACCAGGCAGTACTAGACAATCCCAGACAATACCAGGCAATACCGGACAATTCCAGACAATACCAGACAATGGCAGATAATACCAAACAACACCAGACAGTACCAGACAATATCGGGCAGTACCAGACAATACCAAACAATAACAGACATTACCAGGCAGTAGCAGACAATACCAGACAATACCAGGTAGTACCAAACAATACCAGGCACTGCCAGACAATACCTGACAATACCAGACAGTACCAGACAGTACCAGACAATACCAGACAATACCAGGTAGTACCAGACAATACCAGACAACACCAGGCAGTACCAGGCAGTTCCAGGCAGTACCAGACAATACCGGACAATACCAGACAATTCCAGACAATACCAGACAATGGCAGAAGGTCCCAAACAATACCAGACCGTACCAGACTTTACCAGACAATACCGGGCAGTACCAGACAATACCGGGCAATAACAGACAATTCCAGACAATACCAGACAATACCATGCAGTGCCAGACAATACCAGGCAGTACCAGACAAAACAAGACAATACCAGACAATACTAAGCAATACCAGGCAATACCAGTTAATATCAGAAAATACCATACAATTCCAGGCAATACCAAACAGTACCAGACAATACTGGGCAGTGCCAGACAATATCAGATAATACCAGACAATACCAGGCAATACCAGGCAATCCAGACAATACCAGGCAGTACCAGAGAATATCGGGCGGTACCAGACTATACCAGACAGTACCAGAAAATACCAGACAGTTCCAGACAATACCAGACTATACCAGGCAGTACTGGACAATTCCAGACAATACCGGGCAGTACCAGACAGTACCAGACAATTCCAGACAATACCAGACAATGGCAGACAATATCAAACAATACCAGACAATACCAGGCAATAGCAGACAATTCTAGGCAGTACCAGTCAATATCAGACAATACCAGACAATACCATGCAGTGCCAGACAATACCAGGAAGTACAAGAAAATACCAGACAATACTAGGCAATACCAGACAATACCAGTTAATATCAGAAAATACCATACAATTCCAGGCAATACCAAACAGTACCAGACAATACCGGGCAGTGCCAGACAATATCAGATAATACCAGCCAGTACCAAACAATACCAGACAGTTCCAGACAATACCAGACTATACCAGGCAGTACTAGACAATTCCAGAGAATACCAGACAATGGCAGACAATACCAGACAGTACCAGACAATACCAGACAATACCGGGCAGTACCAGACAGTACCAAACAATATCAAACAATATCAGACAATACCAGGCAGTACCAGACAATTCCAGGCAGTACCAGTCAATACCAGACAATACCAGACAATACCAGGTAGTACCAGACAATACCTGACAATACCAGACAATACCAGACAGTACCAGACAATACCAGACAATAGCAAACAATACCAGACAATACCAGGCAGTACCAGACAATACCTGACAATACCAGACAATACCATGCAGTACCAAACAATACCAGGCACTGCCAGACAATTCCAGACAATACCAGAGACAATACCATGCAGTACCAAACAATACCAGGCACTGCCAGACAATACCAGAAAATACCAGACAATACCAGGCAGTACTAGACAATAACAAACAATACCAGACAATACCAGGCAGTACCAGACAATACCCGAGAATACCAGACAATACCATGCAGTACCAAACAATACCAGGCACTGCCAGACAATACCAGAAAATACCAGACAATACCAGGCAGTACTAGACAATAACAAACAATACCAGACAATACCAGGCAGTACCAGACAATACCCGAGAATACCAGACAATTCCAGGCAGTACCAAACAATTCCAGGCAGTACCAGTCAATAGCAGACAATAACAGACAATACCAGACAGTACCAGACAATACCTGACAATACCAGACAATACCATGCAGTACCAAAGAATACCAGGCACTGCCAGACAATACCAGACAATACCAGACAGTACCAGACAATACCGGGCAATACCAGACAATTCCAGACAATACCAAACAATACCAGACTGTACCAGGCAGTACCAGACAATACCAGAAAATAACAGAAAATACCAGGCAGTACCGCACAATACCAGAGAATACCAGACAATTCCAGACAATACCAGACAATTAAAGACAATTCCAGACAATTAAAGACAATTCCAGACCATACCAGACAATGGCAGACAATACCAAACAATACCAGGCAATACCAGGAAGTACCAGGCAATACCAAACAATATCAAACAATACCAGACAATAGCAGGCAATTCCAGGCAGTACCAGTCAATATCAGACAATACCAGGCAGTACCAGACAATATCAGGCAGTACCAGACAATTCCAGGCAGTACCAGACAATACCTGAGAATACCAGACAATACTAGGCAGTAGCAGACAATACCAGGCAGTACCAGACAATACCTGAGAATACCAGACAATACTAGGCAGTAGCAGACAATACCAGGCAGTACCAGACAATTCCAGGCAGTACCAGACAATACCAGGCAACACCAGACAATAGCAGGTAATACCAGACAATACCAGACAACACCAGGCAGTACCAGACAATACCAGACAATATCAAACAGTAACAGACAATGCCAGGCAGTACCAGACAATACCATGCAGTACCAAACAGTACCAGGCAGTACCAGACTATACCAGACAATACCAGGCAGTACCAGACAATACCAGGAAATACCAGGCAGTACCAGACAATACCAAACATTACCAGACAATACCAGGCAATACCAGACAATACCATGCAGTGCCAGACAATACCAGGAAGTACAACACAATACCAGACAATACTAGGCAATACCAGGCAATACCAGTTAATATGAGAAAATACCATACTATTCCAGGCAATACCAAACAGTACCAAACAATACCAGGCATGCCAGACAATACCAGGCAGTACTAGAGAATTCCAGACAATACCAGGCAGTACCAGACAATACCTGAGACAATACCATGCAGTACCAAACAATACCAGGCACTGCCAGACAATACCAGAAAATACCAGACAATACCAGGCAGTACTAGACAATACCAGACAATACCAGGCAGTACCAGACAATACCTGAGAATACCAGACAATACCATGCAGTACCAAACAATACCAGGCAGTGCCAGACAATACCAGACAATACTAGTCAGTACCAGACAATACGAGACAATACCAGACAATTCCAGACAATAGTAGATAATGGCAGGCAATACCAGACAATACCGGACAATACCAGCAAATTCCAGACATTACCAGGCAATACCAGGCAATACCGGACAATACCAGATAATTCCAGACAATAACAGACAATGGCAGAGAATGCCAAACAATACCAGGCAATACCAGGCAGTACCAGGCAATACCTGAGAATACCAGACAATACCATGCAGTACCAAACAATACCAGGCAGTGCCAGACAATACCAGACAATACCAGGCAGTACCAGACAATACCGGACAATACCGGACAATACCAGACAATGGCAGAAAATACCAAACAATACCAGACAGTACCAGACAATACTGGGCAATACCAGACAATTCCAGACAATACTAGACAATAGCAGACAATACCAAACAATACCAGACTATACCAGGCAGGACCAGACAATACCAGAAAATAACAGAAAATACCAGGCAGTACCTGAGAATACCAGGCAGTTCCAGACAATACCAGACTATACCAGGCAGTACTAGACAATTCCAGACAATACCAGGCAGTACCAGACAATACCAGACTATTCCAGACAATACAAGACAATTCCAGACAATTAAAGACAATTCCAGACAATGGCAGACAATACCAAACAATACCAGACAATACCAGGCAGTACCAGGCAATACCAAACAATATCAAACAATACCAGACAATAGCAGGCAATACCAGACAATTCCAGGCAGTACCAGTCAATATCAGACAATACCAGGCAGTATCAGAGAATTGCGGGCAGTACCAGACAATACCAGTCAGTACCAGACAATACCAGGCAATCGAGACAATACCACGCAGTACCAGACAATACCGGGCAGTGCCAGACAATATCAGATAATACCAGGCAATACCAGACAATACCAGTTAATATCAGAAAATACCATACTATTCCAGGCAATACCAAATAGTACCAGACAATACCGGGCAGTGCCAGACAATATCAGATAATACCAGACAGTACCAGACAATACCAAACAATACCAGACAGTACCAGACAATACAAAACAATACCAGACAGTACCAGACAAAACCTGACAATAATAGACAATAGCAAACAACACCAGACAGTACCAGACAATACCGGGCAGTACCAGACAATACCAGACTATAGCTGACAATACTAGACAGTACCAGACAATACTGGGCAGTACCAGAAAATACCCGGCAGTACCAGACAATACCAGACAGGACCAGACAATACCAGACAGTACCAGTCAGTACCAGACAATACCGGGCAGTACCAGACAATACCAGACCGTACCAGACAATACCAAACAATGCCAGACAATACTGGACAATGCCAGACTATACCAGACAATACCGGGCAATACCAGACGGTACCCGACAATACCGGACAATACCAAACAATACAACACAATACCAGACAGTACCACACAATACCAGACAGTACCAGACAATACCAGACAGTACCGGACATTACCAGGCAATACCAGACAATACCAGGCAGTACCAGAGAATTCCGGGCAGTACCAGACAATACCAGACAGTACGAGACAATACCAGACAGTATCAGACAATACCAGGCAATACCAGACAGTACCACACAATACCACCTGTTGTGTATGTAATATGTGTGTTACTTTGAACCTATGGACAGGACTGCACTACTTGTTGGGCGTAGTGATACGCAGTACCACTCCTGGCCATAGGGGTATAAATAGTACTGTGGGTACTGATCTCCCCTCAGTTCCCGCCTGTGGGCATGAAGTAAAGACCTATGTATAGTCCCTACCTCCAACCAGTAAAGACCTGTTTGAGTTATACGTTTAAGTCTTTGTGTTAATTGTTCAATACAATACACATACTTAACACTGGCGACGAGTCAGGTTCTTACCCTGCGGCAGTTGAAGAGAGGTTTCAAACATCACCACCCCACTAGAAGCGACAGGCTTTAGGAATCTGAAGCCTCCATCAGCG
Organism: Somniosus microcephalus; assembly: GCF_052327205.1. Taxonomy (NCBI): domain Eukaryota; kingdom Metazoa; phylum Chordata; class Chondrichthyes; order Squaliformes; family Somniosidae; genus Somniosus; species Somniosus microcephalus. Next base: position 68,858,958 of record NC_140999.1, on the reverse strand, counting down.
ACTGAGCACTGGAGTGCAGCAAACATCCTGACAGCTTCCAGCGACTGACAGAAGTCTTTCTGCAGTTTCCTTGTTCAACCTAGGTGGTGGGGTAAGCCGTGCAGTGTTGGCTGCAAAGACAGGGCTGGGGAAGTTGGAGAAGATAAGGGCGATCGCAATCCCTGATAAGAGCCGCGGTGAAACGCGCGAGCGGGTAAGCCAGAGCCGAGGAGGGAGCGAGCAAGAGCCGCGCGAGCGGGTGAGCCAGAGGCCGGGAGCCGCTTCAAGTGCGAGGCGCAGCGCGGGCCAGCGATCGGAACCAAAGATAAGGGCCGCACTCGGGGGCTGAAGGGAGATGGCGTCGGGGGACGGGTGAAGACCGCCAAGCGCGGGAAAACCGCCATTTTGTGGGCGGAGGACGACGGCAAGAGCGGGAAGCCGCCATCTTTGATAACAAGTAAACAAAATAAAATCTGAGAAATTGCAAATCTACAATGCCTAAACACGGGAATATTAGCACCTTTGATAGTGACCTCGAAGATTGGGCCATATATGTTGAAAGAGTAAAAAATTATTGTAAGGCCAATAAAATTCATGACCAAGATAAAGCTCTAACATTATTAAATTTAATGGGTGCGAAGACATACGGGCAATTGAAACACCTGTTATCACCAGATGAACCGGCGGATAAGACGTTCGATGAGATTGTTACTGTCCTGAAAGATCATCTAAACCCCACGCCGCTGATGCTAGCGGAATGATTTAAATTTTACGACAGAAGGCAGCTACAGCATGAAAGCAATGCTGATTATTTGCTGGAATTGCATAAATTAGCGAAATATTGCCAGTTTGGAACGGGACTGACAGAGGCACTTCGAGACAAATTTGTGTGTGGTTTATTTAAACAGGATACACAAAAGCGACTGCTCGAGGAGAATGAGCTGACGCTTGAGAAGGCGGTCACTATGGCAGCAGCACACGAAGCCGCAGCGAGAGGCACGGCAGTAATGCAGCTACGGTCACCGGAGCTCAGTGCACACAAATTGGGTGTGAGTTCTGGCAAATGTTATCGTTGTGGAAAGACAACGCATGATCAGAACCAGTGTTGGTTTAAAAACCAAGAATGTAGAACTTGTGGTAGGCTTGGACATATAGCTAGAGTATGCAGGTCAGGGAAGAAGACCAGCAACAAGAAGTCACCGCAAGGAAAATACGCAAAGGTACACAAGGTGACCGAACAGGAGTCCGATTCAGACGCTAGCAGTAATGAACTGGCTAGCTTAAGCTGTAATGAACTGGCTAGCTTAAGAGTACTCAACGCTGGTAAGGGTGCAGACCTCCAGACAATTTGGGTCACCCTTCAGATAGAAGGAGTCCAAGTAAAACTGGAATTGGACACTGGATCGGCATTGACGGTCATAAATAAGAAAGATTACGGAAAGTTATTCCAACATATTCCCCTACAGGATACGGGGATTATATTGAAAACATACACGGGGCAAAGAGTGTACCCCATCGGGAAAATAGAGGTTGCAGTGGTCCACAAGGGCGAAGACAGTCAAATAATGGACTTATATGTGATATCTGAAGGAGGTTCTCCACTACTAGGACGGGCGTGGATTAGGAAAATGAATATGGACTGGCATTTCCTACAAACAATAACGAGTGAGAACTCGGTGAAGATAGTCGGCCCAGACTCTGGAACGGATGATGGTAAGCCCAACTCAGGTGCAAAAGACAAAGTTTCAGCACAGAATTCCACTGAGCAACAACAACATAGTTTAACTGTGGATTCTGAGTCTGGCAAGTCTACTGATGTGCCCATTTCTGAGGGACACCGGGCTCGAACTCAACTCCATTTCAAACTACAACAGCAATTAGAACAAATGCTTCGCCGTTGTGAGCAAGAGTTGAATGCAACGAAAGAGTTCTTTGATATAGAGTTGGAGAATCTGGAAAGACAACAGAAACAGCTGATGGAGAAAATGGAGCAGGAGCACACAAAACATCTGATGTCAGAGGAGTTAACGGTCAGCCAACTCTTGCATATGCTGAAGGACAGGACTCTGAAATGGGAAAAACTTGAACACGAACTTCAATATTCAAACGAAAGGGGTTCGGAGCTCTCAAAGGTTATTGGAAGAGCTGAGGTGGCAACACAGACTGAGATGACTGCAACAGAGCAGCCCTTGGATGCCAAAAGTACGCTGACTCACGTCAACGTAGAACAACAGACCGCTGAAACAGCTGCTCCGGTAGAGGGATTGAATAGTCCGATCAATCAATCTCCAAAAGAAGTTGAAGTAGTAAAATCTCAAATGAGGTCATTAGTAAACGACTTGCTGAAAGCCCAGAAAAAGCTGGATGAAGAGGTACGCATGAAGAAGTCTCTTCAGGAAAGATGTCTGGACTTGGAACAAAAGCTGGCTAACGCCCAGCTGGGTATGGAGGAAATAGAAGACCCTCTCGCTGGCCTAGATCAGGACGACACCGAATATTACTATGTCCTGTCCTGCCCAACTTGTAACTTTGACTCCCACCATACAGAAATCATGGAGGAGCACCGAAAGTCTACGGAACATCGGGAGAAGGTGGCTCTACTACGGAAAAAGGAGGGAGAGAAGGAGGAACTGCGCATGCAGCTGGCAGCTGACAGTGGAGCCCAGAGAGTCTCCAAGAAGCAGAAAAGGAAAAGTCGAAACAGAAGATGACCCATCTGAACCATTATTACCTCTACCAGATCACACACGTGGTCCCTCCGAACGGAGCCAATTCAGTTCGGAAGTTCAAACTGTTAAATCCATGGAAGGACTATTGAATGAGTCACTCCAGCAACGTGAACCGACTCCACCACAGAGATTGAATCTGTGAACTGTTTTCCGCAGAGACTGAATCTGTGATCTGTTTTGACATGAAGTTATCTATGTATCTATGTTATTCTGTTATGTAAACCTGAAGTTATATATGTATATATGTTATTACGTTATGTTAAATGGGGAGATGACTGTAAAGCTAGGAAGGGAGGAATGTTGTGTATGTAATATGTGTGTTACTTTGAACCTATGGACAGGACTGCACTACTTGTTGGGCGTAGTGATACGCAGTACCACTCCTGGCCATAGGGGTATAAATAGTACTGTGGGTACTGATCTCCCCTCAGTTCCCGCCTGTGGGCATGAAGTAAAGACCTATGTATAGTCCCTACCTCCAACCAGTAAAGACCTGTTTGAGTTATACGTTTAAGTCTTTGTGTTAATTGTTCAATACAATACACATACTTAACACCACCCAGTACCAGACTGTACCAGACATTAACAGGCAATACCAGACAATACCAGGCAGTGTCAGAGAATTGCGGGCAGTACCAGACAATACCAGTCAGTACCAGACAAAAGCAGGCAATCCAGACAGTACCACGCAGTACCAGAGCATATCAGGCGGTACCAAATTATACCAGACAGTACCAGACAATACCAGACAGTACCAGACATTACCAGGCAATACCAGAGAATTCCGGGCAGTACCAGACAATACCACACAATACCAGACAGTACCAGACATTACCAGGCATTACCAGACAATACCAGGCAGTACCAGAGAATATCGGGCGGTACCAGACTATACGAGAGTGTACCAGACAATACCAGACAATGGCAGACAATACCAAACAATACCAGACAATTCCAGGCAGTACCAGACAATTCCAGGAGTACCATTCAATACCAGACAATACCAGACAATAACAGACAATACCAGGTAGTACCAGACAATACCAGGCAGTACCAGACAATAGCAAACAATACCAGACAATACCAGGCAGTACCAGACAATACCTGACAATACCAGACAATACCATGCAGTACCAAACAATACCAGGCACTGCCAGACAATACCAGACAATACTAGACAATTCCAGACAATACCAGGCAATACCAGTCAGTACCAGACAATACCTGACAACACCAGACAATACCATGCAGTACCAAACAATACCAGGCACTGCCAGACAATACCAGGCAGTGCAAGACAATTCCAGACAATACCAGGCAGTACCAGACAATACCTGAGACAATACCATGCAGTACCAAACAATACCAGGCACTGCCAGACAATACCAGAAAATACCAGACAATAGCAGGCAGTACTAGACAATACCAAACAATACCAGACAATACCAGGCCGTACCAGACAATACCTGAGAATACCAGACAATACCATGCAGTACCAAACAATACCAGGCAGTGCCAGACAATACCAGACAATACTAGGCAGTAGCAGACAATACCAGGCAGTACCAGACAATAACAGACAATACCAGGTAGTACCAGACAATACCAGGCAGTACCAGACAATACCAGACAATAGCAAACAATACCAGGCAGTACCAGACAATACCTGACAATACCAGACAATACCATGCAGTACCAAACAATACCAGGCACTGCCAGACAATACCAGAAAATACCAGACAATACCAGGCATTAGCAGACAATTCCAGACAATACCAGACAATACCTGACAATACCAGACAACACCAGACAACACCAGACAATACCAGACAATACCAGGCAATACCAGACAATACCAGGAAGTGCAATACCAGACAATACTAGGCAATACCAGACAATACCAGTTAATATCAGAAAATACCACACTATTCCAGGCAATACCACACTATTCCAGGCAATACCAAACAGTACTAGACAATACTGGGCAGTGCCAGACAATATCAGATAATACCAGACAATACCAAACAATACCAGACAGTACCAGACAAAACCTGACAATAATAGACAATAGCAAACAATACCAGACAGTACCAAACAATACTGGGCAGTACCAGACAATACCTGACAATACCAGACAATACCATGCAGTACCAAACAATACCAGGCACTGCCAGACAATACCAGGCAGTACTAGACAATTCCAGACAATACCAGGCAGTACCAGACAATACCTGAGACAATACCATGCAGTACCAAACAATACCAGGCACTGCCAGACAATACCAGACAATACCAGGCAGTACTACACAATACCAGACAATACCAGGCAGTACCCGACAATACCTGAGAATACCAAACAATACCAGGCAGTGCCAGGCAATACCAGACAATACTAGGCAGTACCAGACAATACCAGACAATTCCAGACAATACTAGATAATGGCAGGCAATACCAGACAATACCGGACAATACCAGAAAATTCCAGACAATACCAGGCAATACCAGACAATACCGGACAATACCGGACAATGCCAGATAATTCCAGACAATAACAGACAATGGCAGAGAATACCAAACAATACCAGGCAGTACCAGACGATACCTGAGAATACCAGACAATACCATGCAGTACCAAACAATACCAGGCAGTGCCAGACAATACCAGACAATACCAGGCAGTACCAGACAATACTGGACAATACCAGACAATACCAGACAATACCAGACAATTCCAGACAATTCCAGACAATACCAGACAATGGCAGAAAATACCAAACAATACCAGACAGTACCAGACAATACTGGGCAATACCAGACAATTCCAGACAATACTAAACAATAGCAGACAATACCAAACAATACCAGACTATACCAGGCAGTACCAGACAATACCAGAAAATAACAGAAAATACCAGGCAGTACCTGAGAATACCAGGCAGTTCCAGACAATACCAGGCAGTTCCAGACAATACCAGATTATACCAGGCAGTACTAGACAATTCCAGACAATACCAGGCAGTACCAGACAATACCAGACTATTCCAGACAATACAAGACAATTCCAGACAATTAAAGACAATTCCAGACAATACCAGACAATGGCAGACAATACCAAACAATACCAGACAATACCAAACAATACCAGACAATACCAGGCAATACCAAACAATATCAAACAATACCAGACAATAGCAGGCAATACCAGACAATTCCAGGCAGTACCAGTCAATATCAGACAATACCAGGCAGTACCAGACAATACCAGACAACGCCAGACAACACCAGACAATAACAGGCAGTACCAGACAATACTAGACAATACCATGCAGTACCAAACAATACCAGGCACTGCCAGACAATACCAGACAATAACAGACAATACCAGGTAGTACCAGACAATACCAGACAGTACCAGACAATACCTGACAATACCAGGCAGTACTAGACAATTCCAGACAATACGAGGCAATACCGGACAATACCAGACAATTCCAGACAATGGCAGACAATACCAAACAATACCAGATAATACCATGCAGTACCAAACAATACCAGGCACTGCCAGACAATACCAGACAATTCCAGACAATAACAGACAATGGCAGACAATACCAAACAATACCAGGCAGTACTAGACAATACCTGAGAATACCAGACAATACCATGCAGTACCAAACAATACCAGGCAGTGCCAGACAATACCAGGCAGTACTAGACAGTACTAGACAATTCCAGACAATACCAGACTATTCCAGACAATACAAGGCAATTCCAGACAATTAAAGACAATACCAGACAATGGCAGACAATACCAAACAATACCAGACAATACCGGGCAGTACCAGGCAATACCAAACAATATCAAACAATACCAGACAATACCAGGCAGTACCAAACAATACCAGGCACTGCCAGAAAATACCAGGCAGTACTAGACAATTCCAGACAATACCGGACAATACCAGACAATTCCAGACAATACCAGGCAGTGCCAGACAATACCACACAATTCCAGACAATACCAGACAATGGCAGAAAATACCAAACAATACCAGACAGTACCAGACAATACCAGGCAGGACCAGACAATACCGGGCAATACAAAACAATACCAGACAGTACAAGACAATACACGAAAATACCAGGCAGTTGCAGACAATACCAGGCAGTTCCAGACAATACCAGACTATACCAGGCAGTACCAGACAATTTCAGACAATAACAGACAATACCAAACAATACCAGACAATACCATGGAGTACCAAACAATACCAGGCACTGCCAGACAATACCAGGCAGTACTAGACAATTCCAGACAATACCAGACAATACCGGACAATACCAGACAATTCCAGACAATTCCAGACAATAACAGACAATAACAGACAATGGCAGACAGTACCAGACAATACCTGAGAATACCAGACAATACCATGCAGTACCAAACAATACCATGCAGTGCCAGACAATACCAGACAATACCAGGCAGTACCAGACAATACCGGACAATACCAGACAATACCAGACAATACCAGACAATACCAGACAATTCCAGATAATTCCAGATAATTCCAGATAATTCCAGACAATACCAGACAATACCAGACAATACCAGACAATGGCAGAAAATACCAAACAATATCAGACAGTACCAGACAATACCAGGCAGTACCAGACAATAGCGGGCAATACAAGACAATTCCAGACAATACTAGATAATAGAAGACAATACCAAACAATACCAGACTATACCAGACAGTACCAGACAATACCGGGCAGTACCAGGCAATACCAAACAATATCAAACAATACCAGACAATAGCAGGCAATAACAGACAATTCCAGGCAGTACCAGACAATACGAGGCAGTACCAGACAATACCAGACAATAGCAAACAATACCAGACAATACCAGGCAGTACCAGACAATACCTGACAATACCAGACAATACCATGCAGTATCAAACAATACCAGGCACTGCCAGACAATACCAGACAATAGCAGGCAATACCAGACAATTCCAGGCAGTACCAGTCAATATCAGAAAATACCAGACAATAACGGACAATACCAGGTAGTACCAGACAATACCAGACAGTACCAGACAATACCTGACAATACCAGACAATAACCATGCAGTACCAAACAATACCAGGCACTGCCAGACAATACCAGACAATACCAGGTAGGACCAGACAATACCAGGCAGTACCAGACAATAGCTGGCAATACCAGGCAGTACTAGACAATTCCAGACAATACCAGACAATAACAGACAATAACAGACAATAACAGACAATAACAGACAATACCAGGCAATACCAGGCAGTACCAGACAATACCCGAGAATACCAGACAATACCATGCAGTACCAAACAATACCAGGCAGTGCCAGACAGAACCAGACAATACCAGGCAGTACAAGAAAATATCGGACAACACCAGGCAGTACCAGACAATACCAGACAGTACCAGACAATACCAGGCAGTACCAGGCAGTACCGGACTATACAAGACAATAGCAGGCAGTGCCAGACAATACAAGGCAGTACCAGACAACACCAGGCAATACCAGACAATACCAGTGATGCACTATCAACAACACCAAAGACTACGAGTTGAACTTATACGAAGTAGGTTTTTATTGACTAAGAACTGGAGCATGCGTCTGCTAGTGGATCCATCCTAAGAGCTCTCGGGGGAAGGGTGGTGAGTCACCTTTATACCTGGGCTTAGGGGTGGAGCCAGGGGCAGAGACATGCCCGGACTTGTAGAGTTAACAGTGGTTTACCACACAGACATGTACAGGGTTAACAGTGATTTACCACATTCACCCCTCGTTTAAAAAAGAGTCCGGCGGGGTGAAGTGTTTCAAAAGTTCGTATATGCAAGTCTCTCCGGGGGTCTTGTCTGCCGTAATGATCTTCGTGGTGCCGGTTGCGGCGGTTCTTTGCCCGCGGCCACTTCTCGCGTGGGGCGGAGCACTGGCGTGTCGTCCTCTCGGGGTAGGGATGGCACCGGCATGTCGTCAGTTCGTGGTAGGCACCCCGCTGGTCCGTCGTGGGTAGTGGATGGTGATCGATGGTGTTTTGGGTGGTACCTGAGGGTGCGAGGTCTCGAATTGAGACTGTGTCCTCCCGCCCGTCAGGATACGCCACGTAGGCGTACTGTGGGTTGGCGTGGAGGAGGTGAACCTTTTCGACCAGGGGGTCCGTCTTATGGCTCCTCACGTGTTTCCTGAGCAGGACGGGTCCCGGAGACGTCAGCCATGGCGGTAGTGACGTCCCCGAGGTGGATTTCCTGGGGAAGACGAACATCTTCTCGTGAGGGGTGGCATTTGTGGCAGTACAGAGCAGTGATCGTATGGAGTGGAGCGCATCGGGGAGGACATCTTGCCAGCGGGAGATTGGGAGGCCCTTGGATTTTAGGGCGAGCATGGCGGTCTTCCACACCGTTGCGTTCTCCCTCTCTACCTGTCCGTTACCCCGGGGGTTGTAGCTGGTAGTCCTGCTCGTGGCTATGCCCTTCTCGAGCAGGTACTGGCGCAGCTCGTCGCTCATGAACGACGAGCCCCTGTCGCTGTGGATGTAATTGGGGAAGCCAAATATGGCGAACAGGTCGTTGAGGCACCTGATGACTGTGGCGCTGGTCATGTCCGGGCAGGGGATGGCGAAGGGGAAACAGGAGTACTCGTCAATAATATTGAGGAAGTACGTGTTGCGGTCAGAGGAGGGAAGGGGCCCCTTGAAATCGACGCTGAGACGTTCGAAGGGGCAGGTGGCTTTAATCAGGTGTGCCCTGTCTGGCCTATAAAAATGCGGTTTGCATTCGGCGCAGACCTGGCAGTTCCTGGTCATGGTCCTGACCTCCTCGATGGAGTAAGGCAGGTTGCGAGCTTTAATAAAATGGAAGAACCTGGTGACCCCCGGGTGGCAGAGATCATTGTGGAGGGTCCGTAGCCTATCGACTTGTGCATTGGCACATGTCCCACGGGATAGGGCGTCTGGGGGCTCATTAAGTTTCCCGGGCCGGTATAAGATATCGTAGTTGTAGGTGGATAACTCGATCCACCACCGCAATATCTTATCATTTTTGATTTTCCCCCTTTGTCTGTTGTTAAACATAAATGCTACTGACCGTTGGTCAGTGAGCAGGGTGAAACGTTTACCGACCAGGTAATGCCTCCAGTGCCGTACAGCCTCCACTATCGCCTGGGCCTCCTTCTCGACTGAGGAGTGTCGAATTTCGGGGCCCTGGAGGGTCCGTGAAAAGAAGGCCACGGGTCTCCCCGCCTGGTTAAGGGTTGCGGCTAGGGCGAAGTCGGATGCATCGCTCTCCACTTGGAAAGGGATGGACTCATCCACTGCGTGCATTGTGGCCTTCGCAATGTCCTCTTTTATGAGGGTGAAGGCCGCACAGGCCTCTGCCGTCAGGGGGAAGGAGGTTGACTTGATGAGGGGCCGGGCTTTGTCCGCATAGTTGGGCACCCACTGGGCGTAGTAAGAGAAGAACCCTAGGCATCTCTTCAGGGCTTTTAGGCAGTGGGGGAGGGGTAGTTCCAGGAGGGGGCGCATTCGATCGGGGTCGGGGCCGATGACTCCGTTTTCCACCACGCAGCCAAGAATAGCGAGGCGCATGGTGCGGAACATACATTTTTCTCTGTTGTATGTCAGATTCAGCCGTTGGGCCGTACGGAGGAATTTTTCTCGGTTGGCGTCGTGGTCCTGCCGGTCATGGCCGCAGATGGTGACGTTGTCTAGATAGGGGAAGGTGGCCTGCAGCGCGTTCTGGTCAACCATCCGGTCCATCTCCCTTTGGAAGACCGAGACCCCGTTGGTGACGCCGAAGGGGACTCGGAGGAAGTGGTAGAGGCGACCGTCAGCCTCGAAGGCTGTGTGCTGGCGGTCCTCAGGACTGATGGGGAGCTGGTGGTATGCCGACTTCAGATCAATTGTCGAGAATACCCGGTATTGTGCTATCTGGTTGACCATGTCAGATATGCGGGGAAGTGGGTATGCGTCTAATTGCGTGTATCGATTGATCGTCTGGCTGTAATCAATAACCAGGCGCTGTTTTTCACCGGTCTTCACTACCACCACTTGGGCTCGCCATGGGCTGGTGCTGCCCTCGATAATCCCTTCCCTCAGGAGTCTTTCTACTTCTGATTTAATAAAGCTCCTATCCCCGGCACTGTACCGCCTGCTTTTAGTAGCAATTGGCTTGCAGTCTTTGGCGAGGTTAGCGAACAACGGGGGGGGGTTTGACCTTCAGGGTGGACAGGCTGCATACTTTGCGCGGCGCCGTGTTTAAATTCTGCCGGCTGCAGACTGTAAGTGGGGGCAGGGGCCTGCCATATGCCATTGTGACGCTCTCCAGATGGCACTGGAAGCCTAATCCTAGCAGTACGGGAGCGCAGAGCTGTGGCAGGATGAGGAATTTAAAATCTCTGTACTCCACGCCGTTCACTGTCAGAGTCGCTACACAGTAGCCGCCGACGTCCGCCGTATGGGACTTTGAGGCCATAAAGACCTGGTGGCGTGTGTGCATAACCGATAGGGAGTAGCGTCGCACCGTGTCGGGGTGGATGAAGCTCTCCGTGCTTCCGCAGTCGAAAAGGCAATTTGTGGCATAGCCATTTACCTTTACATTCATCATGGACCTGGCTAGTTGATGGGGCCTAGATTGGTCCAGGGTGATGGAGGCCATCGTCGAGGTCGGTAGGTCGCTGTAGTATTCGCCCTCGCCGGAGGCCTGGTCCCGAAATGGTGTCCAAGATGGCGGCTCCCCCGTGGCTGGTGGTGCCCAAAATGGCGGCCCGCACGGCTCACACGTGGTTGGTGGGGTCCAAAATGGCAGCCTGCACGGTTCACACGCGGCGCTGCTGGAATTGGGGGTCGATTTCGCCCTGCACACTCTCGCGTAGTGGCCTTTCTTGCAGCATTTGAAGCAGGTCGCGTCTTTTGCTGGGCATTGCTGTCTGGGGTGCTTGGCCTGGCCGCAGAAGTAGCATTTCTGGCCTCTGGTCATTGCAGCTGTAGTTGGGCTGCTGGCGGCTTGTGGCCTTACCGGGTCCCAAGATGGCTGCTCCTGTGGCAACCACGTGGCCATCCGGTCAGGGGGGTAGGCGTCCATGTTCTGGAGGGCCACGTCTAACGAGTTAGCGAGGGCCACCGTCTTCTGCAGGTCGAGCCCCTTCTGTTCCAGCAGCCTCTGCCGAGTATAGTTGGACCTGATGCCGGCTACGTAGGCATCTCGGATCAGGTCTTCCGTGCATTCCTTGGCCGTCACCGCTTTGCAATTACAGGCCCGGTCGAGGACTCTCAGTGCCAGTAAATATTCGGCGCCCGATTCCCCGGGGCGCTGTTTTCGGGTAGCCAGGTGGTGTCTGGCGTAGACCTCGTTAACAGGCCTCACGTATTGTTCCTTTAGCGTCGCGATGGCGGCCGCGTAAGTTGTGGCGTCTCGGATGATCGAGTAGACTCGGTGGCTCACCCGTGAGTTCAAGACAAGCCGTTTCGCGTCATGTGTAGTGACGGTAGTGCTGGAGGCCTCCAGGAAGGCTTCGAAACAGCTCAGTCAGTGTTCAAAGTTATTGGCTGCATCTACTGCTTGAGGATCCAGGTCTAAACGTTCCAGCTTCAAGATTTGCTCCATGTCGAAAAATTAGTCAATAAAATTGATGCACTATCAACAACACCAAAGACTACGAGTTGAACTTATACGAAGTAGGCTTTTATTGACTAAGAACTGGAGCATGCCTCTGCTAGTGGATCCATCCTAAGAGCTCTCGGGGGAAGGGTGGTGAGTCACCTTTATACCTGGGCTTAGGGGTGGAGCCAGGGGCGGAGACATGCCCGGACTTGTACAGAGTTAACAGTGGTTTACCACACAGACATGTACAGGGTTAACAGTGGTGTACCACAACCAGACAATACCAGGCAATACAAGAAAATACCAGACAACACCAGGCAGTACCAGACAATACCAAACAATACCAGACAATACCAGGCAGTACCAGACAATACTAGACAATAGCAGGCAGTACCAGATTATACCAGACAATACCAGGCAGTACCAGAGAATACAAGGCAGTACCAGACAATACATGGCAGTACAAGGCAATATTGACAATACCAGACAACACCAGGCAATACCAGACAATACCAGGCAGTAGCAGACATTAACAGGCAATACCAGGCAGTACTAGAGAATTCCGGGCAGTACCAGACAATACCAGTCAGTACCAGGCAATACCAGACAGTACCAGAAAATACCAGACAGTACCAGACATTACCAGGCAATACCAGACAATACCAGGCAGTACCAGATAATTCCGGGCAGTACCAGACAATACCAGACAGTATCAGACAATACCAGACAATACCAGACAATACCACACAATACCAGACATTACCAGACATTACCAGACAGTACCAGACAGTACCAGGTATTACCAGACAATACCAGGCAGTACCAGACAATACCAGTCAGTACCAGACAATACCAGTCAGTACCAGACAATACCAGCCAATACCAGGCAGTACCAGAGAATATCGGGCGGTACCAGACTATACCAGAGAGTACCAGACAATACCAGAAAATACCAGAAAATACCAGGCAGTACCAGACAATACCAGGGAGTTCCAGACAATACCAGGCAGTTCCAGACAATACCAGACTATACCAGGCAGTACTAGACAATACCAGACAATAGCAAACAATACCAGACAATACCAGGCAGTACCAGTACATATCCTGACAATACCAGTCAATACCATGCAGTACCAAAAAATACCAGGCACTGCCAGACAATACCAGACAATACCAGGCAGTAGTAGACAATTCCAGACAATACCAGGCAATACCACACAATACCGGACAATTCCAGACAACAACAGACAATGGCAGACAATACCAAACAATGCCAGACAATGGCAGGCAATACCAGACAATACCATACAGTACCAGACAATACCAGAAAATACCAAACGATACCTGAGAATACCAGACAATACCATGCAGTACGAAACAATACCAGGTGCTGCCAGACAATACCAGGCAATACCAGGCAGTACTAGACAATTCCAGACAATACCAGGCAGTGCCAGACAATACCAGACAATGGCAGAAAATACCAAACAATACCAGAAAGTACCAGACAGTACCAGACAGTACCAGGCAGTACCAGGCAGTACCGGGCAATACCAGACAATTCCAGACAATACTAGACAATAGCAGACAATACCAAAAAATACCAGACTATACCAGACAATACCAGACTATACCAGACAGTACCAGACAATACCAGACAATACCAGACAATACCAGACAATACCAGGCAGTACCACGCAGTACCAAACAATACCAGGCAGTTCCAGACAATACCAGGCAGTTCCAGACAATACCAGACTATACCAGGCAGTACTAGACAATTCCAGACAATACCTGGCAGTACCACGCAGTACCAAACAATACCAGGCACTGCCAGACAATACCAGACAATACAAGGCAGTACCAGACTATACCAGACAGTACCAGACAACACCAAGCAATACCAGAGAATACCAGACAATACCAGGCTATACCAGACAATACCAGGCAGTACCAGGCAGTACCAGACAATACCAGACAATACCAGGCAGTACCAGACAATACCAGACAATACCAGGCAGTACCAGAAATTCATTAAGGCGCTGCCAGCTTTGCGCCCAGTTAACACCTAAAGAGTGATTTTGCGCCAGAAATGAGTTTGCGCAGATATTCAGCGCAGCGGTATTGGCGGCGGTAGCCGTTAGCGCTGCGCCGGCACCGATGACATCATCGGTGTGCGCAGTGCCCCGGTTCCGCCCCGAAACCGGCCCGATCCCCATATTTAGTTGCGGCCGCAAGCAGCGACCAGAAAACGGGGCCGTCCTGCTGCCTTAGTGGGGCGCTTTAAAGCGGAAGGTGCGGCCGGCCGCTTTTTTGGCGGCCGCCTGCCCGCACCTCCTTCCCCGGCCTCCTCCACCCCCCCCCCGCGGCATTGCCGGCTGCTTTCCACGAGCCCGGCACTTCTCCGTGGTGCCGGGCTCATTTGCCGGCACTATCCAGCGGCGATCTCCCCGTTGCAGGCAGCTCCCCCTTAAGAGAAGGAGGAGGCCTGCAGTACCGCAGCCTGCCGCTCCGCAGCGGCTGGTGCAGCGGCGCCAAGAGCGCTGATATTCAGTGTCAGCACCCCAAGCGGAGGCGGGCACACCCTGGTACAGCGCCCGGTTCCGAATTGGGGCGCGAACAATGAATATCTGACGATCGCTATAGGCTTCCCGCCCAGCGCTAACTTTTGGGCGCTAGCCAGCTGGCGGGGCCATAGTGAATTTCTAGGCCATTCTCTTTCATAAATGTCTCATCATTGAACCCACAAAGAAATCAATACATGGTGTCAGAAGTGGCTGAAAGAGATGAAGAGAAAAACTCTGAAGTTAAATCAGCTCTCCACAGATTAGCAAGCCAAAAGAGAACATCGTTACTTACCATTAGAGAATAGCTAACGAAGTGAAAAATGGAAGGTTTACTCCCACCGGCGACGCTTCAGTTGACAGGTAATGTGGCTGAAAATTGGAGGAGATTCAAACAACGTGTGGGGTTGTATTTATCAGCAATCGGAGCTGACGAGAAAAGTAATAAAAAGAAATCGTCAATGTTCTTACATGTCGTGGGTGATGAAGCGCTGGAGGTGTATAATAACTTCACATTCGCTGCTAATGGAGACAAAATGAAGCTAGATAAAATAATGGAAGAGTTTGAGGCCTACTGCATACCTAAACGTAACGTGACGTTTGAGAGGCACAGATTTTTCACATGTGTTCAGAAAACGGGTGAAACTATTGATCAGTATGTGACTGAACTGAGAAACAGAAGCAAATCGTGTGAATTTGGGGGACTGACAGACTCGCTGATAAAAGACAGACTGGTGTGTGGTATTCCAGATAATGGTCTAAGGGAAAGACTGCTAAGAGAGCAAGATCTAGACCTGGGAAAAGCCATAGCACTGTGTAGGGCTACAGAGACTGTGAAGTTGCAGGCAAAGGAGCTGTTCAGTGACAGTAGCTGCAACGTGGATGCAGTGAGTAAGAACGGACACAAACCGTTTAACAAAAAGAGCGCCAATGTGAAAAAAGAGGCGTGGCCAGCGAACAAAAATGAAAGGGACAATCGAAAGTTATGTAGTCGATGCGGTACACAGCATCCACCAAGAAAGTGTCCAGCATATGGTAAAACATGCAATAGTTGCAACAAAAACAACCATTATGCCCGTTGCTGCAAGAACCAAGCGCAACAAAGCAAGGTCCATGCAGTAGATGAAAGCGACATAGAGGAGTTCAATGTAGATGTTGTGTCTGAAAACAAAAAAGAAGAAAGAGACTGGATGTTGACACTAAAAGTGAATGACATACACATTCCATTTAAATTGGATACTGGAGCACAAGTTAATGTGATATCAGAGACTGATTTTAAGAAAATTAGACCCAGACCAAAGATACATGGAATAAAAGGTGAAAGTGACAGGATACACAGGTACTGATATACCAGTGAAAGGACGATGCATTGTCAAAGTAACACACAAGGACAGAGAGCACACGCTAGCATTAATCGTGGTGCCAAAGGATGTGCAAGCCATACTAGGTTTAAAAGCCTGTGAGAGACTGAACCTGGTAAAGAGAGTCCTCATTGTGGAAAGCGAAGGAGAGACAGTCTATGATGAACTGAATGTTGCGTACATACCGGGTAAGCTGATGTATACAGCAGACACGTTGTCCAGAGCTGTTGACCCAGGAGAGCCCGCAAACACAGTGAAAAGACTGAAGTACAAGGCAAAAGACAGTGGAACTGACTTCTACCAGAGCATGCTTGTATACCGCACAACGCCGCTCGAGTGTGGTATGTCACCAGCCCAAATCCTGATGGGACGTCGGCTAAGGTAAAACCTACCCATCCCGGAGAACCTCCTGAAAACAAAGGAGGGGGAGAAAGTGAGGAAGTTCAAAGAACAACAGAAAGAAAAGCAAAAGTACTAATATGACAGAGGAACACAAAACCTACCTGAACTCCACACTGGTGACCAAGTAAGGTTGAAAGACAAAACAAACACATGGACTCAGAAGGGAACTGTCCTGAGTGAAGTTCAACCAAGATCATACACCATTCAGACAGATGAGGGTGCTGTTCTGAGAAGAAATCGTCGAGATCTTCTCATGGGACCAGCCACAGCAGGTCAAGAGACTGATACTGTTGAACAACCTGATCACACAGCTGAGAACCAATCATCTGAGGCAACAACTCAGATTCAAGGACAATCAATCAGAAAATCCTCAAGACACGTGAAGCCTCCTGAGAGACTCATTGAGCAAATTTAAGGACTATTGTTATAGAAGGAAGTAATGTTATCTTATTCTTTCTTCAAGTTCAAGTGTATTGACATATTTCATGTGAACACACAAAGCAAGGTTAAAAAAACCTTGATCATGATAATGATAATGTAACTTCATTAAGTGTTACAGTTAAAATGCAGATTAATACAAAGAAAACATGTTGTTAGTTAAAAGTAAAATACTTCTGTTTTAAGAAAAGGAGATGTAATGATATCAGCAAATAGAGATGGTATTTGCCTGTTCGATTATGATGCCTTAATAGCATGATTGCATGTATTGATTGCTTGTGCCTGACCAGCAGAGGGCATGTGACCGAGAGAAGCAAGCAGTTAGTTTTAGTTTCGGTTTCGTTCTAGATGCATCACTAGCTTGATGGACTCCTGTAAATGCTGGTAAAGAGTTGAACAGACTTTAGATTAAAAGACATTCTCTTTCATAAATGTCTCATCATTGAACCCACAAAGAAATCAATACAAGTACCAGACAAAACCTGACAATAATAGACAATAGCAAACAATACCAGACAGTACCAGACAATACCGGGCAGTACCAGACAATATCAGACAATACCAGACTATAGCTGACAATACTAGACAGTACTAGACAATACTGGGCAGTACCAGACAATACCCGGCAGTACCAGACAATACCAGACAGTACCAGACATTAACAGGCAATACCAGGCAGTACTAGAGAATTCCGGGCAGTACCAGACAATACCAGTCAGTACCAGGCAATACCAGACAGTACCAGAAAATACCAGACAGTACCAGACATTACCAGGCAATACCAGACAATACCAGGCAGTACCAGATAATTCCAGGCAGTACCAGACAATACCAGACAGTATCAGACAATACCAGACAATACCAGACAATACCACACAATACCAGACATTACCAGACATTACCAGACAGTACCAGACAGTACCAGGTATTACCAGACAATACCAGGCAGTACCAGACAATACCAGTCAGTACCAGACAATACCAGTCAGTACCAGACAATACCAGCCAATACCAGGCAGTACCAGAGAATATCGGGCGGTACCAGACTATACCAGAGAGTACCAGACAATACCAGAAAATACCAGAAAATACCAGGCAGTACCAGACAATACCAGGGAGTTCCAGACAATACCAGGCAGTTCCAGACAATACCAGATTATACCAGGCAGTACTAGACAATACCAGACAATAGCAAACAATACCAGACAATACCAGGCAGTACCAGTACATATCCTGACAATACCAGTCAATACCATGCAGTGCCAAAAAATACCAGGCACTGCCAGACAATACCAGACAATACCAGGCAGTAGTAGACAATTCCAGACAATACCAGGCAATACCACACAATACCGGACAATTCCAGACAACAACAGACAATGGCAGACAATACCAAACAATGCCAGACAATGGCAGGCAATACCAGACAATACCATACAGTACCAGACAATACCAGAAAATACCAAACAATACCTGAGAATACCAGACAATACCATGCAGTACGAAACAATACCAGGCGCTGCCAGACAATACCAGGCAATACCAGGCAGTACTAGACAATGCCAGACAATACCAGGCAATACCAGGCAGTGCCAGACAATACCAGACAATGGCAGAAAATACCAAACAATACCAGAAAGTACCAGACAGTACCAGACAGTACCAGGCTGTACCAGGCAGTACCGGGCAATACCAGACAATTCCAGACAATACTAGACAATAGCAGACAATACCAAAAAATACCAGACTATACCAGACAATACCAGACAATACCAGACTATACCAGACAGTACCAGACAATACCAGACAATACCAGACAATACCAGACAATACCAGGCAGTTCCAGACAATACCAGGCAGTTCCAGACAATACCAGACTATACCAGGCAGTACTAGACAATTCCAGACAATACCTGGCAGTACCAGACAATACCAGACAATACCGGGCAGTACCAGGCAATACCAAACAATATCAAACAATACCAGACAATACCAGACAATAACAGACAATACCAGGTAGTACCAGACAATACCAGGCAGTACCAGACAATAGCAAACAATACCAGACAATATCAGGCAGTACCAGACAATACCTGACAATACCATGCAGTACCAAACAATACCAGGCACTGCCAGACAATACCAGACAATACAAGGCAGTACCAGACTATACCAGACAGTACCAGACAACACCAAGCAATACCAGACAATACCAGACAATACCAGGCTATACCAGACAATACCAGGCAGTACCAGGCAGTACCAGACAATACCAGGCAGTACCAGACAATACCAGACAATACCAGGCAGTACCAGAAAATACCAGGCAGTACCAGAAAATACCAGGCAGTACCAGACAATACAGGGCAGTACAAGGCAATACCAGACAACACCAGGCCATACCAGACAATACCAGACAATGCCAGGCAATACCAGACAGTAGCAGACAATACCAGGCAGTACCACACAATACCAGGCAATAGCAGACAATAGCAGTTAATACCAGACAATACCGGACAATAGCAGGCAGTACCAGACAATACCAGACGGTACCAGGCAATACCAGAAAATACCAGGCAGTACCAGACAATATCAGACAATACCAAACAATACCAGTCAATACCAGACAATACTAGGCAATACCAGGCAATATCAGACAATACCAGTTAATATCAGAAAATACCATACAATTCCAGGCAATACCAAACAGTACCAGACAATACCGGGCAGTGCCAGACAATATCAGATAATACCAGACAATACCAGACAGTACCAGAAAATACCAAACAATACCTGAGAATACCAGACAATAGCATGCAGTACGAAACAATACCAGGCACTGCCAGACAATACCAGGCAATACTAGACAATTCCAGACAATACCAGGCAGTGCCAGACAATACCAGACAATTCCAGACACTACCAGACAATGGCAGAAAATACCAAACAATACCAGAAAGTACCAGGCAGTACCAGACAATACCGGGCAATGCCAGACAATTCCAGACAATACTAGACAACAGCAGACAATACCAAACAATACCAGACTATACCAGACAGTACCAGACAATACCAGACAATACCAGACAATGCCAGAAAATACCAGGCAGTACCAGACAATACCTGAGAATACCAGGCAGTTCCAGACAATACCAGGCAGTACTAGACAATTCCAGACAATACCTGGCAGTACCAGACAATACCAGACAATACCGGGCAGTACCAGGCAATACCAAACAATATCAAACAATACTAGACAATTCCAGACAATACCAGACAGTATCAGACAATACCAGACAGTACCACACAATACCAGATAGTACCAGACAATACCAGACAGTATCAGACAATACCAGACAATACCAGGCAATACCAGGCAGTACCAGACAATACCAGACAATACCAGGCAATACCAGACAATACCAGGCAGTACCAGAGAATTCCGGGCCGTAACAGACAATACCAGACTGTACCAGACAATAACAGACAGTATCAGACAATACCAGACAGTACCACACAATACCAGACAGTAGCAGGCATTACCAGACAGTACCAGACATTACCAGGCATTACCAGACAATACCAGACAATGCCAGCCAATACCAGGCAGTACCAGAGAATTCCGGGCAGTACCAGACAATACCAGTCAGTACCAGACAATACCAGCCAATCCAGACAATACCAGGCAGTACCAGAGAATATTGGGCGGTACCAGACTATACCAGAGAGTACCAGACAATACCAGACAATACCAGAAAATACCAGAAAATACCAGCCTATACCAGGCAGGACTAGACAATTCCAGACAATTCCAGACAATACCAAACAATACCAGACAGTACCAGACAATACCGGGCAGTACCAGACAATACCAAACAATATCAAACAATACCAGACAATAGCAGGCAATACCAGACAATACCAGGTAGTGCCAGACAATACCTGACAATACCAGGCAGTACTAGACAATTCCAGACAATACCAGGCAATACCAGACAATACCAGGCAGTGCCAGACAATACCAGGCAATACTAGACAATTCCAGACAATACCAGACAATGGCAGAAGATACCAAACAATACCAGACAGTACCAGACAGTAACAGACAGTACCAGACAATACCGGGCAGTACCAGACAATACCGGGCAGTACCAGACAATACCGGGCAATACCAGACAATTCCAGACAATACCACACAATAGTAGACAATAGCAAACAATACCAGACAATACCAGGCAATACCAGACAATTCCAGGCAGTACCAAACAATACCAGACAATAACAGACAATACCAGACAGTACCAGACAATACCAGGCGGTACCAGACAATACCAGAAAATACCAGGCAGTACCAGACAATACCAGAAAATACCAAACAATACCAGACAGTACCATGCAGTGCCAGACAATACCAGTAAGTGCAAGACAATACCAGACAATACCAGGCAGTACCAGACAAAACAAGACAACACCAGACAATACTAGGCAATACCAGACAATATCAGTTAATATCAGAAAATACCATACAATTCCAGGCAATACCAAACAGTACCAGACAATACCGGGCAGTGCCAGACAATATCAGATAATACCAGACAATACCAGGCAATCCAGACAATACCAGGCAGTACCAGACAATACCAGGCAGTTCCAGACAATACCAGACAATACCAGACAATAGCAGGCAATACCAGACAATTCCAGGCAGTACCAGTCAATATCAGACAATGCCAGACAATAACAGACAATACCAGGTAGTACCAGACAATACCAGACAATACCAGGCAGTACCAGACAATACCAGACAGTAGCAAACAATACCAGACAATACCAGGCAGTACCAGGCTGTACCAGACAGTACCTGACAATACCAGACAGTACCAGAGAATAGCGGGCAGTGCCAGACAATAGCGGGCACTGCCAGACAATACCAGACAACCCCAGACAATAAGAGACAATACCGGACAATACCAGATAATTCCAGACAATAACAGACAATGGCAGACAATACCAAACAATACCAGGCAATACCAGACAATACCTGAGAATACCATACAATACCATGCAGTACCAAACAATACCAGGCAGTGCCAGACAATACCAGACAGTACTAGACAATTCCAGACAATACCAGGCAGTACCGGACAATACCGGACAATTCTGTTGTGTATGTACCTTTAAGAGAGAACTGTTTTACAGCTCCTGTAGACTGTAGTACTGGCAGTGACCACACCTGTATATAAAGCCGGAGCAGGCTTCTGTACTTCAGTCTTGAGACTACTCCACTCCAGTAAATACCTGTTGATTGTTAAGTTACAGCATCCGTGTAGTTCTTGGGGAAACATCATATTTAAAGAATCACGGCTCTAACAGTGGTGACGAGTGTCGATTCAAATCTACCTGCAACTCTGCATTTCCCTTCGAGGATTCGCTCCGGGAGGGCGGTGGAAGAAAGTCGAGGCCAGAAACACGGGCGTCGACCACGAGCAACCGCCCAGTCGTCCGGCAGAGAGTGAACATCGCAGGGGAGGCTGTGGAGAGCCGGGCTTGGTTCCCCAGCCACGACGATCAGCAACAGACTGACGACAGGTACAGCGCAGACCCTTCCCGGACAGTGGCGGCTGGAGCCGACCGACGGCAGAGAAAAAACCGAGCGGCATCGAGGAAAAACAAAACGGAGTGAGAGAGGGTAAAGCAGCAGCCGGGTTCAGGACCGAGCGGCGGAAACGGGAAAGGCGCACAGAAAAAAAACAACGCGCAAAGCACAGCCAGGGCTCAAGGGCTGAACAGTGTCTGCGGGGAGAAGAAGGGAGAGCGCGGGAGACGCCATTGAGCCACGGAGAAGAAGGAAGAGCGCGGGAGACGCCATTTTTAGAAGCCGCAGCAGAGAAGAAGGGCGAGCGCGGGAAGAAAGGAAAGCGCGGGAGACGCCATTTTGTGCCAGCGGAGAAGAAGGGAAAGCGCGGGAGATGCCATTTTTGACAGTTAAATCACACCCAGGGATGCCGAAGAGTGGCAGTATCTCTAAGTTCGACAATGAAGTCGAGGATTGGGCGACATATGTGGAACGTATTGAGGTGTACTGCAGGGCGAATGAAGTGCCAGATGCTAGGAAAGCACTGGTTTTGTTAAATTCCATGGGTGCAAAAACTTATGGGTTACTGCGAAACCTAATAACCCCAGAGAAGCCTGTGAATAAGAATTTCGAAAGCATAGTAGAAATCCTACAGGACCACTTAAACCCCACACCGCTGCTGATAGCAGAACGATTTAACTTCCATAAAAGGAACCAACACAAAGACGAAAGCAATGCTGAGTACTTAACGGAACTGCGCAAGCTATCGAAACACTGCCAGTTTGGAGTGGGACTAGCAGATACGTTAAGGGACAACTTTGTGTGTGGGCTTCAAAGTGAAGGAACCCAGAAACGGCTTCTATCAGAAAAGGATCTTACGCTGGACAAGGCTTTCAGTATGGCAGTATCACACAAAGCAGCCGCAAGGGGCGCTGCAGAGATACAACGGAGACTGCCAGAATATGGCAACAATGAAATGTCCTATGGAACAGGGAAGTGTTATCGCTGCGGCAGAACAACACACGACCAGAAGGATTGTTGGTTCAAGGACCAAGTGTGCAGACAGTGTGGAAAAGCAGGACACATAGCAAGAGTCTGCAGGTCTGGGAAGAAAACCAACAGCAAGAAATCTCCACAGGAGAAGTACAAAAAGGTACACAAGGTGATGGACAGTAGTTCAGACGAACAGAAAAGTGACACAGACTCCGGAAGCAAGGAGCTGGGTTGTCTGAAACTACATAAGGTAACCAAAATGGAGGATCACCAGACTATCTGGGTTACACTCAAGATAGACGGAGTCCAAGTGAAAATGGAATTGGACACAAGATCAGCCCTAACAGTCATAAACCAAAGGGACTACAAGCGGCTATTTTCACACATACCCTTGAAAGCTACAAAGATTGTCTTGAAGACGTACACGGGGCAAAAAAGTCTACCCCAAAGGAAAAATAAGGGTGAAAGTGATATACAAAGGCCAGGAAACACCTAAAATGGACTTATATGTATTGCCAGATGGAGGACCACCACTGCTAGGACGTGAATGGATCCGGAAGATACAATTAGATTGGCATTCCATACAGGCACTGAAGGTTGAGGCCAAAAAGGATGATGACGTCACACCTGGACGACTGTCAAAAATGCTAACTGACGCAAAAGAAGTGTTCCAGGAGGGACTTGGAACACTAAAAGGCAAAACAGCAATGATTAAAATAGAGGAAAATGCAAGCCCAAAGTTTCTTAAGGCCAGACCAGTGCCTTATGCGATCAGATCAGCCGTCAAAGCAGAGCTGGAAGGGTTGGAACGTTCAGGAGTACTGTCCAAAGTAGACTGGAGCGAGTGGGCTACACCCATCGTTCCTGTAATGAAGTCGTTGAGTAATACGCCTGGGGAACCAAAGAAGGTCCGCATCTGTGGGGATTTTAAGGTGACAGTGAACCCAGTCCTTCACACGGTACAATATCCGCTTCCACGAATTGAGGATATTTTCGCCTCGCTATCTGGAGGTAAACGCTTCACCAAAATTGATCTAGCCCAGGTGTACTTGCAAATGGAGGTAGAAGAAGCCTCGAAACAATACCTCACGATCAACACTCATAAAGGTCTCTATCAATACAACCGGCTGGTGTTCGGGGTAGCATCGGCTCCGGCTATTTGGCAAAGGGCGATGGATCAAGTCCTGCAAGGGATTCCAGGGACCCAGTGTTATTTGGACGACATCCTGGTCACAGGCGAAAATGACAGTGATCACCTCGCCAACTTGGAGAAGGTGCTCACCAGATTAAAGGAATATGGGCTACGAGCTAATCGCCACAAGTGCGAGTTTTTCCAGAAGCAGATCTCGTATTGTGGCCACGTCATCGATGAAGAGGGGTTACATAAGTCCCCTGAAAAGATTGAGGCAGTAGTCAAGGCTCCAGAACCGGAAAGTCTGTCACAACTGAGGTCGTTCCTCGGGCTGGTAAACTACTACCATAAGTTCTTACCAAATTTGTCCACGGTATTACACCCACTGAACACCCTACTGCAAACAGGGGTACCATGGAAGTGGAATGACGAACGTAGACGAGCTTTCCAGAAGTGTAAAGAATTGATCACATCAAAAGAGGTGTTGGCCCATTTCAACCCAGCACTACCAATTCGTTTGGCATGTGATGCATCACCCTATGGTATTGGAGCGGTGCTGTCGCACAAATTCCCAGACGGGTTGGAGAGGCCAGTAGCCTTTGCGTCTCGGTCACTAACCTCAGCCGAGCGCAACTACGCCCAGATTGACAGGGAGGCCCTCAGCCTAGTATGGGGAGTAAAAAAATTCAACCACTATCTGCATGAGCAGAAGTTCACCTTGCTGACTGACCACCAACCACTTGTCTCCATCTTTAATCCTAAGAAGGGCGTTCCAGTGATGACTGCACAATGGTTACAAAGATGGTCCCTGTTTCTAGGGGCGAATCAATATGAAATAGAATATAAAGGCACGAAACAGCATGGAAACGCTGATGAGCTATCACGCCTGCCACTGCCTACTGTGGAGGAAGCACCAGCAGTGGACCCTATCGAGATATTTTATTCATCAATAATTGAACGATTGCCAGTAACGAACGCGGATATAGAGAAGGAGACCCGCAATGATCCGACACTGTCTCGGGTATATGATTTGACGGTGAGGGGATGGCCAACACATGGCGACTCACTGTTGCCAGCATTCTCATCCAGAAGAGAACAGCTGTCAGTATGCCAGGGGACAGTGATGTGTGGATCCCGAGTGGTGATTCCACCCAAGTTAAGGGAGAGAGTGCTAAATGAGCTTCATAAAGGTCATCTGGGAGGGGTGAAAATGAAAAGCCTTGCTAGGGCTTATGTGTGGTGGCCGGGGATCGATCAACAAATCGAGGACCTAACCAAGAGCTGCTCAGGATGCCAGAAAGTCCAAAATGCACCACCACATGCCCCTCTACACCCATGGGAGTGGCCCTCCTCTCCATGGCAACGGGTGCATATTGATTTTGCTGGTCCATTCATGGACTCAATGTTCTTAATAGCAGTGGATGCTCACTCGAAATGGCCTGAGGTGATAAAAATGTCCTCAACCACTACAGAGAAAACGATTGCAGTCCTACGGACCATATTTGCCAGGAATGGCTAGCCAGAGCAGATTTGCTCTGATAATGGACCACAGTTTGTGTCCGAAGAGTTTCGAAAATTTATGAGAAGGAATGGGGTAAGGCATTACATATCCACCCCGTATCATCCAGCCACAAATGGATTGGCTGAAAGGTTCGTACAAACCTTTAAAAAGGCGATAAAGGCCATGTGCGACGATGAAATTCCGCTACAGCATAAGGTGGACAATTTCCTATTGGCCTACAGAAATGCGACACATGCAGTTACCAACCAGACCCCGGCCATGATGTTCTTTAACCAAAGGTTGAGATCTCGTCTGGATTTGCTCAGACCCAATGTGCGAAGAAATGTTGAGGATAAACAATTCCAGCACATCAATGAGAAGCCGACAAGGAGCTTCAATGTAGGACAACCAGTCTTGGCCCGTGACTACCGAACAGAGAAATGGCAACCCGGAACGATATGCACAAGGCAGGGGCCATTAATGTACACAGTGGATGTCGGGGAGAACATTGTGAGATGCCATGTCGATCAGATCTTAGCGTCACAGGAACGAGTCAACCCCATGTCTCGAGTACCTGGGGATGAACCCGACATACCGGTAGCATCTACCTCCGAACCAGTAGCAGTGGAAACCAATGAACTAACTGACGAAAAGGGGCCAGAATCGCCTCCGCACCAAGAACAAGAACCTCAGGAAAGGCGCTATCCCGAAAGGATCAGGAAGCCGCCCCAAAGACTGAATCTATAAATGGACTATTTTCAGTTAATGTTGCATGTTAAAAATGTTAATTGTTAAAGGAGTGTTATGGTACTGTTAATCTAAAAGGGGAGGAATTGTTGTGTATGTACCTTTAAGAGAGAACTGTTTTACAGCTCCTGTATACTGTAGTACCGGCAGTGACCACACCTGTATATAAAGCCGGAGCAGGCTTCTGTATTTCAGTCTTGAGACTACGCTACTCCGGTAAATAGCTGTTGATTGTTAAGTTACAGCATCCGTGTAGTTCTTGGGGAAACATCCTATTTAAAGAATCAGGGATCTAACAAATTCCAGACAATACCAGACAATGGCAGAAAATACCAAAAAATAGCAGACAATACCAGACAATACCAAGCAGTACCAGACAATACCGGGCAATACCAGACAATACCAGACAATACTAGACAATAGCAGACAATACCAAAAAATAGCAGACAATACCAGACAATACTAGACAATAGCAGACAATACCAAAAAATAGCAGACAATACCGGGCAATACCAGACAATTCCAGACAATACTAGACAATAGCAGACAATACCAAAAAATAGCAGACAATACCAGACAATACCAGGCAATACCAGACAATTCCAGGCAATACCAAACAATACTGGGCAGTGCCAGACAATATCAGATAATACCAGACAATACCAGGCAATCCAGACAATACCAGGCAGTACCAGACAATATCGGGCGGTACCAAACTATACCAGACAGTATCAGACAATACCAGACAATACCAGAAAATACCAGGCAGTACCAGGCAGTTCCAGACAATACCAGACAATACCAGACTATACCAGGCAGTACTAGACAATTCCAGACAATAGCAGGCAGTACCAGACAATACCAGACAATTCCAGACAATTCCAGACAATTCCAGACAAAACCAAACAATACCAGACAGTACCAGACAATAACAGGCAATACCAGACAATTCCAGACATTACCAGTCAATACCAGACAATAACAGACAATACCAGGTAGTACCAGACAATAGCAAACAATACCAAACAATACCAGGCACTGCCAAACAATACCAGACAATACCAGACAACTCCAGACAATAACAGACAATGGCAGACAATACCAGACAATACCAAACAATACCAGACAGTACCAGACAGTACCAGACAGTACTAGACAGTACCAGACAATACTGGGCAGCACCAGACAATACTGGGCAGTACCAGACAGTACCAGACAATACCAGAAAATACCAGACAGTACCAGACAATACCGGGCAGTACCAGACAATACCAAACAATGCCAGACAATACCGGACAATACCAGAGTATACCAGACAATACCAGGCAGTACCAGACGATACCAGACAATAACAAACAATACCAGATAATACCAGACAATACCAGATAGTACCAGACAGTACCAGACATTACCAGGCAATACCAGACAGTACCAGACAATACCAGGCAATCCAGACAATACCAGGCAGTACCAGAGAATACCAGGCAGTACCACACAATGCCAGACAGTACCAGACAATACCAGACAATACCAGACAGTACCAGACAGTACCAGACAGTACCAGACAGTACCAGACATTACCAGGCAATACCAGGCAATACCAGGCAGTACCAGACAATACCAGGCAGTATCAGACAATACCAGGCAGTACCAGACAATACCAGACTATACCAGGCAGTAATGGACAATTCCAAACAATACCAGGCAGTAGTACCAGACAATACCGGACAACACGTGACAATTCCAGACAATACCAGACAAGAGCAGTCAATACCAAACAATGCCAGACAATACCAGACAATAGCAGGCAATACCAGACAATACCAGACAGTACCAGACAGTACCAGACAGTACCAGACAATACCAGGCAATCCAGACAATACCAGGCAGTACTAGAGAATATCGGGCAGTACCAGACTATACCAGACAATACCAGACAATACCAGGCAGTATCCGACAATACCAGACAATACCAGGCAGTTCCAGACAATACCAGGCAGTACCAGACAATACCAGACTATACCAGGCAGTAATGGACAATTCCAAACAATACCAGGCAGTACCAGACAATACCGGACAACACGTGACAATTCCAGACAATACCAGACAAGAGCAGTCAATACCAAACAATGCCAGACAATACCAGACAATAGCAGGCCATACCAGACAATTCCAGGCAGTACCAGACAATAACAGACAATACCAGGCAGTACCAGACAACACCAGACAATACCAGGCCCTACCAGACAACACCATGCAATACCAGACAATACCAGGCAATATCAGACAATAGCCGACAATACCAGACAATACCAGACAATTCCAGGAAGCACCAGAAAATACCAGACAATACCAGGCAACACCAGACAACACCAGACAACACCAGACAACACCAGACAACACCAGGTAGTACCAGACAACATCAGGCAGTACCAAACAATACCAGGCAGTACCAAACAATACCAGACAATACCAAGCAGTACCAGACAATACCGGGCAATACCAGACAATACCAGACAATACTAGACAATAGCAGACAATACCAAAAAATAGCAGACAATACCAGACAATACTAGACAATAGCAGACAATACCAAAAAATAGCAGACAATACCGGGCAATACCAGACAATTCCAGACAATACTAGACAATAGCAGACAATACCAAAAAATAGCAGACAATACCAGACAATACCAGGCAATACCAGACAATTCCAGGCAATACCAAACAATACCGGGCAGTGCCAGACAATATCAGATAATACCAGACAATACCAGGCAATCCAGACAATACCAGGCAGTACCAGACAATATCGGGCGGTACCAAACTATACCAGACAGTATCAGACAATACCAGACAATACCAGAAAATACCAGGCAGTACCAGGCAGTTCCAGACAATACCAGACAATACCAGACTATACCAGGCAGTACTAGACAATTCCAGACAATAGCAGGCAGTACCAGACAATACCAGACAATTCCAGACAATTCCAGACAATTCCAGACAAAACCAAACAATACCAGACAGTACCAGACAATAACAGGCAATACCAGACAATTCCAGACATTATCAGTCAATACCAGACAATAACAGACAATACCAGGTAGTACCAGACAATAGCAAACAATACCAAACAATACCAGGCACTGCCAAACAATACCAGACAATACCAGACAACTCCAGACAATAACAGACAATGGCAGACAATACCAGACAATACCAAACAATACCAGACAGTACCAGACAGTACCAGACAGTACTAGACAGTACCAGACAATACTGGGCAGCACCAGACAATACTGGGCAGTACCAGACAGTACCAGACAATACCAGAAAATACCAGACAGTACCAGACAATACCGGGCAGTACCAGACAATACCAAACAATGCCAGACAATACCGGACAATACCAGAGTATACCAGACAATACCGGGCAGTACCAGACGATACCAGACAATAACAAACAATACCAGATAATACCAGACAATACCAGGTAGTACCAGACAGTACCAGACATTACCAGGCAATACCAGACAGTACCAGACAATACCAGGCAATCCAGACAATACCAGGCAGTACCAGAGAATACCAGGCAGTACCACACAATGCCAGACAGTACCAGACAATACCAGACAATACCAGACAGTACCAGACAGTACCAGACAGTACCAGACATTACCAGGCAATACCAGGCAATACCAGGCAGTACCAGACAATACCAGGCAGTATCAGACAATACCAGGCAGTACCAGACAATACCAGACTATACCAGGCAGTAATGGACAATTCCAAACAATACCAGGCAGTAGTACCAGACAATACCGGACAACACGTGACAATTCCAGACAATACCAGACAAGAGCAGTCAATACCAAACAATGCCAGACAATACCAGACAATAGCAGGCAATACCAGACAATACCAGACAGTACCAGACAGTACCAGACAGTACCAGACAATACCAGGCAATCCAGACAATACCAGGCAGTACTAGAGAATATCGGGCAGTACCAGACTATACCAGACAATACCAGACAATACCAGGCAGTATCAGACAATACCAGACAATACCAGGCAGTTCCAGACAATACCAGGCAGTACCAGACAATACCAGACTATACCAGGCAGTAATGGACAATTCCAAACAATACCAGGCAGTACCAGACAATACCGGACAACACGTGACAATTCCAGACAATACCAGACAAGAGCAGTCAATACCAAACAATGCCAGACAATACCAGACAATAGCAGGCAATACCAGACAATTCCAGGCAGTACCAGACAATAACAGACAATACCAGGCAGTACCAGACAACACCAGACAATACCAGGCCCTACCAGACAACACCATGCAATACCAGACAATACCAGGCAATATCAGACAATAGCCGACAATACCAGACAATACCAGACAATTCCAGGAAGCACCAGAAAATACCAGACAATACCAGGCAACACCAGACAACACCAGACAACACCAGACAACACCAGGTAGTACCAGACAACATCAGGCAGTACCAAACAATACCAGGCAGTACCAAACAATACCAGACAATACCAAGCAGTACCAGACAATACCGGGCAATACCAGACAATACCAGACAATACTAGACAATAGCAGACAATACCAAAAAATAGCAGACAATACCAGACAATACTAGACAATAGCAGACAATACCAAAAAATAGCAGACAATACTGGGCAATACCAGACAATTCCAGACAATACTAGACAATAGCAGACAATACCAAAAAATAGCAGACAATACCAGACAATACCAGGCAATACCAGACAATTCCAGGCAATACCAAACAATACCGGGCAGTGCCAGACAATATCAGATAATAACAGACAATACCAGGCAATCCAGACAATACCAGGCAGTACCAGACAATATCGGGCGGTACCAAACTATACCAGACAGTATCAGACAATACCAGACAATACCAGAAAATACCAGGCAGTACCAGGCAGTTCCAGACAATACCAGACAATACCAGACTATACCAGGCAGTACTAGACAATTCCAGACAATAGCAGGCAGTACCAGACAATTCCAGACAATTCCAGACAATTCCAGACAATTCCAGACAAAACCAAACAATACCAGACAGTACCAGACAATAACAGGCAATACCAGACAATTCCAGATATTACCAGTCAATACCAGACAATAACAGACAATACCAGGTAGTACCAGACAATAGCAAACAATACCAAACAATACCAGGCACTGCCAAACAATACCAGACAATACCAGACAACTCCAGACAATAACAGACAATGGCAGACAATACCAGACAATACCAAACAATACCAGACAGTACCAGACAGTACCAGACAGTACTAGACAGTACCAGACAATACTGGGCAGCACCAGACAATACTGGGCAGTACCAGACAGTACCAGACAATACCAGAAAATACCAGACAGTACCAGACAATACCGGGCAGTACCAGACAATACCAAACAATGCCAGACAATACCGGACAATACCAGAGTATACCAGACAATACCGGGCAGTACCAGACGATACCAGACAATAACAAACAATACCAGATAATACCAGACAATACCAGATAGTACCAGACAGTACCAGACATTACCAGGCAATCCAGACAATACCAGGCAGTACCAGAGAATACCAGGCAGTACCACACAATGCCAGACAGTACCAGACAGTACCAGACATTACCAGGCAATACCAGGCAATACCAGGCAGTACCAGACAATACCAGGCAGTATCAGACAATACCAGGCAGTACCAGACAATACCAGACTATACCAGGCAGTAATGGACAATTCCAAACAATACCAGGCAGTAGTACCAGACAATACCGGACAACACGTGACAATTCCAGACAATACCAGACAAGAGCAGTCAATACCAAACAATGCCAGACAATACCAGACAATAGCAGGCAATACCAGACAATACCAGACAGTACCAGACAGTACCAGACAGTACCAGACAATACCAGGCAATCCAGACAATACCAGGCAGTACTAGAGAATATCGGGCAGTACCAGACTATACCAGACAATACCAGACAATACCAGGCAGTATCAGACAATACCAGACAATACCAGGCAGTTCCAGACAATACCAGGCAGTACCAGACAATACCAGACTATACCAGGCAGTAATGGACAATTCCAAACAATACCAGGCAGTACCAGACAATACCGGACAACACGTGACAATTCCAGACAATACCAGACAAGAGCAGTCAATACCAAACAATGCCAGACAATACCAGACAATAGCAGGCAATACCAGACAATTCCAGGCAGTACCAGACAATAACAGACAATACCAGGCAGTACCAGACAACACCAGACAATACCAGGCCCTACCAGACAACACCATGCAATACCAGACAATACCAGGCAATATCAGACAATAGCCGACAATACCAGACAATACCAGACAATTCCAGGAAGCACCAGAAAATACCAGACAATACCAGGCAACACCAGACAACACCAGACAACACCAGACAACACCAGGTAGTACCAGACAACATCAGGCAGTACCAAACAATACCAGGCAGTACCAAACAATACCAGGCAGTACCAGTCCAGACAATATCAGGCAGTACCAGACAATACCAGGCAGTACAAGAAAATACCAGGCAACACCAGGCAGTACCATATAATACAAGACAATACCAGGCAATACCAGACAATAACAGGCAATACCAATCAATATCAGAAAATACAAGATAATACCAGGCAATACCAAACAGTACCAGACAATACTGGTCAGTGCTGTTGTGTATGTACCTTTAAGAGAAGAACTGATTTTATAGTGCAGTACCGGCTGTGACCACACCTGTATATAAAGCCATAGCAGGCTTCTGTACTTCAGTCTTAAGTGACCCTCTGTTCAGTACCTCATTCACAGCATTGCTGGCTGTGCAGCAGCAAGCAGAAGGAGAAGGAGCAGCCAGACTAGGAGAGTGGACTAAAGTGGTGGTCCCCTGACCAGGAAGAGGAGGAGAATGCTGGACCACCACCACCACCAATTCCACCATCATAACATCAACTGAGGTGCCTGGAGAGAGGGGACAGAGGAGGAGAAGGAGAGAGGAGGCCAGCAACAACACCAACCAGGGGAGAGGCCTTTCCCATTACTGCCTCCCCAAATTGGCCTCCATTCCAGGAGAGAGGGGAGAGAAACAACCAACAACCACCAACTGTTTGGAAGGAGGGAAGAACAATACCATCTTTCAGGTGGGTGTTATTTGGTGCACTCTCCCAAAGACTTTGTATTTTAGGTGGGGGGAGAAAAGAAGAAAAAAGGCCGGATCATCAAGGGGTGTCTGTGTGTGTGTGTGTGTGTGTGTGGCTCTTGTTAAAAGCTAGGCCACGCACACCACTAATAAGCACCCCTTCTATTGCCTGGCCTGGGACAGCTGGAGCTGCCTAGGTGAAGTCTCTAATTCCATTAATTGCACCGTTAAGACCTGTTGCAGGACTGAGCCTGGGCATCTCCACCTTTCCCAGGTGAAGACATCTTCTCCCCCTGCCAGAAGACCACCTTCAAAGACTTTAATTTTTCATCGGAGAGTGCACCCCTGCCGACACCCACCCACCCACCATCCTGAGTGGCAACCCTGCCTTTGCGGCCTCCCTCCTTCCCACCCCCCCTCTCTCTCTCTCTTTGTCTTTCTCTGCCTTTCTCTCTGAGGCACCTCATTTCATCTTTATTTATTAATTGCCCATTGAGCAGAGGGGAGAAGGCCCCTCTCCCAATTTCAATCAATAAGGGGGAGAGGTGTGCCTTCAATTTAAACAGCTCCCTCTGCTCAATAGAGGACCAAAAAAAAATACCTGAGGCCATTAACACTTTCAGGCCTGTGACTTGGGGTGAGTGTAGCTCTTATAAAAACACCCCATAATGGCGACTGCCTCTTCACCGGTGGCGGGGCAAGCCAGGACTTATGCGGGAGTGGCAGCCACAGCCACAGCTGCTCCCGCTACTTCTGCTGCCCCGTCACCCTTTAAACTTATAACAAAAAAGCTTGGGGTGAAGAGCTACACTCACCCCACTATGACCATTGAGGCCTGCGTTAAAGCCATGGCTGGGGTTGTCGGCCCCTCAGCCATCGTCGCGGCCTCAAAAATGTATGGGAAGGCTGTGTTCTTCCTGGGGTCGGAGCGGGCGGTGTCCCTGGCCGTCGCCAAGGGGCTCACCGTGGGTGGGACCTTCCTGCCGGTGGATCCTCTCGAGGCCACTGCGCAGAGGATCGTCGTTTCTAACGTCCCGCCTTATGTTCCTGGTGAGCTCCTCCTTCCCCATTTACGCCAACTTGGGGAGGTGAGGTCGGGGATCACACCCATCCCGCTCGGCTTCCGGGAGGCCAGCCTTCGCCATGTCTTCTCCTTCCGGCGCCAGCTGTTTATCCAGCTGGCGCGGGAGGAGGACACCGACGGGGCGTTCGTCGTCCACCATGAGGGGACCGCCTAACGCGTCTTCTGGACGTCGGACGGTGTGCGGTGCCACGCCTGCAAGAAGGTGGGGCACATCCGGAAAAACTGCCCCGCCTCCAAGGCCACCGGATCATCTCGTGCAGCCGAGGCTGGCGCCGCCGCCGCTCCTCCCCCCGGATCTGCCCGCGCGTCGGGAACGTCTGATGCGCGGTCGACGTCGGGGGCCGATGCCACCAAGGCCTCCGGCAGGGGGGAGGGAGCGTGTTCGGCCGGAAAGAAGGCGCGGCGAAAAAAGAAACACCTTAGTGCGGGTCCCCCCGTGGATGGCCAGCCCTTGCCCCTTGCGCCCCTTACACCTGCGCTCCTCGCGGAGTTAATCGGGGCAGACGCGAGCGGGAGGGGCCTCGTGCCCGAGCCTGTGGCCGCAACGGTAACGCCAATACCTGCGGCCGGGCTCGGGTCCGAGGAACCCGACAAACCTGCTCCGCTGGAGGGAGCAGAGGAGGAGGCCTCTGCAGACATGGAGGTCACGCTCGCTCCCTCCGTGCAAAAAAGAAGGCGCGACCCCCTGGAAGAGGAGGAGGACCAGGAGGAGGAAAGTCCCTCCGAGCAGGGGGAGTCGTCGCCCGCCGCGGGTTCTGCGCCCTCCCCCCCCCCCGCTGTCGTCATCACCAGCGATCAGCAGGGGTCGCCTGTCCCTCGGGAGGCTGAGGCAGATGTGTCTGTCCGGCGCGTGCCTCCCGGGGATGGGGATGAGACCCTGCCCGTGGGGGGGGTCGCGGAACAGCCCGCGGCAGAAATTGACATTCTAGCGGTGCCGTTACCCCTCGCCGGGTCGGGCGGCCTGGGGTCTGGGTCGGGCAACCTCGAGGATAATGAGCTCGCCCAATGCGACCTGGACATCTCCCAGGGGCTGCTCGACCTGGTAGAGGTTTTAATTCAAAACACCCCATCCGCTGGGTCGGAGGTTGGTGGCGGGGAAGAGGATGGCCCCCTGGCTGCGTCTCTGGTGCCGGACGTACTGGAGGAGCTGGGAATTGTTCTCTCCCCGGTTTCTCCGGTCGTTCCGGCGTCTGGGGCGGAGGGGGGCTCTGAACCGCCACCGTCTTCTGGCCCAGCACCCCGAGAGGAGCCCAGGGAGGAATCCTCTGCCGCCGATCCTGGGGGTGGGATCCGGGCGGAGGCGGGGCTGGTTGGTGCGGCCGAGCCGTTCGCTGCGCACTGCGCGGCGGATGGGTCGGCCGCTGGTGACGACCCCCTGGAGGAGGATGGGGACTCAGTGATGGGCACGGAGGACGATTCGGACTCCAGCGCCGACGAGGCAATGGATGACCTCGTACCCCTTGCCGAGTCTCCCCTCATTCCCGTAAGGGAACTCTGGGATTTTATGGCCACGTGCCTGGGTCGGCGCAATAAGGTCCGGCTGGCCCTCGACAGGTGGTCGGAGCTGGCGCTGCTCATCGTGTCCGTCCGTGCCGCCGTTAAGATCATGGGCGCGGACGAGGGTGTGAACCCGCTCGCGCTGCGTCGGCTCAGAACGTTTCTCACTGGGCTGCTCAGGAAGTGGCGGCTGACCAGCGGCTGCGCTTCCTCCCCCCGTTAGGTGTAGGTAGAGGTTGCACTATGCTTCTGACATGAAGATAACCATAGCCAGCCTCAACATCAACGGCAGCAGGGAGGCGCGCCGCAGATTCAATAACTTCTCGGTCCTTCGGGACGGGAAATATGCGGTGTGCTTCCTGCAAGAAACCCACACCGTTCCGGGAGACGAAGCCACGTGGCTCCTGGAGTGGCAAGGAGGGGTCAGCATGAGTCACCTCTCCAACAATTCCAGCGGGGTGGCTATCTTGCTGGCCCCGCATTTTCAGCCGGAGATCTTGGGGGTCAAGGAGCACGTGCCGGGCCGCTTGCTCCAGGTCACTGTTCACCTGGGGGGCGTGCCGCTCCATCTAGTGAGCATGTACGCCCCTCAGACCGGTGCGCAGCAAGTGCGCTTCTTTGAAGAAGCGTCTGCTCTTTTGGGCTCCATCAACGTGGACGAGTGCGTCATCCTCGGGGGGGGATTTTAACTGCAACCTCGAGGCGAGGGACCGTTCGGGTCCCCCGCGAAGCCCGGCGGCGATGGAGAAGTTGAGGGACCTGGTTGGGTCCTTTGACTTGGTGGACGTCTGGCGAAATCTCCACCCCGACTCCAGCGCCTTCACTAGCGTGAGGTCTGGGGGAGGAAGGTCCAGAATCGACCGCCTCTACATTTCCCGGGCGTACGTCTCCTGCATTCCGGTGGCTTCCATGCGGCCGGTGCCGTGCACGGACCACCACCTGGTGTGGGTGGAGCTCGCTCCACTGCGCGCGGGGGGGGGGGGTCCGCGTACTGGCATTTTAACAACCTGCTGCTGGAGGATGCGCGGTTCCGGGATTCGTTTCGTCGGTTCTGGGCCGACTGGAGAAGGAAGCGGGGGGGCTTCCCCTCCTCGAGGCTATGGTGGGATGTGGGCAAGGCTCACATCCGTCTCTTCTGTCAGGAGTACGCGAAGGGGTCGACCAAGAGGCAGGAGGCCCGGGTCGGGCGGTTGGAGAAGGAGGTGCTCAACCTGGAGTCCCGTCTCAGTCAGGTCGTCGAGGACCCGGCCCTGCGGAAGGTGTATGAAGAGAAGAAGGGCGCGCTGAAGGACCTGCAGCTCATCGGGTCCCGAGGCGCGTACGTGAGGTCGCGGATCCAGCTCCTGCGGGACCTGGACCGCGCCTCCCCCTTCTGCTACTCGCTGGAAAAAAGACAGGGGGTCCGTAAGCAGCTCTTGGGGCTGCTGGCCGACGACGGATCTCTGGTCTCGGATCCGGAGGGAATCAGCGCGGAGACCCGCGCCTACTACGGGGCTCTGTTCTCTCCGGATCTGTCCAGCGAGGATGCGCGCAGAGTTCTGTAGGAGGACCTGCCGAAGGTCAGCCCGGAGGGTGCCAAAAAATTGGACGCTCCGCTAAGTCTGGCGGAGTTGACCGGCGCCCTCCGCCAGCTCTCTAGGGGAAAGTCCCCGGGGCTGGACGGGCTGACCGTGGAGTTCCACGGGGCGTTCTGGGACATCTTGGGGGGCGACTACGCGCGGGTCCTGGAGGAAAGTTTGGCGACCGGGGAGATGCCCCTCTCTTGGCGCAGGGCGGTTATTGTCCTGCTGCCGAAGAAGGGCGATCTCCGCCTCCTTAATAACTGGCGCCCGGTCTCCCTCCTCAGCACGGACTATAAAATCTTTGCCAGGGCCATGTCTGCTCGCCTTGGCACCGTGCTGGCCCACATGATCCACCCCGACCAGTCCTACACGGTCCCGGGCCGGACCATCCACGATAACATCCATTTGGTCCGGGACCTGGTCCACCACTCCCAGAGGGCTGGTCTGTCAGTCGCCTTCCTTTCCCTGGATCAGGAGAAGGCGTTCGACGGGGTGGATCACGAGTATCTCTTCGGGACTCTGCGCGCATTCGGGTTCGTGACGCATTTCGTCGCCCGGATCTGACTTCTGTACACCGCCGCGGAGTGTCTGATTAAAGTTAACGGGTCCTTGATGGCACCTCTTCGCTTCGGGAGGGGGGTGCGTCAAGGATGCCCCAAATCCGGTCAGTTATACGCCGTTTGCGTGGAGCCATTCCTGCGCCTCCTGCGCCAGTGAGCCTAACATCAGTGGTAGGAAAATTATTGGAAAAAATTCTGAGGGACAAAATTAGTCTCCACTTGGAGAGACAAGGATTAATCAGGGATAGTCAACATGGCTTTGTCAAGGGAAGATCATGTCTGACTAATTTGATTGAATTTTTTGAGGGGGTGACTAAGTGTGTGGTTGAGGGTAACGCAGTGGATGTGGTATACATGGATTTCAGTAAGGCCTTCGATAAAGTCCCGCACAGGAGACTGGTCAAGAAGGTAAGAGCCCATGGAATCCAGGGTGCCTTGGCACATTGGATACAAAACTGGCTTAGTGGCAGAAGGCAGAGGGTGATGGTCGAAGGTTGTTTTTGTGACTGGAAGCCTGTGGCCAGTGGGGTGCCACAGGGATCGGTGCTGGGTCCCTTGCTGTTTGTGGTCTACATTAATGACTTGGATATGAATGTAAAAGGTATGATCAGTAAGTTCGCGGATGATACAAAAATTGGTAGGGTGGTAAATAGCGAGGAGGGTAGCCTCAGTCTGCAGGACGATATAGATGGGTTGGTCAGATGGGCGGAACAGTGGCAAATGGAATTTAACCCGGAAAAGTGCGAGGTGATGCACTTTGGGGGGACTAACAAGGCAAGGGAATACACAATGAATGGTAAGACCTTAGGCAAGACGGAGGTGCAGAGGGATCTGGGTGTGCAAGTACACAGATCCCTGAAGGCGGCAGAACAGGTGGATAAGGTGGTAAAAAAGGCATATGGGATACTTGCCTTCATTAGCCGAGGCATAGAATATAAGAGCAAGGAGGTTATGATGGAGCTGTATAAAACACTGGTTAGGCCACAGCTGGAATACTGTGTGCAGTTCTGGTCACCACACGACAGGAAGGATGTGATCGCTTTGGAGAGGGCGCAGAGGAGATTCACCAGGATGTTACCAGGGCTGGAGCGCTTCAGCTATGAAGAAAGACTGGGCAGATTGGGTTTGTTTTCCTTGGAGCAGAGGAGGCTGAGGGGGGACATGATTGAGGTGTACAAAATTATGAGGGGCATAGATAGGATGGATACTGAGGAGCTTTTTCCCTTAGTAGAAGGGTCAATAACTAGGGGGCATAGATTCAAGGTAAAGGGCGGGAGGTTTAAAGGGCATTTGAGAAAGAACTTTTTCACCCAGAGGGTGGTTGGAGTCTGGAACTCACTGCCTGAAAGGGTTGTGGAGGCAGGAACCCTCACAACATTTAAGAAGCATTTGGATGAGCACTTGAAATGCCATAACATACAAGGCTACGGACCAAATGCTGGAATATGGGATTAGATTAGACAGGGCTTGATGGCCGGCACGGACACGATGGGCCGAAGGGCCTCTATCGTGCTGTA
Organism: Somniosus microcephalus; assembly: GCF_052327205.1. Lineage (NCBI taxonomy): Eukaryota > Metazoa > Chordata > Chondrichthyes > Squaliformes > Somniosidae > Somniosus > Somniosus microcephalus. The sequence continues at coordinate 68,818,423 of NC_140999.1, read as the reverse complement.
TAACTCTATGACTCTATGACTGGCTCTGCGAGGGCCGGGCGTGGAGGTGGTCCTCTCGGCTTACGCCGATGACATGCTCCTCACGGTCATGGATCCCGCTGACTTGTGGAGGATACGAGAATGCCAGCAGATTTACTCGGATGCATCCTCCGCCAAGATCAACTGGGAGAAATGTTCCAGACTCCTGGTGGGTCAGTGGCGGGTGGACTCCCTGCCGGAGGAGTTCAGGCCTTTCGTCTGGAGCACCACGCACCTCCTCTATTTGGGAGTCTACCTTAGCCCTGCCGAGGACGCCTGGCCGGCGAACTGGCAAGAGCTGGAGGCCAAAGTCACCGCTCGCCTAGGACGCTGGACAGGACTGCTCCGAGTGTTGTCCTACAGGGGTCGAGCGCTGGTCATAAACCAGCTGGTGGCCGCCATGTTGTGGTACCGGTTGGTCACTTTGATCCCTCCCCCTGCGTTTGTCGCCAAGATGCAGAAGAAGCTCATCGACTTCTTCTGGGACAAAAGGAAGCACTGGGTCTCTGCTGCAGTTCTGTGTCTCCCGCTTAGGGAGGGTGGTCAGGCACTGGTGTGCCTTCGCACCCAGGCTGCGACTTTCCGTCTTCAGGCGCTGCAGAGATACCTGTACGTCGAGAATCCTCCGAGATGGTGTGCGCTGGCGACGTTTTTCTTCCGCCAGCTGCACGGCCTCAATTACGACACGCAGCTCCTGTTTGCGAAAGTGGGTGGCAGGCGTGCCGGCCTGCGGGAGCTGCCTGTCTTCTACCAGGAACTACTATGGGTTTGGAACTACGTCACTTCCAGGCGGAGCTCTCCCCCGTCAGGGGCGGCGGCTCTCCTTCGGGAGCCGCTGCTCAGGAATCCGCACCTCCACGAACGCGGGTTCGGGCGGCTGGCGGAGGGCAGGGCTGTGCCTGGCAAGGTGACCAGAGTCGGGGACCTGCTCGATGGCGGAGGAGCGGGCTGGATGGCGCCGGAGGAGCTGGCGCGGCGCCTGTCCTGGGCCAACGTCCAGCTCGCGGTCGAAGCCATTGAATCGGTGAAAGCTGCACTGGGCTCCGACTCCACTAGGTGTATCGAGGCGGCTCAAGCATGTGGGGCGATCCCGTCCGAGCTTACCCCCGTTCGGACGGAATTCCTCATCGGCGCCCGGCCCCGAAACTCCCCTCAGGAACCGGCGCCTCACAACTTGAGCCGTCTCGAGGAAATACCCTCCGTGCCTTTTCATTCCACGCGGAGGGGTTTCCTGTACGGGCTGCTCCTGCACACTCTCCACTTTGCCATCTTCGTCTACCGTCCGGACACGCCTTGGCGTGGCGTCTTGCCGACTGGCGGTGGTGGAGGTCCCCAATGGAGGGCTCTCTACGCGGGAGTCCTCCCTTGTTCCATCAGGGACTTGGCCTGGAGGGTGTTGCACGGAGCGGTCCCGTGCAATAAGGTTTTAAGTAGGTTCACGGACTCCCAGGCCGCCTGCATTTTTTGCGGCCTGAAGGAGTCCGTGTTTCACGTTTATATGGAGTGTGAGAGGTTGCAGCCCCTCTTTCACTACTTGAAGGGGCTGCTCCTCGATTTTTCTTTGCACTTCAGTCCCACGCTCTTGATCTACAGTCACTCGGTGCGGAGGGGAGCGGACTGGTTGGAGGACCTCCTTGTGGGCCTGCTCCTGGGCCTGGCTAAAAGAGCCATCAATTGGTCCAGGCAGCGGGCGGTCGAGGGGGTCGTCCAGCCGGATTGCCTGCCTCTCTTCCGTGGCCATGTTCGCGCCCGGGTGGCCCTGGAGATGGAGCACGCGGTGTCCGCCAGCGCGCTTGAGTATTTCCGCGACCGGTGGGCGCCGCAGGGACTGGAGTGCATTATCAACCCAGAAAACCAAATTTTAATTTGATTTGTTAAGTTGTAGTTGAACTTTTGTTTATTTAAAGTCCAATTGGGTTTTTTGGGGTCCAAATAAAAGAGTAACCTCTGTTCAGTAAATACCTGTTATTATTGTTCTCCTGCAGTCCGTGTATTATTGATACTAGGACACTACAAGTGCCAGACAATAACAAATAATACCAGAGAGTACCAGGCAATACTGGGCAGTACCAGACAATAGCAAACTATACCAGGCAGTACCAGACAATACCATGCAGTACCAAACAAAGCCAGGCAGTACCAGACAATACCAGGCAGTACAAGAAAATATCAGATAACACCAGGCAGTACCAGACAACACTAGACAATACGAGTTCATACCAGACAATACCATGCAGTACCAGACCATACCAGTCAGTACCAGACAATACCAGACAATACAAGGCAGTACCAGAAAGTACCAGACAACACCAGGCAATACCAGACAATACCAGGCAGTAACAGACAATACCAGGCAGTTGCAGACAATACCAGGCAGTACCAGACAATACCAGACAATACCATGCAGTACCAAACAATACCAGGCAGTACAAGAAAATACCAGACAACACCAGGCAGTACCAGACAATACAAGACAATACCAGGCAGTACCAGACAATACCAGGCAGTACCAGAAAATACCAGACAATACCAGGCAGTAGCAGACAATACCAGGCAGTACCGGACTATACAAGACAATAGCAGGCAGTACCAGACAATACAAGGCAGTACCAGACAATACCAGACAGTACCAGACAACACCAGGCAATACCAGGCAGTGCCAGACAATACCAGGCAGTACAAGACAATACTAGACAATAGCAGGCAGTACCAGACTATACCAGACAATACCAGGCAGTACCAGAAAATACCAGGCAGTACGAGACAATACATGGCAGTACGAGGCAATACCAGACAACACCAGGCAATACCAGGCAGTAGCAGACAATATCAGACAATAACAGGCAGTACCAGACAGTACCAGGCAATAGCAGACAATATCAGACAATGCCCGACAACACCAGAAAATTTCAGGCAGTACCAGACAATTCCAGGCAGTATCAGACAATACCAGAAAATATCAGACAATACCAGGCAACACCAGACAATAGCAGATAATACCAGACAATACCAGGCAGTACCAGACAATACCATGTAGTACCAAACAATACCAGGCAGTACCAGACTATACCAGATAATACCAGACAATACCAGGTGGTACCAGACAATACCAGAAAATACCACGCAGTACCAGACAATACCAGACAATACCAGGCAATACCAGACAATACCAGACAATACCAGACAATACCAGGAAGAACAAGACAATACCAGACAATACTAGGCAATACCAGACAATACCAGTTAGTATCAGAAAATACCATACAATTCCAGGCAATAGCAAACAGTACCAGACAATACCGGGCAGTGCCAGACAAGATCAGACAATACCAAACAATACCAGATAGTACCAGACAAAACCTGACAATAATAGACAATAGCAAACAATACCAGACAGTACCAGACAATACCGGGCAGTACCAAACAATACCAGATAGTACCAGACAAAACCTGACAATAATAGACAATAGCAAACAATACCAGACAATACTGGGCAGTACCAGACAATACCAGACAATACCAGACAGTACCAGACAATAGCTGACAATACGGGCAGTACCAGACGATACTGGGCAATACCAGACAAAACCAGACAATACCTGACCATACCAGTCAATACCGGGCAATACCAGACAATACCAGACAGTACCAGACAGTACCAGAGAATACCAGATAATACCGGGCAGTACCAGACAATACCAGACAGTATCAGACAATACTAGGCAATACCAGACAATATCAGATAGTACCAGACAATACCGGGCAGTACCAGATAATACGAGAGAATACCAGGCAGTACCAGACAGTACCAGACAACACCAGGCAATACCAGACAATACCATGCAGTAACAGACAATACCAGACAATACCAGGCAGTACCAGACAATACCAGGCAGTACCAGACAATATCATGCAGTACCAAACAATACCAGATAGTACCAGAAAATACCAGAAAGTACCAGACAATACCAGGCAGTACAAGAAAATACCAGACAACACCAGGCAGTACCAGAAAATACCAGACAACACCAGAAAATACCAGACAATACCAGGCAGTAGCAGACAATACCAGGCAGTACCGGACTATACAAGACAATAGCAGGCAGTACCAGACAATACCAGGCAGTACCAGACAATACCAGACAGTACCAGACAACACCAGGCAATACCAGACAATACCAGGCTATACCAGACAATATCAGACAATACCAGGCAGTACCAGGCAGTACAAGAAAATACCTGACAACACCAGGCAGTACCAGACAATACCAGGCAGTACGAGACAATACCAGGCAGTACCAGAGAATACTAGACAATAGCAGGCAGTACCAGACTATACCAGACAATACCAGGCAGTAACAGACAATACCAGGCAGTTGCAGACAATACCAGGCAGTACCAGACAATACCAGACAATACCATGCAGTACCAAACAATACCAGGCAGTACAAGAAAATACCAGACAACACCAGGCAGTACCAGACAATACAAGACAATACCAGGCAGTACCAGACAATACCAGGCAGTACCAGAAAATACCAGACAATACCAGGCAGTAGCAGACAATACCAGCCAGTACCGGACTATACAAGACAATAGCAGGCAGTACCAGACAATACAAGGCAGTACCAGACAATACCAGACAGAACCAGACAACACCAGGCAATACCAGACAATACCAGGCAGTGCCAGACAATACCAGGCAGTACAAGACAATACTAGACAATAGCAGGCAGTACCAGACTATACCAGACAATACCAGGCAGTACCAGAAAATACCAGGCAGTACGAGACAATACATGGCAGTACGAGGCAATACCAGACAACACCAGGCAATACCAGGCAGTAGCAGACAATATCAGACAATAACAGGCAGTACCAGACAGTACCAGGCAATAGCAGACAATATCAGACAATATCAGACAATGCCCGACAACACCAGAAAATTTCAGGCAGTACCAGACAATTCCAGGCAGTATCAGACAATACCAGAAAATATCAGACAATACCAGGCAACACCAGACAATAGCAGATAATACCAGACAATACCAGACAATGCCAGACAATACCAGGCAGTACCAGGCAGTACCAGACAATACCAGGCAGTACCAGACAATACCATGCAGTACCAAACAATACCAGGCAGTACCAGACTATACCAGATAATACCAGACAATACCAGGTGGTACCAGACAATACCAGAAAATACCAGACAATACCAGACAATACCAGGCAATACCAGGCAATACCAGGCAATACCAGACAATACCAGACAATACCAGACAATACCAGGAAGAACAAGACAATACCAGACAATACTAGGCAATACCAGACAATACCAGTTAGTATCAGAAAATACCATACAATTCCAGGCAATAACAAACAGTACCAGACAATACCGGGCAGTGCCAGACAAGATCAGACAATACTAGACAGTACCAGACAATACCAAACAATACCAGATAGTACCAGACAAAACCTGACAATAATAGACAATAGCAAACAATACCAGACAGTACCAGACAATACCGGGCAGTACGAAACAATACCAGATAGTACCAGACAAAACCTGACAATAATAGACAATAGCAAACAATACCAGACAATACTGGGCAGTACCAGACAATACCAGACAGTACCAGACAATAGCTGACAATACGGGCAGTACCAGACGATACTGGGCAATACCAGACAATACCTGACCATACCAGTCAATACCGGGCAATACCAGACAATACCAGGCAATACCAAGCAATACCAGACAATACCAGACAGTACCAGAGAATACCAGATAATACCGGGCAGTACCAGACAATACCAGACAGTATCAGACAATACTAGGCAATACCAGACAATATCAGATAGTACCAGACAATACCGGGCAGTACCAGATAATACGAGAGAATACCAGGCAGTACCAGACAGTACCAGACAACACCAGACAACACCAGGCAATACCAGACAATACCAGGCAGTAACAGACAATACCAGACAATACCAGGCAGTACCAGACAATACCAGGCAGTACCAGACAATACCATGCAGTACCAAACATTACCAGACAGTACCAGAAAGTACCAGACAATACCAGGCAGTACAAGAAAATACCAGACAACACCAGGCAGTACCAGAAAATACCAGACAATACCAGGCAGTAGCAGACAATACCAGGCAGTACCGGACTATACAAGACAATAGCAGGCAGTACCAGACAATACCAGGCAGTACCAGACAATACCAGACAGTACCAGACAACACCAGGCAATACCAGTCAATACCAGGCTATACCAGACAATATCAGACAATACCAGGCAGTACAAGAAAATACCTGACAACACCAGGCAGTACCAGGCAATACCAGGCAGTACGAGACAATACCAGGCAGTACCAGAGAATACTAGACAATAGCAGGCAGTACCAGACTATACCAGACAATACCAGGCAGTACCAGAAAATACCAGGCAGTACGAGACAATACCAGACAACACCAGGCAATACCAGACAATACCAGTGTGGTAAACCACTTTTATCGTTCACTATCGTTACACTATAGTTATCACTGTTATATTGTTATCACTGTTCGCACTGTTGTATCACTATACGAGGTCGCCTCTTGTCACACTGTTATACCTGGGCTGACCATCACTGACTCCGCCCATGGCTCCACCTACCTGCCCAGGTATAAAGGTAGTCGACTGGCTGGTATTCCTCCTTGCTGGATCCGATCACCCATGAGGGTGGGCTCTGTTATTTAGTCAATAAAAACCTATAGTTACTTTCCTAACTCGTCGCTTTTCATTGGACGAATTGATAGGTATATCAATTTTATTGACTAAATTTTAAGATGTCTCATCCAGACGCCCCGCCACAACAGCCACAGCAGCCTTCAGACGCCGAGCCGCAACAATCACAACAGCCGGCTTGGCTGCGAGCCCTCAGACCACCGTACGTGGATCTAAATCCACGGGCAGCGAACGCAGCCCTCAACTTCGATCACTGGCTGGGCTGCTTTGAAGCCTACCTGGAAGAGTCCAACGTGCCTCAGAGATCCAAGCTAAGAGTTCTGAACGCCCAACTGAGCCCTAAAGTATTCGCGCTCATCCGGGACCTTAAAACATACGAGGACGCCATCAACCGGCTGAAAAGACAGTACCAAACCCCGGTAAACCCCATGTATACCAGGCACCTCCTAAGGTCCCGCCCGCAACTGCCAGGGGAGCCGGTGGAGGAATTTTTACGGGTGCTACAAGCACTCGGCAGAGACTGTAACTTTAAAGCAGTAACGGCGGCAGAAAATACGGAAGACAACGTCCGCGATGCCTTCGTGAAAGGCCTACGGTCCGGCTACTCACGGCAGCGATTACTGGAAGCAAAGGACCTCGACCTGGACAAAGCTGCAGCCCTCGCTCTCTCCCTGGAGGTGGCCCATCGGGACCAGGAGGCGTTCTCCAGGTACTGTTCGCGACCCTGGGACTCGGGCCCGACCCCTACCGCAATACCCTTCACCGCGCCGCCCCCGGGACCTACCTCAGCGTCGGCGTCCCGGACCCGATCGGGACCGCCACCCCCGGTGCCGGCTCCGACATCGGACCCCCGCGGCTGCTTTTTCTGCGGCCAGGAGAAACACCCGAGGTCGCGCTGCCCAGCTAGGAACTCCACCTGCTCAACCTGCAGGAAGAAAGGCCACCTTGCTAAGGCCTGCAGAAGTGGATCTTCAGAGGCCAGCAGTGCCTCATGCGAACTGTGGGGGCGGCCATCTTCCTTCAAGGCAACAGAGGCCAGCATCCCAACACGTGAGTCATGGGGGCGGCCATCTTTGATCAAGGCAACCGACCCCAATAGTGCCTCATGTGAGTTATGGGGGCAGCCATTTTGTCCAACCTCGTGGGAGACGCCATTTTACCCACCACGCTCGACTGCCACCGTGCCTCCAGACCCGACGACCGCCTCACCCGCAGACGACAACGACTCGCTCAGCTACACACTAGCCTCCGTCACTCTGGATCAAGCCCGCCCGCATCACCTGTCCAAGTCAATGATGGACATCAAAGTAAACGGCCACGCCACGACCTGCCTGTTCGACAGCGGAAGCATGGAGAGCTTCATCCACCCAGACACGGTGAGCCACTACTCCCTCCCCGTCCTGCCAATGCGCAACCGAATCTCGATGGCATCAAGGTCCCACGCCACGGACATCAGCGGCTACTGTGTTGTGACCCTGTCGGTTAAGGGTACGGAGTATAAAAACTTTAAACTCCTCGTCCTCCCCCAGCTCTGCGCTGCCGTCCTACTAGGGCTGGACTTCCAATCCCACCTCCAAAGTGTCACCCTAGCATACGGTGGACCCCTCCCCCCACTCACAGTCGACAACCAGCGGATGTTAAACCGCCCACCGCGTAACACCTGCAGCCTATCCACCCTCAAGGTCCCGCCACCTTCCCTGTTCGCTAACCTAACCCCCGACTGCAAACCCGTCGCTACCAAGAGCAGGCGGTACAGCGCCGGGGACAGGGCCTTCATTAGCTATGAGGTGCGGCGCCTCCTGAAAGAGGGCATCATCGAGGGGAGCAGCAGCCCCTGGCGTGCCCAGGTCGTGGTCGTTAAGACCGGCGATAAAAATCGCTTGGTCATCGACTACAGCCAGACCATAAACAGGTACACCCAGCTGGACGCATACCCCCTTCCCCGCATATCTGACATGGTCAATCAGATTGCACAATACCGAGTATTCTCGACCATCGACCTTAAGTCGGCCTACCACCAACTCCCTATCAGCCCGGAGGACCGCCAGTATACCGCCTTCGAGGCGAACGGGCGCCTCTACCACTTCCTTAGGGTCCCCTTCGGTGTCACCAACGGGGTGTCGGTCTTCCAAAGGGAGATGGACCGGATGGTCGACCAGAACGGACTGCAGGCCACGTTCCCTTATCTAGATAACGTCACCATCTGCGGCCGCGGCCGTGACCGGCAGGACCATGATGTGAATCTGGAGAAATTCCTCCGTACGGCCCAACGGCTGAACCTCACCTACAATAAGGAGAAATGTGTGTTTAACACCTCACGCCTTGCTATCCTCGGCTGTGTAGTAGAGAACGGAGTCATCGGCCCCGACCCCGAAAGAATGCGCCCCCTCATGGAGCTACCCCTCCCCCACTGTCCTAAGGCACTTAAGAGAACCCTGGGACTCTTCGCCTACTATGCCCAATGGGTGTCCAATTATGCAGACAAAGCCAGACCCCTCATGAAGTCCACATCCTTCCCCCTCACGGAGGAGGCGTGCGCGGCCTTCTCCCTCATTAAGGGAGACATAGCCAAGGCCACAATGCACGCAGTGGATGAGTCCATCCCCTTCCAAGTGGAGAGCGATGCATCCGACTTCGCCCTAGCTGCTACCCTTAACCAGGAGGGGAGGCCGGTGGCCTTCTTCTCAAGGACCCTACAGGGCCCTGAGATCCGACACTCGTCGGTCGAGAAGGAAGCCCAGGCGATCGTGGAGGCGGTACGACGCTGGAGGCATTACCTGGCAGGCAAACGATTTACCCTCCTCACCGACCAGCGTTCGGTCGCTTTCATGTTTAATAACAAGCTGAGGGGCAAAATCAAGAATGACAAGATCTTGAGGTGGAGAATCGAGCTATCCACCTACGATTATGAGATCTTGTACCGGCCAGGTAAGCTGAACGAACCCCCCGATGCTCTTTCACGAATTACATGCGCCAGCGCGCATATTGATAGACTTCAGACCCTCCACAACGACCTCTGCCACCCCGGGGTCACCAGACTTTACCATTTCATTAAGGCCCGCAACCTGACCTACTCCATCGAGGAGGTCAGGACCATGACCAGGAACTGCCAGACCTGTGCCGAGTGCAAACCGCACTTCTATAGGCCGGACAAAGCAAGCCTGATCAAGGCCACCCGCCCCTTCGAGCGCCTGAGCATCGACTTTAAGGGGCCCCTACCGTCATCCGACCGTAATGTGTACTTCCTCAACATCGTTGATGAGTACTCCCGTTTCCCCTTTGCCTTCCCCTGCCCAGACATGACCAGTACCATGGTCATTAAATGCCTGAACGAACTCTTCGCCTTGTTCGGGTTCCCGAACTATATACATAGTGACCGGGGCTCCTCCTTCATGAGCGAGGAACTCCGCCAGTTCCTACTAGCGAGAGGTATTGCAGCAAGCAGGACCACCAGCTACAATCCCCGAGGGAACGGCCAGCTGGAAAGAGAGAACGCGACTGTCTGGAAGGCCGTCATCTTAGCTGCTAAAGTAGCAGACAATATCAGACAATACCAGGCAGTACCAGACAGTACCAGGCAATAGCAGACAATATCAGACAATGTCCGACAACACCAGAAAATTCCAGGCAGTATCAGACAATACCAGAAAATATCAGACAATACCAGGCAACACCAGACAATACCAGACAATAGCAGGTAATACCAGACAATACCAGGCAGTACCAGACAATACCATGCAGTACCAAACAATACCAGGCAGTACCAGACTATACCAGATAATACCAGGTGGTACCAGGCAATACCAGAAAATACCACGCAGTACCAGACAATACCAGACAATACCAAACAATACCAGGCAATACCAGACAATACCAGACAATACCAGACAATACCAGGAAGAACAAGACAATACCAGACAATACTAGGCAATACCAGGCAATACCAGTTAGTATCAGAAAATACCATACAATTCCAGGCAATAGCAAACAGTACCAGACAATACCGGGCAGTGCCAGACAAGATCAGACAATACTAGACAGTACCAGACAATACCAGATAGTACCAGACAAAACCTGACAATAATAGACAATAGCAAACAATACCAGACAATACTGGGCAGTACCAGACAATACCAGACAATAGCTGACAATACGGGCAGTACCAGACGATACTGGGCAATACCAGACAAAACCAGACAATACCTGACCATACCAGTCAATACCGGGCAATACCAGACAATACCAGACAATACCAGGCAATACCAAGCAATACCAAGCAATACCAGACAATACCAGGCAATACCAAGCAATACCAGGCAATACCAGACAGTACCAGAGAATACCAGATAATACCGGGCAGTACCAGACAATACCAGACAGTATCAGACAATACTAGGCAATACCAGACAATATCAGATTGTACCAGACAATACCGGGCAGTACCAGATAATACCAGAGAATACCAGGCAGTACCAGACAATACCAGACAACACCAGGCAATACCAGGCAATACCAGGCAGTACCAGACAATACCATGCAGTACCAAACAATACCAGATAGTACCAGAAAATACCAGAAAGTACCAGACAATACCAGGCAGTACAAGAAAATACCAGACAACACCAGGCAGTACCAGAAAATACCAGACAATACCAGGCCGTAGCAGACAATACCAGGCAGTACCGGACTATACAAGACAATAGCAGGCAGTACCAGACAATACCAAGCAGTAGCAGACAATACCAGGCAGTACCGGACTATACAAGACAATAGCAGGCAGTACCAGACAATACAAGGCAGTACCAGACAACACCAGGCAATACCAGACAATACCAGGCTATACCAGACAATATCAGACAATACCAGGCAGTACCAGGCAGTACAAGAAAATACCTGACAACACCAGGCAGTACCAGACAATACCAGGCAGTACGAGACAATACCAGGCAGTACCAGAGAATACTAGACAATAGCAGGCAGTACCAGACTATACCAGGCAGTACGAGACAATACATGGCAGTACAAGGCAATACCAGACAACACCAGGCAATACCAGACAATACCAGACAATACCAGGCAGTAGCAGACAATATCAGACAATACCAGGCAGTACCAGAGAATACTAGACAATAGCAGGCAGTACCAGAAAATACCAGGCAGTACGAGACAATACATGGCAGTACAAGGCAATACCAGACAACACCAGGCAATACCAGACAATACCAGACAATACCAGACAATACCAGACAATACCAGACAATACCAGGCAGTAGCAGACAATATCAGACAATACCAGGCAGTACCAGAGAATACTAGACAATAGCAGGCAGTACCAGAAAATACCAGGCAGTACGAGACAATACATGGCAGTACAAGGCAATACCAGACAACACCAGGCAATACCAGACAATACCAGACAATACCAGACAATACCAGGCAGTAGCAGACAATATCAGACAATACCAGGCAGTACCAGACAGTACCAGGCAATAGCAGACAATATCAGACAATGTCCGACAACACCAGAAAATTCCAGGCAGTACCAGAAAATATCAGACAATACCAGGCAACACCAGACAATACCAGACAATAGCAGGTAATACCAGACAATACCAGGCAGTACCAAACAATACCAGGCAGTACCAGACTATACCAGATAATACCAGGTGGTACCAGGCAATACCAGAAAATACCACGCAGTACCAGACAATACCAGACAATACCAAACAATACCAAACAATACCAGGCAATACCAGACAATACCAGACAATACCAGACAATACCAGACAATACCAGACAATACCAGGAAGAACAAGACAATACCAGACAATACTAGGCAATACCAGGCAATACCAGACAATACCAGTTAGTATCAGAAAATACCTTACAATTCCAGGCAATACCAAACAGTACCAGACAATACCGGGCAGTGCCAGACAAGATCAGACAATACTAGACAGTACCAGACAATACCAAACAATACCAGATAGTACCAGACAAAACCTGACAATAATAGACAATAGCAAACAATACCAGACAGTACCAGACAATACCGGGCAGTACCAGACAATACCAGACAATAACAGACAGTACCAGACAATAGCTGACAATACGGGCAGTACCAGACGATACTGGGCAATACCAGACAAAACCAGACAATACCAAACAATACCTGACCATACCAGTCAATACCGGGCAATACCAGACAATACCAGGCAATACCAAGCAATACCAGACAATACCAGACAATACCAAGCAATACCAGACAATACCAGGCAATACCAGGCAATACCAGACAATACCAGACAATACCAGACAATACCAGACAGTACCAGAGAATACCAGAGAATACCGGGCAGTACCAGACTATACCAGACAGTATCAGACAATACTAGGCAATACCAGACAACACCAGACATTACCAGACAGTAACAGACAATACCGGGCAGTACCAGGTAATACCAGACAATATCAGATAGTACCAGACAATACCGGGCAGTACCAGATAATACCAGAGAATACCAGGCAGTACCAGACAATACTGGGCAATACCAGACAATACCAGGCAGTACCAGGCAATACCAGACAGTACCAGACAATACCAGGCAGTACCAGACAATACCAGGCAGTACCAGACAATCCCAGGTGGTAACAGACAATATCAGACAATACCGGGCATTACCAGACAGTACCAGACAATACCGGGCAGTACCAGACAATACCGGGCAGTACCAGACAATACCAGACAGTTCCAGTCAATACCGGGAATTACCAGATAATTCCAGACAATACCGGGCAGTACTAGACAATACCAGACAGTACCAGATAATACCAGACAATACCAGGCAGTACCAGACAATACCAGACAATACCAGACAATACCAGACAATACCAGACAATACCAGGCAGTACCAGACTATACCAGACAATACCGGGCAGTACCAGACAACAGCAGACAGTACCAGATAATACCAGGCAGTACGAGACAATACCAGACAGTGCCAGACACTACCAGACAGTGCCAGACAATACCGGGCAATACCAGACAATACCAGGCAGTACCAGACGATACCAGACAGTACCAGACAATACCAGGCTGTACCAGACTAAAACAGGCAGTACCAGACAATACCAGGCAGTACCAGACAATACTAGACAGTACCAGACATTACCAGACAACACCGGGCAGTACCAGACAATACCAGGCAGTACCAGACAATACCAGGCAATACCAGACAATGCAAACAATACCAAACAATCCCAGACAATACCGGGCAATACCAGACAATACCAGACTATACCAGGCAGTACCAGATAATACCAGATAATACCAGACAATACCAGAAAGTATCAGACAATACCAGGCAATACCAGACAATACCAGACAATACCATGCAGTACCAGACAATACCAGACAATACCAGACTATACCAGACTGTACCAGACAGTACCAGACAATACCAGACAATACCAGACAATACCAGACAATACCAGACAATACCAGACAGTACCAGAGAATACGGGCAGTACCAGACAATACCGGGCAATACCAGACAATACGAGACAATCCCAAACAATACCGGGCAATACCAGACAATCCCAGACAATCCCAGACAATACCATGCAGTGCCAGACAATACCAGGAAGTGCAAGACAATACCAGACAATACTAGACTATACCAGGCAATACCAGACAATACTAGTTAATATCAGAAAACACCATACAATTCCAGGCAATACCAAACAGTACCAGACGATACTGGGCAATACCAGACGAAACCAGACAATACCAAACAATACCTGACCATACCAGTCAATACCGGGCAATACCAGACAATACCAGGCAATACCAGACAATACCGGGCAGTACCAGACAATACCAGATAATACCGGGCAGTACCAGACAATACCAGACAGTAACAGACAATACCGGGCAGTAACAGATAATACCAGACAATATCAGATAGTACCAGACAACCAGATAACACCAGAAAATACCAGGCAGTACCAGACAATACCAGACAGTACCAGATAATACTTGGCAGTACCAGACAATACCAGAAAGTACCAGACAATACCAGGCAGTACCAGACAATACCACGTAGTAACAGACAATATCAGACAATACCAGGCAGTACCAGACAATACCAGACAATACTGGGCAGTACCAGACAATACCAAACAATACCAGACAATACGAGGCAATACCAGACAGTACGAGACAATACCGTGCAGTACCAGATAATACCAGACAATACCAGACAGTACCAGTCAATACCGGGCATTACCAGATAATTCCAGACAATACCGGGCAGTACCAGACAATACCAGGCAGTACCAGACAATACCAGGCAGTACCAGACAATACCAGGCAGTACCAGACAATACCAGACAATACCAGGCAGTACCAGACGATACCAGACAGTACCAGACAATACCAGACAATACCAGACAGTACCAGACTACAACGGTCAGTACCAGACAATACCAGGCAGTACCAGACAATACTAGTCACTACCAGACATTACCAGACAACACCGGGCAGTACCAGACTATACCAGGCAATACCAGACAACACCAGACAGTAGCAGACAATATCAGACAGTACCAGATAATACCGGACAGTACCAGACAATACCGGGCAGTACCAGATAATACCAGACAGTACCGGACTATACCAGACAGTACCAGACAATACCGGGCAGTACCAGAGAATGTGGGCAGTACCAGACAATACCAGGCAATACCAGACAATACCAGAGAAAGCAAACAATACCAGACAATCCCAGACAATACCGGGCAATATCAGACAATCCCAGACAATACCAGACTACACCAGGCCGTACCAGACAATACCAGACAATACCGGGCAGTACCAGACAATACCAGATAATACCGGGCAGTACCAGATAATACCAGACAATACTAGACAGTATCAGACAATACCAGGCAATACCAGACAATACCGGGCAGTACCAGATAATACCAGACAATACCGGGCAGTACCAGACAATACCAGAGAATACCGGCGGTACCAGACAATACCGGGCAATACCAGACAATACCAAACAATACCAGACAATCCCAGACAATACCGGGCAAAACCAGACAATCCCAGACTATACCAGGCAGTGCCAGACTATACCAGACAATACCAGATAATACCGGGCAGTACCAGATAATACCAGACAATACCGGACAGTACCAGACAATACCAGGCAGTACCAGACAATACCGGGCAATACCAGACAATACCAAACAATACCAGACAATCCCAGACAATCCCAGACAATACCGGGCAATACCAGACAATACCAGACTATACCAGATAATACCAGACAATACCGGGCAGTACCAGACAATACCAGATAATACCTGGCAGTACCAGATAATACCAGACAATATCAGACAACACCAGACAATACCAAACAATACCAGACAATCCCAGACAATACCGGGCAATACCAGACAATACCAGACAATACCAGGCAATACCAAACAATACCAAACAATACCAGATAATACCAGATAATACCAGACAATACCAGACAATACCAGGCAGTACCAGGCAGTACCAGACAATACCAGGCAGTGCCAGATAATACCAGACAATACCAGACAGTACCAGACAATACCAGGCAGTACCAGACAATACCAGGCAGTACCAGACAATACCAGACAGTACCAGACTACAACGGGCAGTACCAGACAATACCAGGCAGTACCAGACAATACTAGTCAGTACCAGACATTACCAGACAACACCGGGCAGTACCAGACTATACCAGGCAATACCAGACAGTACCAGACAATACCGGGCAGTACCAGACAATACCGGGCAGTACCAGATAATACCAGACAGTACCGGACTATACCAGACAGTACCAGACAATACCAGGCAGTACCAGAGAATGCGGGCAGTACCAGACAATACCAGGCAATACCAGAGAAAGCAAACAATACCAGACAATACCGGGCAATATCAGACAATCCCAGACAATACCAGACTACACCAGGCAGTACCAGACAATACCAGATAATACCAGACAATACCAGGCAGTACCAGACAATACCAGATAATACCGGGCAGTACCAGATAATACCAGACAATACCAGACAGTATCAGACAATACCAGGCAATACCAGACAATACCATGCAGTACCAGATAATACCAGACAATACCAGACTGTACCGGACTGTACCGGACTATACCAGGCAGTATCAGATAATACCAGACAATACCGGGCAGTACCAGACAATACCAGAGAATACCGGCGGTACCAGACAATACCGGGCAACACCAGACAATCCCAGACAATACCGGGCAAAGCCAGACAATCCCAGACTATACCAGGCAGTGCCAGACTATACCAGACAATACCAGATAATACCGGGCAGTACCAGATAATACCAGACAATACCGGACAGTACCAGACAATACCAGGCAGTACCAGACAATACCGGGCAATACCAGACAATACCAAACAATACCAGACAATCCCAGACAATACCGGGCAATACCAGACAATACCAGACAATACCAAACAATACCAAACAATACCAGACAATCCCAGACAATACCGGGCAATACCAGACAATACCAGACAATACCAGACAATACCAAACAATACCAGATAATACCAGACAATACCAGGCAGTACCAGGCAATACCAGATAATACCTGGCAGTGCCAGATAAAACCAGACAATACCAGACAGTATCAGACAATACCAGACAATACCAAACAATACCTGACAATACCGGGCAATCCCAGACAATATCAGACTATACCAGTCAGTACCAGACAATACCAGACAATACCGGGCAGTACCAGACAATACCAGATAATACCGGGCAGTACCAGATAATAGCATGACAATACCAGACAGTATCAGACAATACCAGGCAATACTAGAGAATAACAGACAATACCATGCAGTACCAGATAATACCAGACAATACCGGACAGGACCAGACAGTACCAGACAATACCAGGCAGTACCAGGCAATACCGGGCAGTACCAGACAATACCAGGCAATGCTGGCATTCAGGGCTAGAGTCACAGGGCGAGCCTGGAATACCTTGCTCCACTAGGGCCCGTTACCCACCTTCCCCCGACATTTTTGACTCATGCTGAATTAGGTTCCATCTATCCCAGTCGTACTCAGCCAAACCCAGGGCACTGTTCTTCATGCATCAACTTGGACAGTGAGTGTAGGTAGACTATTTAGCTATGGGGAGGATTACCACTGAGACCTCAACCAATCAACATCCACACAGTCAGTCCGCCTGAATTTTTACACCCTGTCAAGCTCAGTGACGTGAAATTCGACTGCAATGCTTTTCTCCTGTTGCAGCTGGGATCAGCAAACATCACACAAACACCAGGACAGTGTTTCCATTCACCTACCCCCCCAATCCTATACTGAAGGCAGTTCCATGCACATTGACCATCCTTAGATACCTCACACAAGTGGCCATGAGTGAGCTGAGACAATGAGAGGTAGAAATTGGCATGTGTTGTGTAAAGTCTGTGGGTGGTATAGCGAAGTAATACACAGACTACAAGAGTAACTTTAACAGGACTTTACTATTCGAAGGTCAGGGCGAATCTGCCCAATAAATTCTGCCACAGCACTTATATGCAGGCTCGATGGGCTGAAATGGCCTCTATCTGCACTGTGGGGTTTCTGTGATTCTGTGATATACCGGTGTGGTCACCGTCGGTATTACAGTATACAGCAGCCAGGATAAAGTAGTGCCACACCTAAAATAGTTCTCTTAAAGGTGGACGGTTACATACAATAGTTCTCTTAAAGGTAGAACAGTTACATACACTACATGTTGGGCTCATATTCGGGCGAATATAAGCCCAATTGACGCCGTAATTGTGACCATCTTCAAGAAAGGTGACAAGTCCGATTGCGGTAATTACAGAGGAGTTTCCCTGCTGTCTGCCACAGGGAAAGTCGTCGCTAGAATCCTCCTCAATTGCCTTCTCCCAGTGGCTGAAGGGCTCCTCCCAGGGTCGCAATGCGGATTCTGCCCACTAAGGGGCACAATGGACATGATCTTCACCGCACGTCAATTATAAGAGAAATGCAGGGAACAGCACCAACCGTTGTACATGGCCTTCTTTGACACTGTCAACTGTGAGTGTCCTCCTGAAATTCGGCTGCCTTCAAAAGTTTGTCACCATCCTCCGCCTACTTCACGACGACATGCAAGCCGTAATCTGACCAACGGTTCCACCACAGACCCAATTCACGTACAGACTGGGGTCAAGCAAGGCTGTGCCATCACACCAACGCTCTTCTCGGTCTTCCTTGCTGCACTGCTCCATCTCACCCTCAGTAAGCTCCCCGCTGGAGTGGAGCTAATTTACAGAACAAACGGGAAACTGTTCAAACTCTGTCGCCTCCAGTCCAGATCCAAGGTCGTCCCATCCTCTGCCGTCGAATTACAGTATGCAGACAACGCTTGCGTCTGCGCACACTCGGAGGTCGAACTCCAAACCATCGTCAACACCTTCACCGAAGCATACAAGAGCATGGGCCTTACACTAAACATCCATAAGACAAAGATCCTCTAACAACCTGCCCCCACCACACAGTACTGCCCCCCGATTATCAAAATCCACGACAAGGCCTTGGACAACGTTAACCACTTTCCATACCTCAGGAGCCTACTGTCAACAAGAGCAGACGTCGATGACAAAGTCCAACACCGCCTTCAGTGTGCCAGTGCAGCCTTCGGTCGCCTGAGGAAGAGAGTGTTTGAAGACCAGGACCTCAAACCCGGCACTAAGCTCATGGTCTACAGAGCAGTAGTGATACCCACCCTCCTGTATGCCTCAGAGACATGGACCATGTACAGCAGGCACCTCAAAGCACTGGAGAGGTACCACTAACGCTGCCGCTGCAAGATCTTGCAAATCCATTGGCAGGATAGGCGCACCAACGTCAGTGTTCTCGCTCAGGCCAACATCCCCAGCACCGAAGTTTTGACCACGCTCGATCAGCTCCGATGAACGGGCCACATCGTCCACATGCCCGATACAAGACTCCCAAAACAAGCGCTCTACTCGGACCTCCGACATGGCAAGAGAGCCCCAGGTGGGCAGAGGAAATGCTTCAAGGACACCCTCAAAGCCCCCTTGAAAAAGTGGAACATCCCCACCGGCACCTGGGAATCCCTGGCCCAAGACCGCATAAAGTGGAGGAGAAGCATTCGGGAAGGCGCCGAACATCTCGAGGCTCTTCACCGGGAGCAAGCGGAAGCCAAGCGCAGGCAGCGCAAGGAGCGTACATCATTGCAAGCACCCACCCACCCGCCCCTTCAACCACCATCTGCCCCACCTGTGACAGAGACTGTAGGTCCCACATTGGACTCATCAGTCACCTGAGAACTAATTTTTCATGTGGAAGCAAGTCATCCTCGGTTCCGAGGGACTGCCTAAGAAGAAGATTCGGGCGAAAAGCCGATGCAAAGCATACCAATTTAGCAGTGACAGTCTGTGCCCAAGCTGTGCAGGCGTTGCTCCCACAGCTAAACTGCTGGGGCCCTTTTATAGGCGGACATCTGAAACAGGCCTCTTAAATATGTAAATTGGGGCCTAACGTCTGTTGGAGGACCCCATCCAGACATTAAAGAAAGAAAGACTTGCATTTATTCAGCGCCTTTCACGACCACAGGATGTCCCAAAGCGCTTTACAGCCAATGAAGTACTTTTGGAGTGGAGTCACTGTTGTAAAGTAGGAAATGCGGCAGCCAATTTGCGCACAGCAAGCTCCCACAAACAGCAATGTGATAATGGCCAGATAATCTGTTTTGGTTGAGGGCGAAATATTGGCCAGGACGTTGAGCAAGGTTGATGTCGGGCCTACCTTGCTCAGGATTCTTCAGTGGCCCTCACAGCCACCAATCATAGGTAACTTTAAAAATTATTTTTAGAAACCTGTGGAGCCAGGAGGAGCAGTAGTGCTCCCCCACATCTCCCCAACTCCTTAGGTGTTGTGATTGTCCCCTCCTCTTAGCCCGCTCCAATCTCACCCCCCACACCTCCACCCGGACTTACTTGAAGGTCGCTCCTGGTAAGAAGGCAGCCCAACATTGATCTTCTCGCTCAGGTGAGCTGCCTGTGGAGGCGCGACCGCGCGGTAATAAAGCCAGAGAACCATTTCCATCGTTCCTCGGACCTCTCGGTTCAGGCGCGCTCTGATCAAGCAGCGCTGAGTCTACCCCATAGTGTTGCCAGGATAATTGACTACAGGCCTCTGGTTATTTAGTAGGATCTAAACTGGCTATTCTAATAATAAATAGTTTCCGGGGGACCTCTTTTCCAGACTCAGATCAACAACAACTTGCATTTATATAGCACCTTTAACATAGTAAAACGTCTCAAGGTGCTTCACAGGAGCGATTATCAAACAAATTTAACACCGAGGCACATGATGACAAATTAGGGCAGTTTGGTCAAAGAGGTAGGTTTTAAGGAGCGTCTTAAAGCAGGAAAGATAGGTAGAGAGGCCGTGAGGTTTAGGGTGGGAATTCCTGAGCTTAGGGCCTAGGCAGCTGAAGGCCCGGCCACCAATGGTGCAGAGATTAAAATCAGGGATGCGCAAGAGGCCAGAATTGGAGGAGCGCAGAGATCTTGGAGGGTTGTAGAGCTGGAGGAGGATCCAGAGATAGGGAGGGGCGAGGCCATAGAGTGGTTTGAACATAAGGATGAGAATTTTAAAATCAAGGCATTGCAGGACCAGGAGCCAATGTAGGTCAGAGAGCACAGGGGTGATGGGTGAATGGGACTTGGTGTGAGTTAGGGCACGGGCAGTGAGCACAGGGGTGATGGGTGAACGGGACTTGGTGCGAGTTAGGGCACGGGGCAGTGAGCACAGGGGTGATGGGTGAATGGGACTTGGTGTGAGTTAGGGCACGGGCAGTGAGCACAGGGGCGATGGGTGAACGGGACTTGGTGTGAGTTAGGACACGGGCAGTGAGCACAGGGGTGATGGGTGAATGGGACTTGGTGCGAGTTAGGGCACGGGGCAGAGAGCACAGGGGTGATGGATGAACGGGACTTGGTGTGAGTTAGGACACGGGCAGTGAGCACAGGGGTGATGGGTGAATGGGACTTGGTGCGAGTTAGGACACAGGCAGTGAGCACAGGGGTGATGGATGAACGGGACTTGGTGCGAGTTAGGGCACGGGGCAGTGAGCACAGGGGTGATGGGTGAACGGGACTTGGTGCGAGTTAGGGCACGGGCAGTGAGCACAGGGGGTGATGGGTGAATGGGACTTGGTGCGAGTTAGGGCACGGGGCAGAGAGCACAGGGGTGATGGGTGAACGGGACTGGGTGAGAGTTAGGGCACGGGGCAGTGAGCACAGGGGTGATGGGTGAACGGGACTTGGTGCGAGTTAGGGCACGGGCAGTGAGCACAGGGGGTGATGGGTGAACGGGACTTGGTGCGAGTTAGGGCACGGGGCAGTGAGTGAGTTAGGGCATGGGGCAGTGAGCACAGGGGTGATGGGTGAACGGGACTGGGTGTGAGTTAGGGCACGGGCAGTTAGCACAGGGGTGATGGGTGAACGGGACTTGGTGCGAGTTAGGACACGGGGCAGTGAGCACAGGGGTGATGGGTGAACGGGGCTTGGTGGGAGTTAGGGCACGGGGCAGCGAGCACAGGGGTGATGGGTGAACGGGACTTGGTGCGAGTTAGGACACGGGGCAGTGAGCACAGGGGTGATGGGTGAACGGGGCTTGGTGCGAGTTAGGGCACGGGGCAGTGAGCACAGGGGTGATGGGTGAACGGGACTTGGTGCGAGTTAGGGCACGGGCAGTGAGCACAGGGGGTGATGGGTGAACGGGACTTGGTGCGAGTTAGGACACGGGGCAGTGAGCACAGGGGTGATGGGTGAACGGGGCTTGGTGCGAGTTAGGGCACGGGGCAGTGAGCACAGGGGTGATGGGTGAACGGGACTGGGTGTGAGTTAGGGCACGGGCAGTGAGCACAGGGGTGATGGGTGAACGGGACTTGGTGCGAGTTAGGACACGGGGCAGTGAGCACAGGGGTGATGGGTGAACGGGGCTTGGTGGGAGTTAGGGCACGGGGCAGCGAGCACAGGGGGCAATGGGTGAACGGGACTTGGTGTGAGTTAGGGCACGGGGCAGTGAGCACAGGGGTGATGGGTGAACGGGACTTGGTGCGAGTTAGGACACGGGGCAGTGAGCACAGGGGCGATGGGTGAACGGGACTTGGTGCGAGTTAGGGCACGGGGCAGTGAGCACAGGGGCGATGGGTGAACGGGACTAGGTGCGAGTTAGGGCACGGGGCAGTGAGCACAGGGGTGATGGGTGAACGGGACTGGGTGCGAGTTAGGACACGGGGCAGTGAGCACAGGGGTGATGGGTGAATGGGACTTGGTGCGAGTTAGGGCACGGGGCAGTGAGCACAGGGGTGATGGGTGAATGGGACTTGGTGTGAGTTAGGGCACGGGGCAGTGAGCACAGGGGGCGATGGGTGAACGGGACTGGGTGCGAGTTAGGGCACGGGGCAGTGAGCACAGGGGGCGATGGGTGAACGGGGCTTGGTGCGAGTTAGGGCACGGGGCAGTGAGCACAGGGGTGATGGGTGAACGGGGCTTGGTGTGAGTTAGGGCACGGGGCTGTGAGCACAGGGGGTGATGGATGAACGGGACTGGGTGCGAGCTGGGGCACGGGGCAGTGAGCACAGGGGCGATCGGTGAATGGGACTTGGTGCGAGTTAGGGCACGGGGCAGTGAGCACAGGGGGCGATGGGTGAACGGGGCTTGGTGCGAGTTAGGGCACAGGGCAGTGAGCACAGGGGTGATGGGTGAACGGGGCTTGGTGTGAGTTAGGGCACGGGGCTGTGTGCACAGGGGGTGATGGATGAACGGGACTTGGTGCGAGTTAGGACACGGGGCAGTGAGCACAGGGGCGATGGGTGAACGGGACTTGGTGCGAGTTAGGACACGGGGCAGTGAGCACAGGGGGTGATGGGTGAACGGGACTGGGTGCGAGTTAGGGCACGGGGCAGTGAGCACAGGGGTGATGGGTGAACGGGACTTGGTGCGAGTTAGGGCACGGGGCAGTGAGCACAGGGGGTGATGGGTGAATGGGACTTGGTGTGAGTTAGGACACGGGGCAGTGAGCACAGGGGGTGATTGGTGAACGGGACTGGGTGCGAGTTAGGGCACGGGGCAGTGAGCACAGGGGGTGATGGGTGAACGGGACTGGGTGCGAGTTAGGGCACGGGGCAGTGAGCACAGGGGTGATGGGTGAACGGGACTTGGTGCTAGTTAGGGCACGGGCAGTGAGCACAGGAGGTGATGTGTGAATGGGACTGGGTGTGAGTTAGGGCACGGGGCAGTGAGCACAGGGGGTGATGTGTGAATGGGACTGGGTGTGAGTTAGGGCACGGGGCAGTGAGCACAGGGGTGATGGGTGAACGGGACTTGGTGCGAGTTAGGACACGGGGCAGTGAGCACAGGGGCGATGGGTGAACGGGACTTGGTGCGAGTTAGGGCACGGGGCAGTGAGCACAGGGGCGATGGGTGAACGGGACTAGGTGCGAGTTAGGGCACGGGGCAGTGAGCACAGGGGTGATGGGTGAACGGGACTGGGTGCGAGTTAGGACACGGGGCAGTGAGCACAGGGGTGATGGGTGAATGGGACTTGGTGCGAGTTAGGGCACGGGGCAGTGAGCACAGGGGTGATGGGTGAATGGGACTTGGTGTGAGTTAGGGCACGGGGCAGTGAGCACAGGGGGCGATGGGTGAACGGGACTGGGTGCGAGTTAGGGCACGGGGCAGTGAGCACAGGGGGCGATGGGTGAACGGGGCTTGGTGCGAGTTAGGGCACGGGGCAGTGAGCACAGGGGTGATGGGTGAACGGGGCTTGGTGTGAGTTAGGGCACGGGGCTGTGAGCACAGGGGGTGATGGATGAACGGGACTGGGTGCGAGCTGGGGCACGGGGCAGTGAGCACAGGGGCGATGGGTGAATGGGACTTGGTGCGAGTTAGGGCACGGGGCAGTGAGCACAGGGGGCGATGGGTGAACGGGGCTTGGTGCGAGTTAGGGCACAGGGCAGTGAGCACAGGGGTGATGGGTGAACGGGGCTTGGTGTGAGTTAGGGCACGGGGCTGTGTGCACAGGGGGTGATGGATGAACGGGACTTGGTGCGAGTTAGGACACGGGGCAGTGAGCACAGGGGCGATGGGTGAACGGGACTTGGTGCGAGTTAGGACACGGGGCAGTGAGCACAGGGGGTGATGGGTGAATGGGACTGGGTGTGAGTTAGGGCACGGGGCAGTGAGCACAGGGGTGATGGGTGAATGGGACTGGGTGTGAGTTAGGGCACGGGCAGTGAGCACAGGGGGTGATGTGTGAATGGGACTTGGTGTGAGTTAGGACACGGGGCAGTGAGCACAGGGGTGATGGGTGAATGGGACTTGGTGAGAGTTAGGGCACGGGCAGTGAGCACAGGGGGTGATGTGTGAATGGGACTGGGTGTGAGTTAGGGCACGGGGCAGTGAGCACAGGGGTGATGGGTGAACGGGACTTGGTGCGAGTTAGGGCACGGGGCTGTGAGCACAGGGGGCGATGGATGAACGGGACTTGGTGTGAGTTAGGACACGGGGCAATGAGCACAGGGGCGATGGATGAACGGGACTTGGTGCGAGTTTGGACACGGGGCAGTGAGCACAGGGGCGATGGGTGAACGGGACTTGGTGCGAGTTAGGACACGGGGCAGCCGAGTTTTGGATGAGCTCACGTTTTTAGAGGGTGGAAGATGGGAGGCCGGCCTGGAGAGCGTTGGAATAGTCGAGTCGAGAGGTAACAAAAACATGGAGGAGGGTTTCAGCAGCAGATGAGCTGAGGTAGGCAGAGCTGGGCGGTGTTATGGAGGTCTCAGTTATGCTGCGGATGTGTGGTCGGAAGCTCATTTCAGAGTCAAGTATGACACCAAGGTTGCAAACAGTGTGGTTCAGCCTCAGACAGATGTTAAGGTGAGGTATAGAGTCAGTGGCTAGGGAACGGAATTTGTGGCGGGGACCGAAAACAATGGCTTCGGTCTTCACAATATTTAGTTGAAGGAAATTTCTGCTCATCCAGTACTGGATATTGGACAAGCAGTGCGACAAATCAGAGACAGTGGACGGGTCGAGAGAGGTGGTGATGAGGTAGAGCTGGGTGTCGTCAATGTACATGTGGAACCTGACGTCGTGTTTTCGGATGATGTCGCCAAGGGGCAACATGTAGATGAGAAATAGGAGGGGCCAAGGATAGATCCTTGGGGGACTCCAGAGGTAATGATGTGGGAGTGGGAAGAGTAGCCACTGTTCCTTCTCCACCCAAAGCTAAAGGCACAGTGAGTGGTCCCAGCAGTCCCTCTTGACCGAGAGCCACTCACCGGAACCGGACCAGCGTGCACTGCGTAATGTGAGCAGAACAACAGTCACTGGTCTGCAAAGTAATTCACTATGTGATCGGGTGTTATATAAATGCAAGTATTTTACTTTTATTTATGGATATAAATGCATACTGATGCACAGCAGTACGATGTCATTGTGGTTTTTTGTATATTAAGTTGGCATGACAACAGGGTGCAGCCAGAGATTGATGGTAACAAGTACAAATGACTCACATACCCGAGATGGTGGTTCTGGAGAGCACAGAAAGAGTTGAACAGAAGATCATTAGAAATAGGAGCAGGAGTCGGCCATTCGGCCCCTCGAGCCTGCTCCACCATTCAATATGATCATGGCTGATCTTCTACCTCAACTCCACTTTCCTGCACTATCCCCATATCCCTCGATTCCCTTATTATTCAAAAATCTATCGATCTCTGTCTTGAATATACTTAACGACTGAAACTCCACAGCCTTCTGGGGTAGAGAATTCCAAAGATGCACTACCCTTTGAGTGAAGAAATTCCTCCTCATCTCAGTCCTAAATGGCTGACCCCTTATTCTGAGACTGTGACCCCTGGTTCTAGACTCCCCAGCCAGGGGAAACATCCTCCCTGCATCTACCCCGTCAAGCCCTGAAAGAATTTTGTATGTTTCAATGAGATCACATCTCATTCTCCTAAACTCCAGAGAATATAGGCCCAGTCTACTCAATCTCTCCTCATAGGACAATCCCCCATCCCAGGAATCAGTCTGGTGAACCTTCGTTGAACTCCCTCTATGGCAAGTATATCCTTCCTCTGGTAAGGAGACCAAAACTGTACACAATACTCTAGGTGTGGTCTCACCAGGGCCCTATATAATTGCAGTAAGACATCTTTACTCTTACACTCAAATCCTCTTGTAATAAAGGCCAACATACCATTTGCTTTCCTAATTGCTTGTTGTACCTGCATGTTAACTTCCAGTGATTCGTGTACAAGGACACCCAGATTCCTCTGAACATCAACATTTTCCAATCTCTCACCATTTAAAAAATACTCTGCTTTTCTATTTTTCCTACCAAAGTGGATGACTTCACAGTTCTCCACATTATATACCATTTGCCATGTTCTTGCCCACTCACTTAGCTTGTCTATCCCCTTGAAGCCTCCTTGCATTCTCCTCACAACTTACATTCCCACCCAGTTTTGTATCATCAGAAAACTTCAATATTGTAGGAGTGCTTGAACTCCTAACGAAAGTACTGAGACTGAAACTAGCAGTTAACCAAACGTGGTTTAATGCACTAGTAAAAGTTACAAACAAAAACGCAGGAGAAACTATACAGGTCTGTACACCAACTGGTTCCACGAGGACAGCGGGGGAACGCCTCTCCCCTCTGACATCATGACGTCATCACGTTTCCCACCATTGGGAACGTCACGTGACCTGCATGATGAGGTCATCGCACCGGATCACCATTTTACCGAACCCGCGCTGTTTATACAGAGCAAACACTTAAAGGTAACAAGCCCCTGTTAAAGGCAATTATATACATTACTGCAAGAGTCTCTTGGTGGCTTTGCCACATACGCCCCCCCAGAATTGTCTTTAATAAGGAAAGTCAATCGCAGAGGAGGTCGGACAAGCCTGTTTGAACGACTCCTAAATTCCCGGAATCGCCGATCGCCATCGTGGCCGCGGGGCACGCCCCGAAGTCGATGTTCTTGATGCGCAGTTGCTTGTTCGGTATTTTGGGCACGAAACTGCAAGGCGGACGGCAGCTTCTGGCCTTCACGCCAAGCCGAGCGTGGTAATAACAGAAACCGGCTGTTCGAGGCGTCGAGGCAGGGCCCTTCGGGGCGGGGCGTCTCGCGACGGCGCAGAATTGTTGTCGGACCGCGTATATTTTATCCACCTCTTCAACGAGCGCTATGCAATCCCTGGCGTCCGATCTGGCGAGGGCCGCCTGCACCTGTTCAGGCAGTTGACTGAGGAACAGTTCGCGGAACAGGAAACATTGCGGTTCAGACCCCAGGAGTGGGAGCATCTGGCTCATCAACTCCGAAGGTTTGGAGTCTCCAAACCCGGGCAGCGTGAGTAGGCGACGTGCGCGCTCTGCCTTCGTAAGGCCAAATACCTGCATTAGCCGTGCCTTAATGGAGACATACTTGTCGGTGGCCGGGGGGGTCTCCAGTAGGCTGATGATCCTCAACGCCGTCGAGCTGTCGAGTGCGGAGACCACATAAAGATAACGGGTCTGATCCTGCATGACGTTGCGGAGCTCGAACTGCGCCTCCGCTTGTACGAACCAGGAAGCCGCCTGTTGTTCCCAAAATTGGGGGAGCTTCAAAGCCACTGCGTTGGCTTCCATCATGGCCCTGCGTTCCGTTTCCGCCGCGAAGAACGTCCGCAAGGATTCGGGGTCACCAATGTAGGAGTGCTTGAACTCCTAACGAAAGTACTGAGACTGAAACTAGCAGTTAACCAAACGTGGTTTAATGCACTAGTAAAAGTTACAAACAAAAACGCAGGAGAAACTCTATACAGGTCTGTACACCAACTGGTTCCACGAGGACAGAGGGGGAACGCCTCTCCCCTCTGACGTCATGACATCATCACGTTTCCCGCCGTTGGGAGCGTCACGTGACCTACGTGATGATGTCATCGCACCGGATCACCATTTTACCGAACCCGCGCTGTTTATACAGAGCAAACACTTAAAGGTAACAAGCCCCTGTTAAAGGCAATCATATACATTACTGCAAGAGTCTCTTGGTGGCTTTGCCACAATATATTACATTTGGTCCCCTCATCCAAATCATTGATATAGATTGTGAATAGCTGAGGCCCAAGCACTGATCCTTGTGGTACCCCACGAGTTACAGCCTGCCAACACGAAAATGACCCATTTATTTCTACTCACTGTTTTCTGTCCGTTAATTAATCCTTATTGACTGCCTTCTGAAAATCCAAATACACCACATCCACTGGTTCCCCCTCATCTATTCTGCTAGTTACAACCTCAAAAAGCTCTAACAGATTTGTCAAACGTGATTTCCCTTTCATAAATCCGTGTTGACTCTGCCCAATCCTATTATTATTTTCTAAGTGCCCTGTTACCACGTCCTTAATAATAGATTCTAGCATTTTCCCTACTACTGATGTCAGGCTAACTGGTCTGTAGTTCCCCGTTTTCTCTCTCCCTCCTTTCTTAAATAGTGGGGTTACATTTGCTACCTTCCAATCCACGGGAACCATTCAAAATCTATAGAATTTTAGAAAATGACAACCAATGCATCCACTCTCTCTATAGCCAACTCTTTCAAAACCCTAGGATGTAGGTCAGCAGGTCCAGGGGATTTATTGGCTTTCAGTCACATTAATTTCTCCAGTACTATTTTTTTACTGATACTAATTTCTTACAGTTCCTCATTCTCGCTAGACCCTTGGTCCTCCACTATTTCCAGGAGGTTTTTTGCGTCTTCTTCAGTGGGAAGAAGTGGGTGGGTTGGGCGTGTCTGTACTGCGTTGCATTGTTGAATCACAACTGTAGGGGACAGGTGGGATGGATCAGTTGGTCTTTTCCTGTCTGATATTTATGTATGCTCGTATGTAATTTACTAGCACTGGGATGCCATCAGTCAAGTGGCAGGTTTCCCATTGCCCAATGAATGGGGACTCCTACCATCCTCATTCAGCATCTGAACCTGATTCTGCTCGCTAGAGACAAGGACACAGGCAGCTACGCAGTTCAGGAGAGGATCCCACGAGCAGGAGAACAGGAGCATGAAGCTTTGCCGCTGGAGTTCTCTTCTGATCATTTTTGGACTGGTGCAGAATGTTGGAATGTAGCTACCACAGCTCTGGTGGTCCTGCTGTAAAAATGAGCTTGTATTTCACCCCAACAGAGCACACGGTGACCCCAATCAGACCTCACGGTGACACCAATCAGACATCACGGTGACCTCAGACAGATCGCACGGTGACCCCAATCAGACCGCACGGTGACCCCAATCAGACTGCACGGTGACCTCATTCAGACCTCACGGTGACCGCAATCAGACCGCATGCTGACCTCAGTCAGACATCACGGTGACACTAATCAGATCGCGCGCTGACCCCAATCAGGCCGCACGGTGACCCCAGTCAGACCTCACGGTGTCCTCAGTCAGGCCTCACGGTGACCCCAATTAGACCGCACGGTGACCCCAGTCAGCCCTCACAGTGACCCCAATCAGATAACACCATGACCCCAGTCAGACCGCATGGTGACCCCAATCAGACTGCACGGAGACCTCAGTCAGACCTCACGGTGACCTCAATCGGACCTCACGGAGACCCCAATCAGACCTCACGGTGACCTCATCAGACCGAATGGTAACCTCAGTCAGACCGCACGGTGACCTCAGTCAGACCGCACGGTTACCCCAATCAGACCGCACGGTGACCACAGTCAGTCCGCTCGGTGACCCCAATCAGACCTCACGGTGACCTCAGTCAGGCCGCATGGTGACCTCAGTCAGACTGCATGGTGACCCCAACCAGACGCACTGTGACCCCAACCAGACCGCACGGTGACACCAACCAGACGTCACGGTGACCCAAATCAGACCACATGGTGTAAGGGTCACAAGGATCCCAAGGACACAGCAGGGTCCCAGAAAGCTGCGGATTGCCCGAGCTAAGAAGGGGGCATTTCCCCAGAAACCTGTTTAAACTGTGTGATTTTGAAATGTGTGTGCGTGGTAATTTCTAGTTTAAGCTGAGGGGAAGGTGGGGGTCTCCCAGTTGGGGAGAGGCCATACGAGAACCTCTACCCAGAGTTGGAAGGGGTCCCCGGACCCCGGAAAGGAGGAATTTTTGGATCCCATGAAAAACATTTTCTTTAAAAAGGCAACACATCATTCTCAACCGACAGAACATTCCAGAAGGAAGGGTGAACTGGGGGCCATTAGCATCTAAAGGCCCTGGTCACCCCAACCCAAAACACCAGATGCAACACCTGTACAGGGCAAGAGCTCAACCCAAAACAAACCTCACAAAGAGGGAACAGACTGGTCAGAGCCAGGAGCTTCCAAAGCCAAACAAGACAAAGGAAAAGGATTAACGGACAATCTAGTCTACACTTCGCACCTACTCACACTTTGAGCACCGGACCGGACACAAAGGGACAGCCATCACCGGACCATTATTGGTATCTAAAGACAAAGGACTCTCAAGCCCAGATACAGTATAACTGGGGTGAGAATCTCACAGACAGCATGAGCGTGTGGAGGCAGAGTCGAAGGAACGCCCGATGAGAAGGAAGGAAGAAGAAGCCCGCGGACCACGGAGGCATCGGAACCAGAGACCGGAGAGCGAGGGGGGAGAAAAGCGCGCTGTTCCGGACCGAAAGCGTTTTCAAAGCCGTACGGAAGGGGACTGTGAGTATGAGCTTTCCTCAATGAGGATCACCCCACTTAGTGATAGGAGGATGGGAGGCTTGTGGTAATAGGAATAGGGCTTAAGGTCATTTTAGTTCAGTTTCACCCTATGTTTTCCCTTCCCAGAACGATTGGTTAAGTTTAAAGTTCTATGTTTAAGGTGCTGTTTTAAGAACTTGTTCAGGTTTAAAGACATCAAGGAACTTTCAGTGGGAAGTGCTGTGTGGAGTTCGGTACTGAGATTATTGCCTTGCTTGTGTTTCACGTGTCCAAATAAAGTGAGTTGTATCTTTTATCCGGTGTCTGCTTCTGGTTACTGCAATTTGAATCTGTCACAAATGTCCAAGCTGTAATTCGCGTTGTAGAACACTAGTGGGGGAAGTGGGATTCAAAACCTCACGCCAGTAATTTGGGGGATGAGCTGCAATTGGGAATGAGCAGTTAGATTAAGTGGGACAGGCTGAAACTCTGCCTGGGGTTGTATCTGGTGTAAACAACCAAGAAGCACTTACTCAGAGAAATTCTCTGAGGACTGTGATTTGCTATAAACAGTCAAAAGCCCCAAACTCCTCAGGGACTGTACATCAGCCTGAGGTACCCAGGACTACCTGGGTGTAAGATAACCCCCCTTACAAAATGGCGAGCCAGGTAGGAGAATGTGTAAGCAAAGACAATGTGACAGACAGCAGTCCAGAGGTTGAACCAGAAACTAGAATGAAGGAGAAACTAGGAGACTATATCTGTACCAAGCTCAATGTTAGAAAACCATGGGTGATGGGCCTGCTGCGCAGTGCACGCCCAGAGGCAGCTGCAGCAAAGTGGACCCAGGGTAAAGACCACAAAGCTAATGTGGAGAAGGCAGTCTG
Organism: Somniosus microcephalus; assembly: GCF_052327205.1. Lineage (NCBI taxonomy): Eukaryota > Metazoa > Chordata > Chondrichthyes > Squaliformes > Somniosidae > Somniosus > Somniosus microcephalus. The sequence continues at coordinate 68,785,954 of NC_140999.1, read as the reverse complement.
GCTGCTGTGCCTAGAAAAGCAAGTAAAGTTGCTCGACAGGCAGGTGGTGACCCTCCAAGCAGAGGTGGTAGATTTAAAAGAAAGGTCCCGTGCCGAGGTGTTAGATTTAGAGGAGCAGGCTCGGGCAGCAGGGGAGGTAGCAAAGGAAAAGATAGCAGCTGTGGAAGAGAAGCTGGCTGAGGCACTTGAGCAACTAGCGGACGAAAGGAGAGAAAGGGCTATGGAGGCAGAGAGTTCTCGAATTTACAAGGAGTACCTGCAGGCGCAGGTAACAGGAGCCCAAACTGCAGCATTGAGGCTGCAAGAAAGAAATGCTCGCTATGCTCAAGAGAACGCTGAGTTGGGGGAGGATTTAAAGGAGGTTAGGGCAGCCTGGAAGCTCACGTGGCAGGAGGCGAGTCAAGCCCCGGCCACAGACCACGGCCCCTGCCTGGACCAAATCAAGTACCTCACCCAAGCTATAGCTAAGTCCCAGAGAGGCGTAGTGTGTTCGGTCACACCGGCCCCAGAAAGGGGGCAGGAGGAGGAAGAGGAGGTTAGACCCCTCCCCACAGCCCCTGTAATGGAGCCGGAGCTTGAGCCACAGGAGCCAAGCAAGCCGGTGGGACCAGGGCCAGTGTGTCCCGTCGCCCACGTTAAATTTGGTCCAGCTGTAAATGGGGTCCCGGGAGCAGTGACTAGCTGTTTCGTTCTGCCCCACTCTGTGCCTCAGTTACAGGCGATGGTCACCCACTTCTCTAAACTGGGATATAAAGGGGATGCCACTGCTCACTTTCTTAAAGTAGAGCAGGCGGGGGATTTAAACGGTTGCGACCAGGGAGAGAGAGCCAAGATGCTACTATTTTCCCTGGAAGAGGAGGTGGCCGACAACCTCTCCTCTGATAGTAAGATAGGGAGGAACACATTCGCCCAAGTCAAGGAGGAGGTTAAAGATGCCAAGAATCGGGAGTCCCAGCTTGAAAAATGCCAGGCGGAGGTAGAACGCCTCAGAGAGGTGTATGAGGCCAGAGCTAGTGGTATGAGGGTGCGGGAAGAGAATGCACGCCTCACACTAGAGGTCACGAAATGCCAGGCATTTATAGAGCGCCTTGTGCAGGAAGTAGCAGAGGCAAGGGACTGTGAGATGAGGCTACAGGAGGAAATTGCACACCTCACCCAAGGAGCTAGCGAGGGAAAAAGCCATGCAAGAAACGAGATAGAATTCCTAAAGTACCAAATCATAGAAGCAAAGAGGAGTGAGATGAGGCTGCGGGAAGAGAATGCCCGCCTCACCTCAGAAGTAACAGAGCAGGAGGAGAAGGTTAGGGAGGTAAAGGCAGCTTATAAGCTGGCCTGGGACCTAAGGATTGAGGAAGTAGATCATGGCCACCGTAGAGCAGGTCCAGTAGCAGAAATCCGGGTCAAGGGAGGCACACAGGGGATAGTTTTGGACCCAGACCAAAGGCAGGTCCGAGTCCAAAATTCCCCATTTAAAGCCACCCGGGTAAGAGAACATGAGTTTGCCCACCAGGCAAGTTCAAGTTCACCGCCTGTAAAGACAGGCACTGTGGCTTGTTTTAAGGGTAAAGTTGTCCAGCCCACAAATTGGGACACTTCCCTACCCCAGTGGGACCCTAATTCAAACCAAAGTTTAAATTTGGAAAGGTTATGTGGCTTAGAAATGGAGAAACAGCAGCCTGGGATCAGAAATCAGCAGGCTGCTGCCCATCCATTCACAGATCGCTTGGAGACTGCCCGCGCATGTGCAGTCGCTGGTCTGGAGACGGGAATCCCCCAGTCGTCTGAGCAGAAGGTTCGCGCAGGCGCAGTCATGCGCCTGAGGGGAGAGTTTTGCCAGGATCAGGTTCGCGCAAGCGCGGTTCCACAGCACGTACCCCCAGCAGACTTTCTTAACTTTTCCCGCACAGGCGCAGTCGAGCGCCTGAGGGAAAAGGTTCCCCAACACCGGGTAGGCGCAGTCGCGGACCCGGAACTCCGAGAGGCCCTTAATCAGTTCTCCTGCGCAGGCGCGGTCGCGCGCCCGAGGGGAGAGTTTTGCGAAGAGGAGGTTCGCGCAAGCGCAGTCGGCCGTTTAAAGATACCAGCTTCCCAGAATAGACGCGCAGGCGCAGAAGCCTGCTTGGAAGACCCAGCGGTTCTTCCAACCTTTTTTAAAGAGACCGAACGCGCAGGCGCGGTTGCCTGCGCTAGTGTAGCAGTTCCCCAACCCTGTAAAATGCTTGTTCGCGCAGTCGCCTGCGGCACCCCAGCGGCTCTTCCTAAGTTTTCCTGCGCAGGCGCAGATGCCTGTTTGAAGCCAGAGGCTTCACAGCCTCTGCAGCGGGACTCCGAGAAGGAGGTCTGCGCATGCGCAGTTGCCGGCGGGACCACAGTGGCTCTTTTGCAGGAGGTTTGCGCAGGTGCACTCACCTGTTTAAAGGGACCAGCTTCCCAGCCAGCCTCTGGAATGGTTTTCCCCATGATGTGGGACCCTGGGGGTGCAGGGATAGCAATTCCTCTTGCAGGGGAGCTGACACCAGGTTTTGGATCAGGAGAGAGAGATTTGTACCAGCAGGCTGCCAGGTACATTATACAGTGCGGGCTATTTGGGCATGGGGGAGCAGGTTCCCAGCCAGCTGGGGCTGTGACCCAAGCTCAGGGTCCGCCAGCCAAAGTTTCCCCCGTAGAGACACCCCTCAGAAGGTCTCAGCGGGTGCCCCAGCCTAAGAAAGCATGGTCACCCACTTTACAGTGGAGTAGGGCGGTCTCCCGAGCCAGGGAAAAGCCAGAGAACAGAGGCCCCCACTCAACAGCCATAAGCTGCGAGGGACCAGAGACAGGAGGCAGTCCAGCCTCGCTGCAGCCAGCAGCAATCTGCGACAGTGCCAGAGATTAGACTGGCCGTCCGGAGACGGGCGGCATTTGTATTATAGCTATGTGTGTGTATATAGCTTGCTTTAAGGTGTATTTTAAGTTTTGTTGATTTAACTAGTTTATTAGGTATGTTTAAAGAGTTTAAGTTTACATGTGTGCCGAATGTTTGTATTTTGGTCCGAGGTCGAGGGACCCGACCATGTCTCTACCTAAGGCAGCAGGTCAGTGAGACCTGGCTGCATGTCCCTTTTAAGTTTTTGCAGGAGATGGGAAAATGAAGCAGCCATGTTCGCCCAGCCCGAGCTGGACATCGAATGAAGATACGGAATGTTGGGGATCACCTCGCCACTGGACGAATCCAGGAGACCCCGCAGCGATCTTCGGGGAAAACCGGACAGAGTCTGGAGGAACTTGCCTACTCCTCCTACGGGGAGGAGATGGCCCCAGCTGGGTGGGGCATGGCCCCCAACCCAGCACTATCCTGACCGAAGTTTACGTGCGGGAGACCTCGCTGTTGAGGAGTCACGTTGGGGAAGCGCGGGCGCCTGGTCATAGGGACGCGTTCCCCGGGGGTGGGTGGTGATGGCCCGGGAATGATTTCATAGAGGAGGGGGAGACCCAAGAGTCGCGTGGGTGCGGTCGGAGGAGGGAGGAACTCACCCGGGGGCCCACGGGCAAAGTAGAGAAGTTGTGGCTGGGAAGGATGAGTGGGTGGCCGGATCAGTGTGGGGCCAGGGAGTGCCGCCACACAGGCACCCATCATTTTCTGCAGCCAGTCGAGGGAAGACGGGAGGGGGAGGGACTGGGAGTCATGAGATCCCATACTCCCCGGTCTCGGTCTGTGGAAGGTAATTTTAAACGTGAGGGGTACCCCGCCTCCACGAAAGGACAAGGGAACGGCTCGGGGCTGTCGGAGCAGGCTGGTCGGTAAATCCATTCTGCCTGTTTTAAAGTTTAAGCTGATCAAAGGGGGGTGGAAGGTACTTTTACTGCCCGAGTGGGAGGAGCAATACCCACTCGAATTTCGCGACCCATCATCGGCACGTGATGATCGGGGTTCATTTAAGCATGTTGTTTAATGATTTTTTGTATTTTGTGTTGCAGCCCCAAGTTGAGCAGAGGCGTGAGGTCCTCTCCGTGCTTGGGGCCAGTTTGTGACAACTCCAAGTTGAGCAGAGGCGTAGGACCCTCTCCGTGCTTGCGATAATTTTAGAGTACATTGTGTAACTAAGATTGTAACATTTTGTAATAAATTATGATGTGAAAGAGTATTTTTGAGGATATTATGTTATACGAGCCAAGCCTGGGTGAACCTAAGGCAAGGCCCTCTGTTTTGTGTTACAGAATGATGGAAAAGCCAAATAGGACTGTGATGCAAAGCAGAGAAAAGTCGTATATGGAGCAGTGTATAATGGAAATAATGTGTGGAGTGATTTGGTGTATTGGGAAATGTTATTTGGATATTGTGTGTGTACCCTAGATATGTACATTTGTAATTAGAGTGTTAACAAAATGTCCGTTTACTTTGTAAGGAAACCAGGATCCTTGCTCCCTCGCTTGGTGACACTCTATATTGGAGAGCGTCAAACAGGGGCCTGTAAGGGTCACAAGGATCCCAAGGACACAGCAGGGTCCCAGAAAGCTGCGGATTGCCCGAGCTAAGAAGGGGGCATTTCCCCAGAAACCTGTTTAAACTGTGTGATTTTGAAATGTGTGTGCATGGTAATTTCTAGTTTAAGCTGAGGGGAAGGTGGGGGTCTCCCAGTTGAGGAGAGGCCATACGAGAACCTCTACCCAGAGTTGGAAGGGGTCCCCGGACCCCGGAAAGGAGGAATTTTTGGATCCCATGAAAAACATTTTCTTTAAAAAGGCAACACATCATTCTCAACCGACAGAACATTCCAGAAGGAAGGGTGAACTGGGGGCCATTAGCATCTAAAGGCCCTGGTCACCCCAACCCAAAACACCAGATGCAACACCTGTACAGGGCAAGAGCTCAACCCAAAACAAACCTCACAAAGAGGGAACAGACTGGTCAGAGCCAGGAGCTTCCAAAGCCAAACAAGACAAAGGAAAAGGATTAACGGACAATCTAGTCTACACTTCGCACCTACTCACACTTTGAGCACCGGACCGGACACAAAGGGACAGCCATCACCAGACCATTATTGGTATCTAAAGACAAAGGACTCTCAAGCCCAGATACAGTATAACTGGGGTGAGAATCTCACAGACAGCATGTGCGTGTGGAGGCAGAGTCGAAGGAACGCCCGACGAGAAGGAAGGAAGAAGAAGCCCGCGGACCACGGAGGCATCGGAACCAGAGACCGGAGAGCGAGGGGGGAGAAAAGCGCGCTGTTCCGGACCGAAAGCGTTTTCAAAGCCGTACGGAAGGGGACTGTGAGTATGAGCTTTCCTCAATGAGGATCACCCCACTTAGTGATAGGAGGATGGGAGGCTTGTGGTAATAGGAATAGGGTTTAAGGTCATTTTAGTTCGGTTTCACCCTATGTTTTCCCTTCCCAGAACGATTGGTTAAGTTTAAAGTTCTATGTTTAAGGTGCTGTTTTAAGAACTTGTTCAGGTTTAAAGACATCAAGAAACTTTCAGTGGGAAGTGCTGTGTGGAGTTCGGTACTGAGATTATTGCCTTGCTTGTGTTTCACGTGTCCAAATAAAGTGAGTTGTATCTTTTATCCGGTGTCTGCTTCTGGTTACTGCAATTTGAATCTGTCACAAATGTCCAAGCTGTAATTCGCGTTGTAGAACAGTAGTGGGGGAAGTGGGATTCAAAACCTCACGCCAGTAATTTGGGGGATGAGCTGCAATTGGGAATGAGCAGTTAGATTAAGTGGGACAGGCTGAAACTCTGCCTGGGGTTGTATCTGGTATAAACAACCAAGAAGCACTTACTCAGAGAAATTCTCTGAGGACTGTGATTTGCTATAAACAGTCAAAAGCCCCAAACTCCTCAGGGACTGTACATCAGCCTGAGGTACCCAGGACTACCTGGGTGTAAGATAACCCCCCTTACATGACCCCCAATTAGATCGCACGGTGACCCCAATCAGACCGCATGGTGACCTCAGTCCGACCACACGTTGACCGCAATCAGACAGCACGGAGACCTCAGTCAGACCTCACGGTGACCCCAATCAGATCATACGGTGATCCCAATCAGCCCGCACGGTGACCCCAGTCAGACCTCACGGTGACTCCAATCAGACCGCATGGTGACCTCAGTCAGACCTCATGGTGACCTAAATCAGACCACATGGTGACCTCAATCAGACTGCAAGGTGACCCAACACAGGCCTCCCGGTGACCTCAGTCAGACCTCACGGTGACCTCATTCAGACTTCACGGTGACCTCAGTCAGACCGCACGGAGATCCCAATCAGACCGCACAGTGACCGAAATCAGATCTCACGGTTGGCCCAATCAGACCGCACAGTGACCTCAGTCAGACCGCATGGTGACCCCAACCAGACCGCACGGTGACCCCAACCAGGTGGCACGGTGACACCAACCAGACCGCACGGTGACCTCAGTCAGACCTCATGGTGACCGCACGCTGACCTCAGTCACACCACACGGTGACCCCAATCAGATCACACCGTGACCCCAATTAGACCTCACGGTGACCACATCAAATCGCACCATGACCCCAATCAGAACGCACGTTGACCCCAGTAAGACCACACGGTGACCTCAGTCAGACCTCATGGTGACCTCAATCAGACCTCACGGAGACCCCAATCAGACTGCACGGTGACCTCAGTCAGACCGCACGGTGACCCCAAACAGACCGCACGGTGACCCCAACCAGACCGCACGGTGACACCTATCAGATCTCGCACCATGACCCCAATCAGACCGCACGGTGACCCCAATCAGACCGCACGGTGACCTCAGTCAGACGTCACGGTGACTGCAATCAGACTGCACGGTGAGCCCAGTCAGACCTCACGGTGACCTCAGTCAGACCTCACGGTAACTGCAATCAGACAGCACGGTGACCCCAATTAGATTGCACGGTGACCCCAATCAGACCGCACGGTGACCCCAATCAGACCTCACGGTGACCGCAATCAGACCGCACACTGACCTCAGTCACACCTCACGGTGTCCTCCGTCAGACCTCACGGTGACCCCAACCAGATGGCACGGTGACACCAACCAGACCGCACGGTGACCACAGTCAGACCTCATGGTGACCCCAATCAGATCGCACCGTGACCCCAATCAGACCGCACGGTGACTCCAATCAGACCGTATGGTGACCTCAGTCAGACCTCACGGTGACCTCAGTCAGACCTCACGGAGACGAAATCAGGCCGCACGGTGACCCCAATCAGACCGCATGGTGACCTCAGTCAGACCTCATGGTGACTCCAATCAGACCGCACGGAGACACCAATCAGACCGCGCAGTGACCCAAATCAGATCTCACGGTGGCCCCAATCAGACCGCACAGTGACCCCAACCAGACCGCACGGTGACCCCAACCAGACCGCACGGTGACCCCAACCAGACCGCACGCTGACCTCAGTCACACCTCACAGTGACCTCAGTCAGACCGCACGGTGACCCAAATCAGATCACACCGTGACCCCAATTAGACCTCACGGTGACCCCATCAAATCGCACCATGACCCCAATCAGAATGCACGTTGACCCCAGTAAGACCACACGGTGACCTCAGTCAGACCTCATGGTGACCTCAGTCAGACCTCACGGAGACCCCAAACAGACCGCACGGTGACCCCAATTAGATTGCACGGGGACCCCAATCAGACCGCACGGTGACCCCAACCAGACCGCACGGTGACACCTATCAGATCTCGCACCATGACCCCAATCAGACCGCACGGTGACCTCAGTCACACCTCACGGTGACACTAATCAGATCGCGGGGTGACACCATTCAGACCGCACGGTGACCCCAGTCAGACCTCACTGTGACCTCAGTCAGACCTCACGGTGACCGCAATCAGACAGCACGGTGACCCCAATTAGATTGCACGGCGACCCCAATCAGACCGCAGGGTGACCTTAGTCAGACATCACGGTGACCGCAATCAGACCGCACACTGACCTCAGTCACACCTCACGGTGTCCTCAGTCAGACCTACGGTGACCCCAATCAGATCGCACCGTGACCCCAATCAGACCGCACGGTGACCTCAGTCAGACCGCACGGTGACCCCCAACCAGACCGCACGGTGACCCCAACCAGATGGCACGGTGACACCAACCAGACCGCACGGTGACCTCAGTCAGACCTCATGGTGACCGCACACTAACCTCAGTCACACCTCACGGTGACCTCAGTCAGACCACACGGTGACCCCAATCAGATCACACCGTGACCCCAATTAGACCTCACGGTGACCCCATCAAATCGCACCATGACCCCAATCAGAACGCACGTTGACCCCAGTAAGACCACACGGTGACCTCAGTCAGACCTCACGGAGACCCCAATCAGACCGCACGGTGACCTCAGTCAGACCACACGGTGACCCCAAACAGACCGCACGGTGACCCCAACCAGACCGCACGGTGACACCTATCAGATCTCGCACCATGACCCCAATCAGACCGCACGGTTACCCCAATCAGACGGCACGGTGACCTCAGTCAGACATCACGGTGACTGCAATCAGACCGCACGGTGACCGCAATCAGACAGCACGGTGACCCCAATTAGATTGCACGGTGACCCCAATCAGACCGCACGGTGACCTCAGTCAGACGTCACGGTGACTGCAATCAGGCCGCACGGTGACCTCAGTCACACCTCACGGTGACACTAATCAGATCGCGGGGTGACCCCAATCAGACCGCACGGTGACCCCAGTCAGACCTCACGGTGACCTCAGTCAGACGTCACGGTGACCGCAATCAGACCGCACGGTGATCGCAATCAGACAGAACGGTGACCCCAATTAGATTGCACGGTGACCCCAATCAGACCGCACGGTGACCTTAGTCAGACCTCACGGTGACCGCAATCAGACCGCACACTGACCACAGTCACACCTCACGGTGTTATTAGTCAGACCTCACGGTGACCGCAATCAGACCTCACGGTGACCTCAGTCAGACCTCACGGTGACCCCAATCAGATCGCACCGTGACCCCAATCAGACCGCACGGTGACTCCAATCAGACCGCATGGTGACCTCAGTCAGACCTCACGGTGACCTCAGTCAGACCTCACGGTGACTTTAATCAGACCGCACGGTAACCCCAGTCAGACCGCAAGGTGACCCAAATCAGGCCTCCCGGTGACCCCAATCAGACATCATGGTGACCCCAATCAGGCCACATGATTACCTCAGTCAGATCGCTCGGTGACCCCAATCAGACCACACGGTGACCCCAATCAGACCACACGGTGACCCCAACCAGACCTCATGGTGACCCCAATCAGACCGCACGGTGACCTCAGTCAGACCGCACGTTGACCCCAGTCAGACCGCACGGAGACCTCAGTCAGACCGCACGTTGCCCGCAATCAGGCCGCACGGTGACCTCAGTCAGAAATCACGGAGACCCCAGTCAGACAACACGGCGACCCCAGACAGACAACACGGCGACCCCAGTCAGACCTCATGGTGACCCCAATCAGATCGCACGTTGACCCCAATCAGACATCACGGTGACCCCAATCAGACCACATGGTGACCCCAGTCAGATTGCACGGTGACCTCAATCAGACCACACGATGACCTCAGTCATAGCTCATGGTGACGGCAATCAAGCCTCACGGCCACCTCAGTCAGACATCACGGTGACATCAGTCAGACCGCACGGTGACCTCAGTCAGACCGCACGGTGACCTCAGTCAGACCGCACGGTGAACCCAGTCAGACCGCACCGTGACCCCAATCAATTCGCTCGGTGACCCCAGTCAGACCGCACGGTGACCTCAGTCAGACCTCACGGTGACCTCAATCACATCGAATGTTGACCCCAATCAGACCGCACGGTGACCTCAGTCTGACCTCAGTGAGACCGCACGGTGACCTCAGTGAGACCGCACGGTGACCTCAGTGAGGTCGCACGGTGACCTCAGTGAGACCGCACGGTGACCTCAGTGAGACCGCACGGTGACCTCAGTGAGACCGCACGGTGACCTCAGTGAGACCGCACGGTGGCCTCAGTCAAAACCGCACGGTGACCTCAGTCAAAACACACGGTGACCTCAGTCAAAACACACGGTGACCTCAGTCAAAACACACGGTGACCTCAGTCAAAACACACGGTGACCTCAGTCAAAACACACGGTGACCTCAGTCAAAACACACGGTGACCCCAATCAGATCGCACGGTGAACTTAGTCAGACCACACGGTGACCCCAATCAGTTCGCACGTTGAACTCAGTCGGAACGCACGGTGACCCTAATCAGACCACACGGTGACCTCAGTCAAACCCCACGGTGACCTCAATCAGACCTCACGGTGACCTCAGTGAGACTGCGCGGTGACCTCAGTCAAAACACACGGTGACCTCAGTCAGACTGCACGGAGACCCCAATCAGATCGCACGGTGAACTCAGTCAGAACACATGGTGACCCCAATCAGATCGCACAGTGAACTCAGTCGGACCGCACAGTGACCCCAAACAGACCGCACGGTGACCCCAGTCAGACCTCACAATGACCCCAATCAGACCGCATGGTGACCCTAGTCAGAGCTCACGGTGACCGCAATCAGACCGCACGGTGGCCCCAATCAGACAGCATGGTGACCCAAGTCACAACACACGGTGACCTCAATCGGACTCATGGTGACCCCAATCAGATCGCACGGTGACCCCAATCAGATCGCACTGTGACCTCAGTCAGACCGCACTGTTACCTCAATCAGACCTCACGGTGACCCCAATGAGACCTCACGGCGACATCAGTCAGAACGCACTGTTACCTCAATCAGACCTCACGGTGACCCCAATGAGACCTCACGGCGACCTCAGTCAGACCGCACTGTTACCTCAATCAGACCTCACAGTGACCCCAATCAGACCTCACAGTGACCCCAATCAGATCGAACGTTGACCCCAATGAGACCGCAGGGTGACCTCAATCAGACCGCACGGTGACCCCCAATCAGACCTCACGGTGACCTGAATCGGACCTCACGGTGACCCCAATCAGACCACACGGTGACCCCAATTAGACCACACGGTGACCCCAACCAGACCTCACGGTGACCCCAATCAGACCGCACGGTGACCTCAGTCAGACCGCACGTTGACCCCAGTCAGACCGCACGGAGACCTCAGTCAGACCGCACGTTGCCCGCAATCAGGCCGCACGGTGACCTCAGTCAGAAATCACGGAGACCCCAGTCAGACAACACGGCGACCCCAGACAGACAACACGGCGACCCCAGTCAGACCTCATGGTGACCCCAATCAGATCGCACGTTGACCCCAATCAGACATCACGGTGACCCCAATCAGACCACATGGTGACCCCAGTCAGATTGCACGGTGACCTCAATCAGACCACACGATGACCTCAGTCATAGCTCATGGTGACGGCAATCAGGCCTCACGGCCACCTCAGTCAGACCTCACGGTGACATCAGTCAGACCGCACGGTGACCTCAGTCAGACCGCACGGTGACCTCAGTCAGACCGCACGGTGAACCCAGTCAGACCGCACCGTGACCCCAATCAATTCGCTCGGTGACCCCAGTCAGACCGCACGGTGACCTCAGTCAGACCTCACGGTGACCTCAATCACATCGAATGTTGACCCCAATCAGACCGCACGGTGACCTCAGTCTGACCTCAGTGAGACCGCACGGTGACCTCAGTGAGACCGCACGGTGACCTCAGTGAGACCGCACGGTGACCTCAGTGAGACCGCACGGTGACCTCAGTGAGACCGCACGGTGACCTCAGTCAAAACCGCACGGTGACCTCAGTCAAAACACACGGTGACCTCAGTCAAAACACACGGTGACCTCAGTCAAAACACACGGTGACCTCAGTCAAAACACACGGTGACCCCAATCAGATCGAACGGTGAACTTAGTCAGACCACACGGTGACCCCAATCAGTTCGCACGTTGAACTCAGTCGGAACGCACGGTGACCCTAATCAGACCACACGGTGACCTCAGTCAAACCCCACGGTGACCTCAATCAGACCTCACGGTGACCTCAGTGAGACTGCGCGGTGACCTCAGTCAAAACACACGGTGACCTCAGTCAGACTGCACGGAGACCCCAATCAGATCGCACGGTGAACTCAGTCAGAACACATGGTGACCCCAATCAGATCGCACAGTGAACTCAGTCGGACCGCACGGTGACCCCAAACAGACCGCACGGTGACCCCAGTCAGACCTCACAATGACCCCAATCAGACCGCATGGTGACCCAAGTCACAACACACGGTGACCTCAATCGGACTCATGGTGACCCCAATCAGATCGCACGGTGACCCCCAACCAGACCGCACGGTGACCCCAATCAGATCGCACTGTGACCTCAGTCAGACCGCACTGTTACCTCAATCAGACCTCACGGTGACCCCAATGAGACCTCACGGCGACATCAGTCAGAACGCACTGTTACCTCAATCAGACCTCACGGTGACCCCAATGAGACCTCACGGCGACATCAGTCAGACCGCACTGTTACCTCAATCAGACCTCACAGTGACCCCAATCAGACCTCACGGCAACCTCAATCAGATCGAACGTTGACCCCAATGAGACCGCAGGGTGACCTCAGTCAGACATCACGGTGACCTCAATCATACCTCACGGTAACCTGAGTGAGACCGCACGGTGACCTCAGTCAGACCTCACGGTGACCTCAGTCAGACCTCATGGTGAACCCAATCAGACCTCATGGTGACCCCAATCAGACCTCACGGCGACCTCAGTCAAATCGCATGGTGACCTCAATCAGATCGAACGTTGACCCCAATCAGACCGCATGGTGACCTCAGTCAGACCTCACGTTGACCTCAATCAGAGCTCATGGTGACCTCAGTCAGACTGCACGGTGACCCCAATCAGGCCGCACGGTGACCTCAGTCAGATCACACGGTGACCCCAGACAGAGCTCACGGTGCCTCCAGCCAGACCTCACGGTGACCCCATCAAATCGCACCATGACCCCAATCAGAACGCACGTTGACCCCAGTAAGACCACACGGTGACCTCAATCAGACCTCATGGTGGCCTCAATCAGACCTCACGGAGACCCCAAACAGACCGCACGGTGACCCCAATTAGATTGCACGGTGACCCCAATCAGGCCGCACGGTGACCTTAGTCAGACCTCACGGTGACCGCAATCAGACCGCATGGTGACCACAGTCAGACCTCATGGTGACCTCAGTCAGACCCCATGGTGACCCCAATCAGATCGCACCGTGACCCCAATCAGACCGCACGGTGACTCCAATCAGACCGTACGGTGACCTCAGTCAGACCTCACGATGACCTCAGTCAGACCTCACGGAGACGAAATCAGGCCGCACGGTGACCCCAATCAGACCGCATGGTGACCTCAGTCAGACCTCACGGCGACCTCAATCAGACCGCACGGTGACCCCAATCAAACTGCACGGTGACCTCAGTCAGACCTCACGGTGACTCCAATCAGACCGCACGGAGACACCAATCAGACCGCGCAGTGACCCAAATCAGATCTCACGGTGGCCCCAATCAGACCGCACAGTGACCCCAACCAGACCGCACGGTGACCCCAACCAGAACGCACGGTGACCCCAACCAGACCGCACGGTGACCGCACGATGACCTCAGTCACACCTCACGGTGACCTCAGTCAGACCGCACGGTGACCCAAATCAGATCACACCGTGACCCCAATTAGACCTCACGGTGACCCCATCAAATCGCACCATGACCCCAATCAGAATGCACGTTGACCCCAGTAAGACCACACGGTGACCTCAGTCAGACCTCATGGTGACCTCAATCAGACCTCACGGAGACCCCAAACAGACCGCACGGTGACCCCAATTAGATTGCACGGGGACCCCAATCAGACCGCACGGTGACCCCAACCAGACCGCACGGTGACACCTATCAGATCTCGCACCATGACCCCAATCAGACCGCACGGTGACCTCAGTCACACCTCACGGTGACACTAATCAGATCGCGGGGTGACACCATTCAGACCGCACGGTGACCCCAGTCAGACCTCACTGTGACCTCAGTCAGACCTCACGGTGACCGCAATCAGACAGCACGGTGACCCCAATTAGATTGCACGGTGACCCCAATCAGACCGCAGGGTGACCTTAGTCAGACATCACGGTGACCGCAATCAGACCGCGCACTGACCTCAGTCACACCTCACGGTGTCCTCAGTCAGACCTCACGGTGACCCCAATCAGATCGCACCATGACCCCAATCAGACCGCACGGTGACCCCAACCAGACCGCACGGTGACCCCAACCAGATGGCACGGTGACACCAACCAGACCGCACGGTGAACTCAGTCAGACCTCATGGTGACCGCACGCTAACCTCAGTCACACCTCACGGTGACCTCAGTCAGACCACACGGTGACCCCAATCAGATCACACCGTGACCCCAATTAGACCTCACGGTGACCCCATCAAATCGCACCATGACCCCAATCAGAACGCACGTTGACCCCAGTAAGACCACACGGTGACCTCAGTCAGACCTCACGGAGACCCCAATCAAACCGTACGGTGACCTCAGCCAGACCACACGGTGACCCCAAACAGACCGCACGGTGACCCCAACCAGACCGCACGGTGACACCTATCAGATCTCGCACCATGACCCCAATCAGACCGCACGGTTACCCCAATCAGATGGCACGGTGACCTCAGTCAGACGTCACGGTGACTGCAATCAGACCGCACGGTGACCGCAATCAGACAGCACGGTGACCCCAAATTAGATTGCACGGTGACCTCAGTCAGACGTCACGGTGACTGCAATCAGACCGCACGGTGACCTCAGTCACACCTCACGGTGACACTAATCAGATCGCGGGGTGACCCCAATCAGACCGCACGGTGACCCCAGTCAGACCTCACGGTGACCTCAGTCAGACCTCACGGTGACCGCAATCAGACAGCACGGTGACCGCAATCAGGCAGCACGGTGACCCCAATTAGATTGCACGGCGACCCCAATCAGACCGCATGGTGACCTTAGTCAGACCTCACGGTGACCGCAATCAGACCGCACACTGACCACAGTCACACCTCACGATGTTATTAGTCAGACCTCACGGTGACCGCAATCAGACCTCACGGTGACCCCAATCAGACCGCACGGTGACTCCAATCAGACCGCATGGTGACCTCAGTCAGACCTCACGGTGACCTCAGTCAGACCTCACGGTGACCTCAGTCAGACCTCACGGAGACGAAATCAGGCCGCACGGTGACCCCAATCAGACCGCATGGTGACCTCAGTCAGACCTCACGGTGACTTTAATCAGACCGCACGGTGACCCCAGTCAGACCGCAAGGTGACCCAAATCAGGCCTCCCGGTGACCCCAATCAGACATCATGGTGACCCCAATCAGGCCTCATGATTACCTCAGTCAGACCGCTCGGTGACCTCAGTCAGACCGCACGGTGACCCCAATCAGACCGCACGGTGACCCCAGTCAGAGCTCACGGTGACCCCAGTCAGACCGCACGTTGACCCCAGTCAGACAACACGGCGACCCCAGTCAGACCTCACGGTGACCCCAATCAGACCTCACGGTGTCCTCAGTCAGACCGCATGGTGACCCCAATGATACCGCACGGTGACCCCAACCAGACCTCACGATGACCTCAATGAGACCGCACGGTGACCTCAGTCAAACCACACGGTGACCTCAGTCAAACCGCACGGTGACCTCAGTCAGACTGCACGGTGAACCCAATCAGACCTCATGGTGACCCCAATCAGACCGCACGGTGACCCCAGTCAGAGCTCACGGTGACCCCAGTCAGACCGCACGGCGACCCCAGTCAGACCTCATGGTGACCCCAATCAGACCTCACGGTGTCCTCAGTCAGACCACATGGTGACCCCAATGATACCGCACGGTGACCCCAACCAGACCTCACGGTGACCTCAATGAGACCGCACGGTGACCTCAGTCAGAGCTCACGGTGACCCCAATCAGACCTCAAAATGACCCCAATCAGAGCGCATGGTGACCCCAATCAGACCGCACGGTGCCCTCAATCAGACCGCACGGTGACCCCGAATCAGAACCCCCCGGTGACCTGAATCGGACCTCACGGTGACCCCAATCAGACCACACGGTGACCCCAACCAGACCTCACGGTGACCTCAATCAGACCGCACGGTGACCCCAATCAGAGCGCACGGTGACCTCAGTCAGACCGCACGTTGACCCCAGTCAGACCGCACGGAGACCTCAGTCAGACCGCACGTTGCCCGCAATCAGGCCGCACGGTGACCTCAGTCAGAAATCACGGAGACCCCAGTCAG
This sequence comes from Somniosus microcephalus, assembly GCF_052327205.1. Lineage (NCBI taxonomy): Eukaryota > Metazoa > Chordata > Chondrichthyes > Squaliformes > Somniosidae > Somniosus > Somniosus microcephalus. Next base: position 68,769,597 of record NC_140999.1, on the reverse strand, counting down.
ACAACACGGCGACCCCAGACAGACAACACGGCGACCCCAGTCAGACCTCATGGTGACCCCAATCAGACATCACGGTGACCCCAATCAGGCCACATGGTGACCCCAGTCAGATTGCACGGTGACCTCAATCAGACCACACGATGACCTCAGTCATAGCTCATGGTGACGGCAATCAGGCCTCACGGCCACCTCAGTCAGACCGTACGGTGACCCCAATCAGACCTCACGGTGACCTCAGTCAGACCTCACGGTGACCTCAGTCAGACCTCACGGTGACATCAGTCAGACCGCACGGTGACCTCAGTCAGACCGCACCGTGACCTCAGTCAGACCGCACGGTGACCTCAGTCAGACCGCACGGTGAACCCAGTCAGACCGCACGGTGACCCCAATCAATTCACTCGGTGACCCCAGTCAGACCGCACGGTGACCTCAGTGAGACCGCACGGTGACCTCAGTGAGACCGCACGGTGACCTCAGTGAGACCGCACGGTGACCTCAGTCAAAACACACGGTGACCTCAGTCAAAACACACGGTGACCTCAGTCAAAACACACGGTGACCCCAATCAGATCGCACGGTGAACTTAGTCAGACCACACGGTGACCCCAATCAGTTCGCACGTTGAACTCAGTCGGAACGCACGGTGACCCTAATCAGACCACACGGTGACCTCAGTCAATCCCCACGGTGACCTCAATCAGACCTCACGGTGACCTCAGTGAGACTGCGCGGTGACCTCAGTCAAAACACACGGTGACCTCAGTCAGACTGCACGGAGACCCCAATCAGATCGCACGGTGAACTCAGTCAGAACACATGGTGACCCCAATCAGATCGCACGGTGAACTCAGTCGGACCGCACGGTGGCCCTAATCAGACCACACGGTGACCCCAAACAGACCGCACGGTGACCCCAGTCAGACCTCACAGTGAACTCAGTCAGACCTCACGGTGACCCCAATCAGACCGCACGGTGACCCCAGTCAGACCTCACAATGACCCCAATCAGACCGCATGGTGACCCTAGTCAGAGCTCACGGTGACCGCAATCAGACCGCACGGTGGCCCCAATCAGACAGCATGGTGACCCAAGTCACAACACACGGTGACCTCAATCGGACTCACGGTGACCCCAATCAGATCGCACGGTGACCCCCAACCAGACCGCACGGTGACCCCAATCAGATCGCACTGTGACCTGAGTCAGACCGCACTGTTACCTCAATCAGACCTCACGGTGACCCCAATGAGACCTCACGGCGACATCAGTCAGAACGCACTGTTACCTCAATCAGACCTCACGGTGACCCCAATGAGACCTCACGGCGACCTCAGTCAGACCGCACTGTTACCTCAATCAGACCTCACAGTGACCCCAATCAGACCTCACGGCAACCTCAATCAGATCGAACGTTGACCCCAATGAGACCGCAGGGTGACCTCAATCATACCTCACGGTAACCTCAGTGAGACCGCACGGTGACCTCAGTCAGACCTCACGGTGACCTCAGTCAGACCTCATGGTGAACCCAATCAGACCTCATGGTGACCCCAATCAGACCTCACGGCGACCTCAGTCAAATCGCATGGTGACCTCAATCAGATCGAACGTTGACCCCAATCAGACCGCATGGTGACCTCAGTCAGACCTCACGTTGACCTCAATCAGAGCTCATGGTGACCTCAGTCAGACTGCACGGTGACCCCAATCAGGCCGCACGGTGACCTCAGTCAGATCACACGGTGACCCCAGACAGAGCTCACGGTGCCTCCAGCCAGACCTCACGGTGACCCCATCAAATCGCACCATGACCCCAATCAGAACGCACGTTGACCCCAGTAAGACCACACGGTGACCTCAATCAGACCTCATGGTGGCCTCAATCAGACCTCACGGAGACCCCAAACAGACCGCACGGTGACCCCAATTAGATTGCACGGTGACCCCAATCAGGCCGCACGGTGAACTTAGTCAGACCTCACGGTGACCGCAATCAGACCGCACGGTGACCACAGTCACACTGCACGGTGACCCCAATCAGGCCGCACGGTGACCTCAGTCAGACCTCACGTTGACCTCAATAAGAGCTCATGGTGACCTCAGTCAGACTGCACGGTGACCCCAATCAGGCCGCAAGGTGACCTCAGTCAGATCACACGGTGACCCCAGACAGAGCTCACGGTGCCTCCAGCCAGACCGCACGGTGACCCCAATCAGATCGCACGATGAACCCAATCAGACCTCACGGTGACCCCAATCAGATCGCACGGTGACCTCAGTCAGAACTCACGGTGACCACAGTCAGACCGCACACTGACCACAGTCACACCTCACGATGTTATTAGTCAGACCTCACGGTGACCGCAATCAGACCTCACGGTGATCTCAGTCAGACCTCACGTTGACCCCAATCAGATCGCACCGTGACCCCAATCAGACCGCACGGTGACTCCAATCAGACCACATGGTGACCTCAGTCAGACCTCACGGTGACCTCAGTCAGACCTCACGGTGACCTCAGTCAGACCTCACGGTGACTTTAATCAGACCGCACGGTGACCCCAGTCAGACCGCAAGGTGACCCAAATCAGGCCTCCCGGTGACCCCAATCAGACATCATGGTGACCCCAATCAGGCCTCATGATTACCTCAGTCAGACCGCTCGGTGACCTCAGTCAGACCGCACGGTGACCCCAATCAGACCGCACGGTGACCCCAGTCAGAGCTCACGGTGACCCCAGTCAGACCGCACGTTGACCCCAGTCAGACAACACGGCGACCCCAGTCAGACCTCACGGTGACCCCAATCAGACCTCACGGTGTCCTCAGTCAGACCGCATGGTGACCCCAATGTTACCGCACGGTGACCCCAACCAGACCTCACGATGACCTCAATGAGACCGCACGGTGACCTCAGTCAAACCACACGGTGACCTCAGTCAAACCGCACGGTGACCTCAGTCAGACTGCACGGTGAACCCAATCAGACCTCATGGTGACCCCAATCAGACCGCACGGTGACCCCAGTCAGAGCTCACGGTGACCCCAGTCAGACCGCACGGCGACCCCAGTCAGACCTCATGGTGACCCCAATCAGACCTCACGGTGTCCTCAGTCAGACCACATGGTGACCCCAATGATACCGCACGGTGACCCCAACCAGACCTCACGGTGACCTCAATGAGACCGCACGGTGACCTCAGTCAGAGCTCACGGTGACCCCAATCAGACCTCAAAATGACCCCAATCAGAGCGCATGGTGACCCCAATCAGACCGCACGGTGCCCTCAATCAGACCGCACGGTGACCCCCAATCAGACCTCACGGTGACCTGAATCGGACCTCACGGTGACCCCAATCAGACCACACGGTGACCCCAACCAGACCTCACGGTGACCTCAATCAGACCGCACGGTGACCCCAATCAGAGCGCACGGTGACCTCAGTCAGACCGCACGTTGACCCCAGTCAGACCGCACGGAGACCTCAGTCAGACCGCACGTTGCCCGCAATCAGGCCGCACGGTGACCTCAGTCAGAAATCACGGAGACCCCAGTCAGACAACACGGCGACCCCAGACAGACAACACGGCGACCCCAGTCAGACCTCATGGTGACCCCAATCAGATCGCACGTTGACCCCAATCAGACATCACGGTGACCCCAATCAGGCCACATGGTGACCCCAGTCAGATTGCACGGTGACCTCAATCAGACCACACGATGACCTCAGTCATAGCTCATGGTGACGGCAATCAGGCCTCACGGCCACCTCAGTCAGACCGCACGGTGACCTCAATCAGACCACACGGTGACCTCAGTCAGACCTCACGGTGACATCAGTCAGACCGCACGGTGACCTCAGTCAGACCGCACGGTGACCACAGTCAGACCGCACGGTGACTCAGACCGCACGGTGACCTCAGTCAGACCGCACGGTGACCTCAGTCAGACCGCACGGTGAACCCAGTCAGACCGCACGGTGACCCCAATCAATTCACTCGGTGACCCCAGTCAGACCGCACGGTGACCTCAGTGAGACCGCACGGTGACCTCAGTGAGACCGCACGGTGACCTCAGTGAGACCGCACGGTGGCCTCAGTGAGACCGCACGGTGACCTCAGTCAAAACACACGGTGACCTCAGTCAAAACACACGGTGACCTCAGTCAAAACACACGGTGACCTCAGTCAAAACACACGGTGACCTCAGTCAAAACACACGGTGACCCCAATCAGATCGCACGGTGAACTTAGTCAGACCACAAGGTGTCCCCAATCAGTTCGCACGTTGAACTCAGTCGGAACGCACGGTGACCCTAATCAGACCACACGGTGACCTCAGTCAAACCCCACGGTGACCTCAATCAGACCTCACGGTGACCTCAGTGAGACTGCGCGGTGACCTCAGTCAAAACACACGGTGACCTCAGTCAGACTGCACGGAGACCCCAATCAGATCGCACGGTGAACTCAGTCAGAACACATGGTGACCCCAATCAGATCGCACGGTGAACTCAGTCGGACCGCACGGTGGCCCTAATCAGACCACACGGTGACCCCAAACAGACCGCACGGTGACCCCAGTCAGACCTCACAGTGAACTCAGTCAGACCTCACGGTGACCCCAATCAGACCGCACGGTGACCCCAGTCAGGCCTCACAATGACCCCAATCAGACCGCATGGTGACCCTAGTCAGAGCTCACGGTGACCGCAATCAGACCGCACGGTGGCCCCAATCAGACAGCATGGTGACCCAAGTCACAACACACGGTGACCTCAATCGGACTCACGGTGACCCCAATCAGATCGCACGGTGACCCCCAACCAGACCGCACGGTGACCTCAGTGAGACCGCACGGTGACCTCAGTGAGACCGCACGGTGGCCTCAGTGAGACCGCACGGTGACCTCAGTCAAAACACACGGTGACCTCAGTCAAAACACACGGTGACCTCAGTCAAAACACACGGTGACCTCAGTCAAAACACACGGTGACCTCAGTCAAAACACACGGTGACCCCAATCAGATCGCACGGTGAACTTAGTCAGACCACACGGTGACCCCAATCAGTTCGCACGTTGAACTCAGTCGGAACGCACGGTGACCCTAATCAGACCACACGGTGACCTCAGTCAAACCCCACGGTGACCTCAATCAGACCTCACGGTGACCTCAGTGAGACTGCGCGGTGACCTCAGTCAAAACACACGGTGACCTCAGTCAGACTGCACGGAGACCCCAATCAGATCGCACGGTGAACTCAGTCAGAACACATGGTGACCCCAATCAGATCGCACGGTGAACTCAGTCGGACCGCACGGTGGCCCTAATCAGACCACACGGTGACCCCAAACAGACCGCACGGTGACCCCAGTCAGACCTCACAGTGAACTCAGTCAGACCTCACGGTGACCCCAATCAGACCGCACGGTGACCCCAGTCAGACCTCACAATGACCCCAATCAGACCGCATGGTGACCCTAGTCAGAGCTCACGGTGACCGCAATCAGACCGCACGGTGGCCCCAATCAGACAGCATGGTGACCCAAGTCACAACACACGGTGACCTCAATCGGACTCACGGTGACCCCAATCAGATCGCACGGTGACCCCCAACCAGACCGCACGGTGACCTCAGTGAGACCGCACGGTGACCTCAGTGAGACCGCACGGTGGCCTCAGTGAGACCGCACGGTGACCTCAGTCAAAACACACGGTGACCTCAGTCAAAACACACGGTGACCCCAATCAGATCGCACGGTGAACTTAGTCAGACCACACGGTGACCCCAATCAGTTCGCACGTTGAACTCAGTCGGAACGCACGGTGACCCTAATCAGACCACACGGTGACCTCAGTCAAACCCCACGGTGACCTCAATCAGACCTCACGGTGACCTCAGTGAGACTGCGCGGTGACCTCAGTCAAAACACACGGTGACCTCAGTCAGACTGCACGGAGACCCCAATCAGATCGCACGGTGAACTCAGTCAGAACACATGGTGACCCCAATCAGATCGCACGGTGAACTCAGTCGGACCGCACGGTGGCCCTAATCAGACCACACGGTGACCCCAAACAGACCGCACGGTGACCCCAGTCAGACCTCACAGTGAACTCAGTCAGACCTCACGGTGACCCCAATCAGACCGCACGGTGGCCCCAATCAGACAGCATGGTGACCCAAGTCACAACACACGGTGACCTCAATCGGACTCACGGTGACCCCAATCAGATCGCACGGTGACCCCCAACCAGACCGCACGGTGACCCCAATCAGATCGCACTGTGACCTCAGTCAGACCGCACTGTTACCTCAATCAGACCTCACGGTGACCCCAATGAGACATCACAGCGACATCAGTCAGAACGCACTGTTACCTCAATCAGACCTCACGGTGACCCCAATGAGACCTCACGGCGACCTCAGTCAGACCGCACTGTTACCTCAATCAGACCTCACAGTGACCCCAATCAGACCTCACGGCAACCTCAATCAGATCGAACGTTGACCCCAATGAGACCGCAGGGTGACCTCAGTCAGACATCACGGTGACCTCAATCATACCTCACGGTAACCTGAGTGAGACCGCACGGTGACCTCAGTCAGACCTCACGGTGACCTCAGTCAGACCTCATGGTGAACCCAATCAGACCTCATGGTGACCCCAATCAGACCTCACGGCGACCTCAGTCAAATCGCATGGTGACCTCAATCAGATCGAACGTTGACCCCAATCAGACCGCATGGTGACCTCAGTCAGACCTCACGTTGACCTCAATCAGAGCTCATGGTGACCTCAGTCAGACTGCACGGTGACCCCAATCATGCCGCACGGTGACCTCAGTCAGATCACACGGTGACCCCAGACAGAGCTCACGGTGCCTCCAGCCAGACCGCACGGTGACCCCAATCAGACCTCACGGTGACCCCAATCAGATCACACGGTGACCTCAGTCAGAACTCACGGTGACCACAGTCAGACCTCAGGGTGACCCCAAGCAGACCTCACTGTGACCCCAGTCAGACCTCACGGTGACCCCAGTCAGACCGCATGGCGACCTCAGTCAGAACGCATGGTGACCCCAATCAGACCGCACGGTGACCTCAATCAGAACTCACGGTGACCCCAATCAGACCTCACGGCGACCTCAGTCAAACCGCACGGTGACCCCAATCAGACCTCACGGTGACCTCAGTCAAACCGCACGGTGACCCCAATCAGACCGCACGGTGACCCCAATCAGATCGCACGGTGACCCCGATCAGACCGCACGTTGACCTCAGTCAGACAACATGGCCACCCCAGTCAGACCTCATCGTGACCCCAATCAGATTGCATGGTGACCCCAATCAGGCCACACGGTGACCCCAGTCAGAGCTCACGGTGACCCCAGTCAGATTGCACGGTGACCTCAATCAGACCTCATGGTGACCCCAATCAGAGCACACGATGACCTCAGTCATATCTCATGGTGACCCCAATCAGACCTCACGGTGACCTCAGACAGACCGCACGGTGACACCAATCAGACAGATCGGTGATCTCAGTCAGACCTCATGATGACCCCAATCAGACCGCACGGTGACCCCAATCAGAGCGCATGGTGACCCCAATCAAACCGCACGGCGCCCTCAATCAGACTGCACGGCGACCCCAATCAGACCTCACGGTGACCTCAATCGGACCTCATGGTGACCCCAATCAGACCGCACGGTGACCCCAACCAGACCTCACGGTGACCTCAATCAGACCGCACGGTGACCTCAATCAGACCACACGGTGACCTCAATCAGACCTCGCAGTGACCTCAGTCAAACCACACGGTGACCTCAATCAGACCTCAAGGTGACCTCAATCAGACCTCAAGGTGACCCCAATCAGACCTCACAGTGCCCTCAGTCAGATCGCACGGTGACCTCAATCAGCCCTAATGGTGACCACAATCAGACCTCACACTGACCTCAGTCAGAGCTCACGGTGACCTCAATCAGACCTCACGGTGACCTCAATCAGGCCGCGCCGTGACCCCAATCATTTCAATCGGTGACCCCAATCAGACCGCACGGTGACCTCAATCAGACCGCACCGTGACCCCAATCAATTCAATCGGTGACCCCAATCAGACCGCACGGTGACCTCAGTCAGACCTCACGGTGACTTCAATCAGACCTCACGGTGACCTCAATGAGACCACACGGTGACCCCAGTCAGACCTCAGGGTGACCCCAATCAGACCTCACGGTGACCCCAATCATACAGCACGGTGACCCCAGTCAGAGCTCACGGTGACCCCAATCAGACCGCACGGTGACCCCAGTCAGAGCTCACGGTGAACCCAGTCAGACCGCAAGGTGAGCCCAGTCAGAACGCATGGTGACCCCAATCAGACCGCACGGTGACCTCAATCAGAACTCACGGTGACCCCAATCAGACCTCACGGCGACCTCAGTCAAACCGCACGGTGACCCCAATCAGACCTCACGGTGACCTCAGTCAAACTGCACGGTGACCCCAGTCAAACCGCATGGTGACCCCAATCAGACCTCATGGTGTCCGCAGTCAAACCGCACGGAGACCCCAAACAGGCCTCATGATGACCTCAGTCAGACCGCTCAGTGACCTCAGTCAGACCGCACGGTGACCCCAATCAGACCGCACGGTGACCCCAATCAGACCGCACGGTGACCCCAGTCAGAGCTCACGGTGACCCCAATCAGACCGCACGTTGACCCCAGTCAGACAACACGGCCACCCCAGTCAGACCTCATGGTGACCCCAATCAGATCGCATGGTGACCCCAATCAGACATCATGGTGACCCCAATCAGGCCACACGGTGACCCCAGTCAGAGCTCACGGTGACCCCAGTCAGATTGCACGGTCACCTCAATCAGACCTCATGGTGAGCCCAATCAGAGCACATGATGACCTCAGTCATATCTCATGGTGACCCCAATCAGACCTCATGGTGACCTCAGTCAGACCGCACGGTGACATCAATCAGACCGCACGGTGACCTCAGTCAGACCACACGGTGACCTCAATCTGGCCGCACGGTGAGCTCAATCAGGCCGAACGGTGACCTCAGACAGACCGCACGGTGACACCAATCAGACCGCACGGTGACCCCAATCAGAACTCACGGAGACCCCTGTCAGACAACACGGCGACCCCAGTCAGACAACACGGCGACCCCAGTCAGACCTCATGGTGACCCCAATCAGACATCACAGTGACCTAAGTCAGACCTCACAGTGTCCCCAGTCAGAGCTCACGGTGACCCCAGTCAGATTACACGGTGACCTCAATCAGACCACACGATGACCTCAGCCATAGCTCACGGTGACGCCAATCAGACCGCACGGTGACCTCAGTCAGACCTCACGGTGACCTCAGTCAAACCGCATGGTGACACCAATCAGACCTCACGGTGACCCCAATCAGACCGCACGGTGACCCCAATCAGGCCTCATGATGACCCCAGTCAGACAACACGGCCACCCCAGTCAGAGCTCACGGTGACCCCAGTCAGGTTGCACGGCGACCCCAATCAGACCTCATGGTGACCTCAGTCAGACCGCACGGTGACTTCAATCAGACCGCACGGTGACCTCAGTCAGACTGCACGGTGACCTCAATCTGGCCGCACGGTCAGCTCAATCAGGCCGAACGGTGACCTCAGACAGACCAAACGGTGACCTCAGACAGACCGCATGGTGACACCAATCAAACCGCACGGTGACCTCAGTCATAGCTCACGGTGACGCCAATCAGTCCTCACAACGACCTCAGTCAGACCGTACGGTGACCCCAATCAGACCTCACGGTGACCTCAGTCAGAACGCACAGTGACCTCAATCAGACCACACAGTGACCTCAATCTGGCCGAACAGTGACCTCAATCTGGCCGAACAGTGACCTCAGACAGACCGCACGGTGACCTCAGACAGACCGCACGGTGACACCAATCAGACCACACGGTGACCTCAGTCAGGCCGCACTGTGACCTCTGTCAGGCCCCACAGTCACCCCAATCATATCGCATGGTGACCCCAATCAGACCTTAGGGTGTCCTCAGTCAGATTGCACGTTGACCCCAATAAGACCGCACGGTGACCTCAGTCAGACCGCACGGTGACCCCAATCAGAACTCACGGAGACCCCAGTCAGACAACATGGCGACCCCAGTCAGACAACACGGCGACCCCAGTCAGACCTCATGGTGACCCCAATCAGATCGCACGGTGACCCCAATCAGACATCACGGTGACCCCAATCTGACCACACGGTGACCCCAGTCAGACCTCGCAGTGACCCCAGCCAGAGCTCACGGTGACCCCAGTCAGATTACACGGTGACCTCAATCAGACCTCATGGTGACCCCAATCAGACCACACGATGACCTCAGTCATAGCTCACGGTGACGCCAATCAGACCTCACGGCAACCTCAGTCAGACCGTACGGTGACCCCAATCAGACCTCATGGTGACCTCAGTCAGACCGCACGGTGACCTCAATCAGACAACACGGTGACCTCAGTCAAACCACACGGTGACCTCAATCTGGCCACACGGTGAGCTCAATCAGGCCGAACGGTGACCTCAGACAGACCGCACGGTGACACCAATCAGATCGCACGGTAGCCCCAATCAGACCTCACGATGTCCTCAGTCAGACCGCATGGTGACCTCAATCAGACCGATCAGTGACCCCAATCAGAGCGCATGGTGACCCCAATCAGAGCGCACGGTGACCTCAATCGGACCTCACGGTGACCCCAATCAGACCGCACGGTGACCCCAACCAGACCTCATGGTGACCTCAATCAGACCGCACGGTGACCTCAGTCAGAGTTCACGGTGACCCCAATCAGACCTCACGGTGATCTCAGTCAGATCGCACGTTGACCCCAATAAGACCGCATGGTGACCCCAATCAGAACTCACGGAGACCCCTGTCAGACAACACGGCGACCCCAGTCAGACAACACGGCGACCCCAGTCAGACCTCATGGTGACCCCAATCAGACATCACGGTGACCCCAATCTGACCACACGGTGACCTAAGTCAGACCTCACAGTGTCCCCAGTCAGAGCTCACGGTGACCTCAGTCAGACCACACGGTGACCCCAATCAGATCACACCGTGACCCCAATTAGACCTCACGGTGACCCCATCAAATCGCACCATGACCCCAATCAGAACGCACGTTGACCCCAGTAAGACCACACGGTGACCTCAGTCAGACCTCATGGAGACCCCAATCAGACCGCACGGTGACCTCAGTCAGACCACACGGTGACCCCAAACAGACCGCACGGTGACCCCAATCAGAACTCACGGAGACCCCTGTCAGACAACATGGCGACCCCAGTCATACAACACGGTGACCCCAATCTGACCACACGGTGACCTAAGTCAGACCTCACAGTGTCCCCATTCAGAGCTCACGGTGACCCCAGTCAGATTACACGGTGACCTCAATCAGACCTCATGGTGACCCCAATCAGACCACACGATGACCTCAGTCATAGCTCACGGTGACGCCAATCAGACCGCACGGTGACCTCAGTCAGACCTCACAGTGACCTCAATCAGACCGCACCGTGACCCCAATCATTTCAATCGGTGACCCCAATCAGACCTCACGGTGACCTCAATCAGACCTCACGGTGACCTCAGTGAGACCACACAGTGACCCCAGTCAGACCTCAGGGTGACCCCAAGCAGACCTCAGGGTGACCCCAAGCAGACCTCACGGTGACCCCAATCAGACAGCACGGTGACCCCAGTCAGAGCTCACGGTGACCCCAATCAGACCGCACGGTGACCCCAGTCAGAGCTCACAGTGAACCCAGACAGACCGCACGGTGAGCCCAGTCAGAACGCATGGTGACCCCAATCAGACCACACGGTGACCTCAAACAGAACTCACGGTGACCCCAATCAGACCTCACGGCGACCTCAGTCAAACCGCATGGTGACCCCAATCAGACCTCACGGTGACCTCAGCCAAACCGCATGGTGACCCCAATCAGACCTCACGGTGACCCCAATCAGACCGCACGGTGACCCCAATCAGGCCTCATGATGACCCCAGTCAGACAACACGGCCACCCCAGTCAGAGCTCACGGTGACCCCAGTCAGATTGCACGGTGACTTCAATCAGACCGCACGGTGACCTCAGTCAGACTGCACGGTGACCTCAATCTGGCCGCACGGTCAGCTCAATCAGGCCGAACGGTGACCTCAGACAGACCAAACGGTGACCTCAGACAGACCGCATGGTGACACCAATCAAACCGCACGGTGACCTCAGTCATAGCTCACGGTGACGCCAATCAGACCTCACAACGACCTCAGTCAGACCGTACGGTGACCCCAATCAGACCTCACGGTGACCTCAGTCAGAACGCACAGTGACCTCAATCAGACCACACGGTGACCCCAATCAGATCGCACGGTGGCCCCAATCTGACCACACGGTGGCCCCAATCTGACCACATGGTGACCCCAGTCAGACCTCACAGTGACCCCAGTCAGACCTCACAGTGACCCCAGTCAGAGCTCACGGTGACCCCAGTCAGATTACACGGTGACCTCAATCAGACCTCATGGTGTCCCCAATCAGACCACACGATGACCTCAGTCATAGCTCACGGTGACGCCAATCAGACCTCACGGCAACCTCAGTCAGACCGTACGGTGACCCCAATCAGGCCTCATGGTGACCTCAGTCAGACCGCACGGTGACCTCAATCAGACCACACGATGACCTCAATCAGACCACACAGTGACCTCAGTCAAACCACACGGTGACCTCAATCAGACCTCAAGGTGACCTCAATCAGACCTCAGTCAGAGCTCACGGTGACCCCAGTCAGACATCACGGCGACCTCAGTCAGACCGCACCGTGACCCCAATCAATTCAATCGGTGACCCCAATCAGACCTCACGATTACCTCAATCACATCGAATGTTGACCCCAATCAGACCGCACGGTGACCTCAGTGAGACCTCACGGTGACCTCAATCAGACCTCACGGTGACCTCAGTGAGAACGCATGGTGACCTCAGTCAAAACACACGGTGACCTCAGTCAGACCGCACGGAGACCCCAATCAGATCGCACGGTGAACTTAGTCAGACCACACGGTGACCCCAATCAGATCGCTCGGTGAACTCAGTCGGACCGCACGGTGACCCTAAACGGACCACATGGTGACCTCAGTCAGACCGCACGGTGACGTCAATCAGACCGTAGGGTGACCTCAGTCAAAACACACGGTGACCTCAGTCAGACCGCACGGAGACCCCAATCAGATCGCACGGTGAAATCAGTCGGACCGCACGGTGACCCTAATCAGACCACACGGTGACCCCAATCAGACCGCACGGTGACCCCAGTCAGACCTCACGGTGACCCCAATCAGATCTCACGGCGACCTCAATCAGATCGAACGTTGACCCCAATGAGACCGCAGGGTGACCTCAGTCAGACATCACGGTGACCTCAATCATGCCTCACGGTGACCTCAGTCAAACCGCATGGTGACCCCAATCAGACCTCACGGTGACCTCAATCAGACGTCACGGTGACCTCAGTCAGACCTCATGGTGACCTCAATCAAATCGCATGGTTACCTCAGTCAGACCTCACGGTGACCTCAATCAGATCGAACGTTGACTCCAATCAGACCGCACGGTGACTTCAGTCAGACCTCACGGTGACCTCAATCAGACCGCACGGTGACCTCAGTCAGAGCTCACGGTGACCCCAATCAGAACTCACCATGACCCCAATCAGAGCGCATGGTGCCCCCAATGAGACTGCACAGTGACCCCAATCAGACCTCACGGTGACCTCAGTCAGACCTCACGGTGACCTCAATCAGACCACATGCTGACCTCAATCAGACCGCACGGTGACCTCAGTCAGAGCTCACGGTGACCCCAATCAGAACTCACCATGACCGCAATCAGACCGCACGGTGCCCTCAATCAGACCGCACAGTGACCCCAATCAGACCTCACGGTGACCTCAATCGGACCTCACGGTGACCCCAATCAGACCGCTCGGTGACCCCAACCAGATCGCACGTTGACCACAATCAGACCGCACGGTGACCTCAGTCAGACCGCATGGTGACACCAATCAGGCCGCACGGTGACCCCAGTCAGAGCTCACGGTGACACCAATCAGACCGCACGGTGACCCCAATCTGAACTCACGGAGACCCCAGTCAGACAACATGGCGACCCCAGTCAGAAAACACGGCGAACCCAGTCAGACCTCATGGTGACCCCAATCAGACATCACGGTGACCCCAATCAGACCTCACAGTGACCCCAGTCAGAGCTCACGGTTTCCCCAGTCAGATTGCACGGTGACCTCAATCAGACCGCATGGTGACCCCAATCCGACCACACGATGACCTCAGTCATAGCTCAACGGTGACGCCAATCAGACCTCACGGCGACCTCAGTCAGACCGTACGGTGACCCCAATCAGACCTCACGGTGACCTCAGTCAGACCGCACGGTGACCTCAGTCAAACCACACGGTGACCTCAATCAGACCTCAAGGTGACCTCAATCAGACCTCACGCTGACCTAAGTCAGAGCTCATGGTGACCCCAGTCAGACCTCACGTCGACCTCAGTCAGACCGCACGGTGAACCCAATCAGACCTCACGGTGGCCTCAGTCAGACCGCACGGTGAACCCAATCAGACCTCATGGTGGCCTCAGTCAGACCGCACCGTGACCCCAATCAATTCAATCGGTGACCCCAATCAGACCGCACGGTGACCTCAGTCAGACCTCACGGTGACCTCAATCACATCGAACGTTGACCCCAATCAGACCGCACGGTGACCTCAATCAGACCTCATGGTGACCTCAGTGAGACGGCACGGTGACCTCAGTCAAAACACACGGTGCCCTCAATCAGACCTCACGGTGACCTCAATCGGACCTCACGGTGACCCCAATCAGACCGCACGGTGACCTCAGTCAGAGTTCACGGTGACCCCAATCAGACCTCACGGTGACCTCAGTCAGATCGCACGTTGACCCCAAGAAGACCGCACGGTGACCCCAACCAGACCTCACGGTGACCTCAATCAGACCGCACGGTGACCTCAGTCAGAGCTCACGGTGACCCCAATCAGAGCTCACGGAGACCCCTGTCAGACAACACGGCGACCCCAGTCAGACAACACGGCGACCCCAGTCAGACCTCATGGTGACCCCAATCAGATGGCACGGTGACCCCAATCAGACATCACGGTGACCCCAATCTGACCACACGGTGACCCCAGTCAGACCTCACAGTGTCCCCAGTCAGAGCTCAGGGTGTCACCAGTGAGATTACACGGTGACCTCAATCAGAACTCATGGTGACCCCAATCAGACCACACGATGACCTCAGTCATAGCTCACGGTGATGCCAATCAGACCTCACGGCGACCTCAGTCAGACCGTACGGTGACCCCAATCAGACCTCATGGTGACCTCAGTCAGACCGCACGATGACCTCAATCAGACCTCATGGTGACCACAATCAGACCTCACGCTGACCTCAGTCAGAGCTCACGGTGACCTCAATCACATCGAATGTTGACCCCAATCAGACAGCACTGTGACCCCAATCATTTCAATCGGTGACCCCAATCAGACCGCATGGTGACCCCAAGCAGACCTCACGGTGACCCCAATCAGACAGCATGGTGACCCCAGTCAGAGCTCACGGTGACCCCAATCAGACCGCACGGTGACCTCAGTCAAACCGCACGGTGACCTCAGTCAAACCGCACGGTGACCCCAATCAGACCTCACGGTGACCTCAGTCAAACCGCACGGTGACCCCAATCAGACCTCACGGTGACCTCAGTCAGACCGCTCAGTGACCTCAGTCAGACCGCACGGTGACCCCAATCAGACCGCACGGTGACCCCAATCAGACCGCACGGTGACCCCAATCAGACCGCACGGTGACCCCAGTCAGACAACACGGCCACCCCAGTCAGACTTCATGGTGACCCCAATCAGACATCATGGTGACCCCAATCAGGCCACACGGTGACCCCAGTCAGATTGCACGGCGACCCCAATCAGACCTCATGGTGACCTCAGTCAGACCGCACGTTGACTTCAATCAGACCACACGGTGACCTCAATCTGGCCGCGCGGTCAGCTCAATCAGGCCGAACGTTGACCTCAGACAGACCACACGGTGACCTCAGACAGACAGCACAGTGGCAGCAATCAAACCGCACGGTGACCTCATTCATAGCTCATGGTGACGCCAATCAGACCTCACAACGACCTCAGTCAGACTGTACGGTGACCCCAATCAGACCTCACGGTGACCTCAGTCAGAACGCACAGTGACCTCAATCAGACCGCACAGTGACCTCAATCTGGCCGCACGGTGACCTCAATCTGGCCGAACAGTGACCTCAGACAGACCGCACGGTGACCTCAGACAGACCCCACGGTCACCCCAAACATATCGCACGGTGACCCCAATCAGGCATCACGGTGACCCCAATCTGACCACACGGTGACCCCAGTCAGACCTCACAGTGACCCCAGTCAGAGCTCACGGTGACCCCAGTCAGATTACACGGTGACCTCAATCAGACCTCATGGTGACCCCAATCAGACCACACGATGACCTCAGTCATAGCTCACGGTGACCCCAATCAGACCTCATGGTGACCTCAGTCAGACCACACGGTGACCTCAGTCAAACCACACGGTGACCTCAATCAGACCACACGGTGACCTCAATCAGACCTCACAGTGACCTCAGTCAAACCACACGGTGACCTCAGTCAGAGCTCACGGTAGCCCCAGTCAGACATCACGGCGACCTCAGTCAGACCGCACCGTGACCCCAATCAATTCAATCGGTGACCACAATCAGACCTCACGGTGACCTCAATCACATCGAATGTTGACCCCAATCAGACCGCACGGTGACCTCAGTCAGACCTCACGGTGACCTCAATCAGACCTCACGGTGACCTCAGTGAGACCGCACGGTGACCTCAGTCAAAACACACGGTGACCTCAGTCAGACCGCACGGAGACCCCAATCAGATCGCACGGTGAACTCAGTCGGACCGCACGGTGACCCTAAACGGACCACACGGTGACCTCAATCAGATCGAATGTTGACCCCAATCAGACCGCACGGTGACCTCAGTCAGAACCCACGGTGACGTCAATCAGACCGTAGGGTGACCTCAGTGAGACCGTACGGTGACCTCAGTCAAAACACACGGTGACCTCAGTCAGACCGCATGGAGATCCCAATCAGATCGCACGGTGAAATCAGTCGGACTGCACGGTCACCCTAATCAGACCACACGGTGACCCCAATCAGACCGCACGGTGACCCCAGTCAGACCTCACGGTAAACTCAGTCAGACCTCACGGTGAACCCAATCAGACGGCACGGTGACCCTAATCAGACCGCACTGTTACCTCAATCAGACCTCACGGTGACCCCAATCAGATCTCACGGCGACCTCAATCAGATCGAACGTTGACCCCAATGAGACCGCAGGGTGACCTGAGTCAGACATCACTGTGACCTCAATCATACCACACGGTGACCTCAGTCAAACCGCATGGTGACCCCAATCAGACCTCACGGTGACCTCAATCAGACCTCACGGTGACCTCAGTCAGATCTCACGATGACCTCAGTCAGAGCTCACGGTGACCCCAATCAGAACTCACCATGACCCCAATCAGAGCGCATGGTGACCCCAATCAGACTGCACGGTGCCCTCAATCAGACCGCACGGTGCCCTCAATCAGACCGCACGGTGACCCCAATCAGACCTCACGGTGACCTCAATCGGACCTCACGGTGACCTCAATCAGACCGCACGGTGACCTGAGTCAGAGCTCACGGTGACACCAATCAGACCGCACGGTGACCCCAATCTGAACTCACGGAGACCCCAGTCAGACAACATGGCGACCCCAGTCAGAAAACACGGCGAACCCAGTCAGACCTCATGGTGACCCCAATCAGACATCACGGTGACCCCAATCAGACCACACGGTGACCCCAGTCAGACCTCACAGTGACCCCAGTCAGAGCTCACGGTTTCCCCAGTCAGATTGCACGGTGACCTCAATCAGACCGCATGGTGACCCCAATCCGACCACACGATGACCTCAGTCATAGCTCAACGGTGACGCCAATCAGACCTCACGGCGACCTCAGTCAGACTGTACGGTGACCCCAATCAGACCTCACGGTGACCTCAGTCAGACCGCACGGTGACCTCAGTCAAACCACACGGTGACCTCAATCAGACCTCAAGGTGACCTCAATCAGACCTCACGCTGACCTCAATCAGACCTCACAGTGACCTCAGTCAAACCACACAGTGACCTCAATCAGACCTCAAGGTGACCTCAATCAGACCTCACGGTGACCTCAGTCAGCGCTCACGGTGACCTCAATCGGACCTCACAGAGACCTCAGTCAGATCGCACGGTGACCTCAATCAGACCTCATGGTGACCACATGCTGACCTCAGTCAGAGCTCACGGTGACCCCAGTCAGACCTCACGGTGACCCCAATCAGACCTCACGGTGACCTCAATCAGGCCTCATTGTGACCTCAGTCAAACCACATGGTAACCTCAATCAGACCACACGGTGACCTCAATCAGACCTCAAGGTGACCTCAATCAGACCTCATGCTGACCTCAGTCAGAGCTCACGGTGACCTCAGTCAGACCTCACGTTGACCTCAGTCAGACCGCACGGTGAACCCAATCAGACCTCACGGTGGCCTCAGTCAGACAGCACCGTGACCCCAATCAATTCAATCGGTGACCCCAATCAGACCGCACGGTGACCTCAGTCAGACCTCACGGTGACCTCAATCACATCGAATGTTGACCCCAATCAGACCGCACGGTGACCTCAGTCAGGCCTCACGGTGACCTCAATCAGACCTCACGGTGACCTCAGTCAGACCGCATGGTGACCTCAATCAGACCGCAAGGTGACCCCAGTCAGACCTCACGGTGACCCCAGCCAGACCTCACTGTGACCTCAGACCTCATGGTGACCTCAGTCAGACCTCACGGCAACCTCAGCCAGACCGCACGGTGACCCCAGTCAGACCTCACGGCGACCTCAGTCAGACCGCATGGTGAGCCCAATCAGAACTCACGGTGGCCTCAATCAATTCGCTCGGTGACCCCAATCAGACCGCACGGTGACTTCAGTCAGACCTCACGGTGACCTCAATCTGATCGAATGTTGACCCAATCAGACCTCATGGTGACTCCATTCAGAACTCACGGTGACCTCAGTCAGATCGCACGGTGACCCCAATCAGATCGCACGGTGACCCCAATCAGACCGCACGGTGACCCCAATCAGACCGCACGGTTACCCCAGTCATAACACACGGTGACCTCAGTCAGACCGCATGGAGACTCCAATCAGATCGCACGGTGAACTCAGTCGGACCGCACGGTGACCTCAATCAGATCAAATGTTGACCCCAATCAGACCGCATGGTGACCTCAGTCAGACCTCACGGTGCTTCAATCAGACCTCACGGTGACCTCAGTGAGACCGCACGGTGACCTCAGTCAAAACACACGGTGACCTCAGTCAGACCGCACGGAGACCCCAATCAGATTGCATGGTGATCCTAATCAGGCCACACGGTGACCCCAATCAGACCGCACGGTGACCCCAGTCAGACCGCACGGTGAACTCAGGCAGACCTCATGGTGACCCCAATCAGACGGCACGGTGACCCCAATCAGACCGCATGGTGACCCCAGTCAGAGCTCACAGTGACCGCAATCAGACCGCACGGTGAACCCAATCAGACCACGTGGTGTCTCAAGTCACACCTCACGGTGACCTCAATCGGACTCACGGTGGCCCCAATCAGATTGCACGGTGATCTCAGTCAGACCGCACTGTTACCTCAATCAGACCTCATGGTGACCCCAATCAGACCTCACGGCGACCTCAATCAGATCGAACGTTGACCCCAATGAGACCGCAGGGTGGCCTCAGTCAGACATCACGGTGACCTCAATCATACCTCAAGGTGACCTCAATCAGACCTCATGCTGACCTCAGTCAGAGCTCACGGTGACCTCAGTCAGACCTCACGTCGACCTCAGTCAGACCGCACGGTGAACCCAACCAGACCTCACGGTGGCCTCAGTCAGACAGCACCGTGACCCCAATCAATTCAATCGGTGACCCCAATCAGACCGCACGGTGACCTCAGTCAGACCTCACGGTGACCTCAATCACATCGAATGTTGACCCCAATCAGACCGCACGGTGACCTCAGTCAGGCCTCACGGTGACCTCAATCAGACCTCACGGTGACCTCAGTCAGACCGCATGGTGACCTCAATCAGGCCGCATGGTGACCTCAATCAGGCCGAACAGTGACCGCAGACAGACTACATGGTGACCCCAGTCAGAGCTCACGGTGACCACAGTCAGATTGCCCGGTGACCTCAATCAGGCCTCATGGTGACCCCAATCAGACCACACGATGACCTCAGTCATAGCTCACGGTGACGCCAATCAGACCTCACGGTGACCTCAATCAGACCACACGGTGACCTCAATCAGACCTCACAGTGACCTCAGTCAGACCTCACAGTGACCTCAATCAGACCTCATGGTGACCACATTCAGACCTCACGCTGACCTCAGTCAGAGCTCACGGTGACCCGAGTCAGACCTCACGGTGACCTCAGTCAAAACACACGGTGAACTTAGTCAGACCATACGGTGACCCCAATCAGATCGCACGGTGAACTCAGTCGGACTGCACGGTGACCCCAATCAGACCACACGGTGACCTGAGTGAGACCGCACGGTGACCTCAGTCAGACCGTACGGTGACCCCAATCAGACCACACGGTGACCTCAATCTGGCCGCACGGTGACCTCAATCAGGCCGAACGGTGACCTCAGACAGACCGCACGGTGACCTCAGAGAGACCGCACGGTGACCTCAGAGAGACCGCACGGTGACACCAATCAGACCACACGGTGGCCTCAGTCAGACTGCACTGTGACCTTTGTCAGACCTCACGGTGACACCAATCAGATCGCACGGTGACCCCAATCAGACCTCATGGTGTCCTCAGTCAGACCGCACGGTGACCCCAATCAGACCGCACGGTGACCCCAATCAGACCGCACGGTGACCCCAGTCAGAGCTCATGGTGACCTCAATCAGACCGCACAGTGACCTCAGTCAGACCTCACGGTGACCTCAATCAGACCTTCGGTGACCTCAGACAGAACTCAAGGTGACCTCAATCAGACCTCATGGCAACCTCAGCCAGACCTCACGGTGACCCCAATCAGACCTCACAGTGACCTCAGTCAGACCTCACGGTGACCTCAGTCAGACCGCATGGTGAGCCCAATCAGATCGCACGGTGACCCCAATCAGACCGCACGGTGACCCCAATCAGACCGCACGGTGACCCCAGTCAAAACACACGGTGACCTCAGTCAGACCGCACGGAGACCCCAACCAGATCGCACGGTGAACTTAGTCAGACCACACGGTGACCCCAATCAGATCGCACGGTGAACTCAGTCGGACCGCACGGTGACCCTAATCAGACCACACGGTGACCTCAATCAGATCGAATGTTGACCCCAATCAGACCGCACGGTGACCTCAGTCAGACCTCACGGTGACCTCAGTCAGACCTCATGGTGACCCCAATCAGACCGCACGGTGACCCCAGTCAGACTTCACAGCGACCCCAGTCAGTTCTCACGGTGACCTCAGTCAGACATCAGGGTGACCCCCATCAGACCTCACGGTAACCTCAGTAAGAGCTCACGGTGTCCCCAATCAGACCGCACAGTGACACCAATCAGACCTCATGGTGACCTCAATCGGATCTCACGGCAACCTCAGTCAGACCTCAAGGTGACGCCAATCAGACCTCACAGTGACCTCAGTCAGATCGCACGGTGATCTCAGTCAGATCGCACGGTGACCTCAAACACACCTCACCGTGACCTCAGTCAGACCTCACGGTGACCACAATCAGACCTTACGGTGAGTCCAGTTAGACTGCATGGTCACCCCAGTCAGAACTCACGGTGACCCCAGTCAGAAGTCACCGTGTCCCCAATCAGACCGCACGGTGACCCCAGTCAGAGCTCACGTTGACACCAATCAGACCGCATGATGACCCCAATCAGACATCACGGTGACGCCAATCAGACCACATGGTGACCCCAGTCAGACCACATGGTGACCCCAGTCAGAGCTCACAGTGGCCCCAGGCAGATTGCACGGTGACCTCAATCAGACCTCATGGTGAACCAATCAGACCACACGATGACCTCAGTCATAGCTCACAGTGACGCCAATCAGACCTCACGGCGACCTCAGTCAGATCGTACGGTGACCCCAATCAGACCACACGGTGAACTCAATCTGGCTGCACGGTGACCTCAATCAGGCCGAATGGTGACCTCAGACAGGCCACACGGTGACCTCAGACAGACCGCACGGTGACACCAATCAGACCGCACGGTGACCTCAATCAGATCGCACGGTGACACCAATCAGACCGCACGGTGACCCCAATCAGACCGCACGGTGCCCTCAATCAGACCGCACGGTGCCCTCAATCAGACCGCACGGTGACCCCAGTCAGACCTCACGGTGACCCCAGCCAGACCTCACTGTGACCTCAGTCAGACCTCATGGTGACCTCAGTCAGACCTCACGGCAACCTCAGCCAGACCGCACGGTGACCCCAGTCAGACCTCACGGCGACCTCAGTCAGACCGCATGGTGAGCCCAATCAGAACTCACGGTGGCCTCAATCAATTCGCTCGGTGACCCCAATCAGACCGCACGGTGACTTCAGTCAGACCTCACGGTGACCTCAATCTGATCGAATGTTGACCCAATCAGACCTCATGGTGACTCCATTCAGACCTCACGGTGACCTCAGTCAGATCGCACAGTGACCCCAATCAGATCGCACGGTGACCCCAATCAGACCGCACGGTGACCCCAATCAGACCGCACGGTTACCCCAGTCATAACACACGGTGACCTCAGTTAGACCGCATGGAGACTCCAATCAGATCGCACGGTGAACTCAGTCGGACCGCACGGTGACCTCAATCAGATCAAATGTTGACCCCAATCAGACCGCATGGTGACCTCAGTCAGACCTCACGGTGCTTCAATCAGACCTCACGGTGACCTCAGTGAGACCGCACGGTGACCTCAGTCAAAACACACGGTGACCTCAGTCAGACCGCACGGAGACCCCAATCAGATTGCATGGTGATCCTAATCAGGCCACACGGTGACCCCAATCAGACCGCACGGTGACCCCAGTCAGACCGCACGGTGAACTCAGGCAGACCTCATGGTGACCCCAATCAGACGGCACGGTGACCCCAATCAGACCGCATGGTGACCCCAGTCAGAGCTCACAGTGACCGCAATCAGACCGCACGGTGAACCCAATCAGACCAAGTGGTGTCTCAAGTCACACCTCACGGTGACCTCAATCGGACTCACGGTGGCCCCAATCAGATTGCACGGTGATCTCAGTCAGACCGCACTGTTACCTCAATCAGACCTCATGGTGACCCCAATCAGACCTCACGGCGACCTCAATCAGATCGAACGTTGACCCCAATGAGACCGCAGGGTGGCCTCAGTCAGACATCACGGTGACCTCAATCATACCTCACGGTGACCTGAGTGAGACCGCACGGTGACCTCACGGTGACCCCAATCAGATCGCACGGTGGGCTCAGTCAGACCACACGGTAACCTCAGTCATAACTCATGGTGACCTCAATCAGATCGCACGGTGACCTCAATCAGATCGCACGGTGACCTCAATCAGACCTCATGGTGACAACAACCAGACCTCACGGTGATCTCAGTCAGACCGCACGGTGACCCCAATGAATTTGCTCGGTGACAGCAATAAGACCGCACGGTGGCCTCAGTCAGACCTCACGGTGACCTCAATCAGATCGAATGTTGACCCCAATCAGACCGCACGGTGACCTCTGTTAGACCTCACGGTGACCTCAATCAGACCTCACGGTGACCTCAGTGAGACCGCACGGTGACCTCAGTCAAAATACACGGTGACCTCAGTCAGACTGCACGGAGACCCCAATCAGATCGCACGGTGGGCTCAGTCAGACCACACGGTAACCTCAGTCGGACCGCACGGTGACCCCAATCAGACCACACGGTGACACCAATCAGACCACACGGTGACCCCAGTCAGACGTCACGGTGACCTCAGTCAGACCGCACGCTGACCCCAGTCAGACCTCACGGTGACGCCAGTCAGACTTGACGGCGACCCCAGTCAGTCCACACGGTGACCTCAGTCAGACATCAGGGTGACCCCCATCAGACCTCACAGTGACCTCAGTCAGATCGCACGGTGACCTCAATCAGACCTCGCCGTGACCTCAGTCAGACCTCACGGTGACCACAATCAGACCTTACGGTGACTCCAATTAGACCGCATGGTGACCCCAGTCAGAACTCACGGTGACCCCAGTCAGAACTCACCGTGACCCCAATCAGACTGCACGGTGACCTCAGTCACACCGCATGGTGACCCCAATCAGATCGCACGGTGACCTCAGGTAGACCTCAAGGTGACCCCAGTCAGAACTCACGGTGACCCCAGTCAGAACTCACCATGACCTCAGTCAGACCGCACGGTGACCCCAGTCAGAGCTCGCGGTGACCTCAATCAGACCTCATGGTGACCCCAATCAGACCTCACGGTGACCCCAATAAGACCTCACGGTGACCTCGGACAGACTTCATGGTGACCTCAATCAGACCTCAGGGTGACCTCAGTCCGACCGCACGTTGACCTCAGTCAGACAACACGGTGACCTCAGTCAGACCGCACGGAGACCCCAATCAGGCCGCACGGTGACCTCAGTCAGCCCGCACGGTGACCCCAATCAGTCCTCACGGTGACCTCAGTCAGACCTCATGGTGACCCCCATCAGACCTCACAGTGACCTCAGTCAGAGCTCATGGTGACCCCAAACGAACCGCATGGTGAGCCCAGTCAGAGCTCACGGTGATCCCAATCAGACCGCACGGAGACCCCAATCAGGCTGCACGGTGACCTCAGTCAGACCTCACGGTGACCTCAGTCAGACTGCACGGTGGCCACAATCAGATCGCACGGTGATCCCAATCAAACCGCACGGTGACCTCAATCAGAACCACACGGTGACCTCAGTCAGAGCTCATGGTGACCCCAAACAGACCACACGGTGATCCCAGTCAGAGCTCACGGTGATCCCAATCAGACCGCACGGTGACCCAAATCAGAGCTCATGGTGACGCCAAACAGACCGCACGGTGATCCCAGTCAGAGCTCACGGTGATCCCAATCAGATCGCACGGTGACCCCAACCAGACCGCATGGTGACCTCAGTCAGACCGCGTTGTTACCTCAATCACACCTCACGGTGACCCCAATCAGTCCTCACGGTGACTTCAGTCAGACCTCAGGGTTACCCCCAACAGACCTCACAGTGAACTCAGTCAGACCTCATGGTGACCCGAATCAGACCTCACTGTTACCTCACTCAGGCCTCATGGTGACCTCAATCAGACGTCACGGCAACCTCGGTCAGACCTCACGGTGACCCCAATCAGACCACACAAGGACCTCATTCAGATCGCATGGTGACCTCAATCGGTCCTCACGGTGACCCCAATCAGACCTCACGGTGACCTCAGTCAGATCTCACGGTGACCCCAATCAGACCTCATGGCAACCTCAGTCAAACTGCACGGTGACCCCAATCAGACCACACGGTGACCTCAGTCAGACCGCACGGTGACCCCAGTCAGACCTCACCGTGACCTCATTCGGACCTCACGGTGACCTCAGTCAAACTGCATTGTTACCTCAGTCAGACCTTACGGTGACCCCAGTCAGAACTCACCATGACTCCAATCAGACCACACGGTGACCCGAGTCAGAACTCACGGTGACCCCAGTCAGAACTCACCATGACCTCAGTCAGACCGCACGGTCACCCCAGTCAGAGCTCACGGTGACCTCAATCAGACCACACGGTGACCCCAATCAGACCTCATGGTGACCCCAATCAGACCTCATGGTGAACCCAAACAGACCTCATGGTGACCCCAATAAGACCTCACAGTGACCTCAGTCAGAACGCACGGTGACCCCAATCAGACCGCACGATGACCTCAGTCACACCGCATGGTGACCCAATCAGATCACATGGTGACCCCAATCAAACCGCACAGTGACCTCAGTTAGACCTCACGGTGACCTCAGTCAGGCCGCACGGTGACCTCAGCCAGACCACATGGTGACCCCAATCAGGCCACACGGTGACCTCAGTCAGACCGCACAGAGACCCCAATCAGTCCTCACGATGACCTCAGTCAGACCTCATGTTGACCCCCATCAGACCTCACGGTGACCTCAGTCAAAGCTCATGGTGACCCCAAACAAACCGCACGGTGACCCTAGTCAGAGCTCACGGTGATCCCAATCAGGCCGCATGGTGACCCAAATCAGAGCTCATGGTGACACCAAACAGACCGCACGGTGACCCCAATCAGATCGCGTTGCTACCTCAATCACACCTCATGGTGACCCCAATCAGTCCTCACGGTGGCTTCAGTCAGACCTCAGGGTTACCCCCAACAGACCTCACAGTGAACTCAGTCAGACCTCATGGTGACCCGAATCAGACCTCACTGTTACCTCACTCAGACCTCATGGTGACCTCAATCAGACGTCACGGCAACCTCGGTCAGACCTCACGGTGACCCCAATCAGACCACACAAGGACCTCATTCAGATCGCATGGTGACCTCAATCAGTCCTCACGGTGACCCCAATCAGACCTCACGGCGACCTCAGTCAAACTGCACGGTGACCCCAATCAGACCTCACGGTGACCTCAGTCAGACCACACGGTGACCACAATCAGATCGCACGGTGATCCCAATCAGGCTGCCAGGTGACCTCAATCAGAACCACACGGTGACACCAATCAGACCGCACGGTGACCCCAATCAGTCCTCACGATGACCTCAGTCAGACCACAAGGTGACCCCAATCAGACCACACGGTGACCCCAATCAGTCCTCACGATGACCTCAGTCAGACCTCATGGTGACCCCCATCAGACCTCACGGTGACCTCAGTCAGAGCTCATGGTGACCCCAAACAAACCGCACGTTGACCCTAGTCAGAGCTCACGGTGATCCCAATCAGACCGCACGGTGACCCAAATCAGAGCTCATGGTGACCCCAAACAGACCGCACGGTGATCCCAGTCAGAGCTCACGGTGATCCCAATCAGACCGCACGGAGACCCCAATCAGACCTCACGGTGACCTCAATCGAACCTCACGATGACCCCAATCAGATCGCACGGTGACCCCAACCAGACCGCACGGTGACCCCAATCAGGCCGCACGGTGACCTCAGTCAGACAGCGTTGTTACCTCAATCACACCTCACGGTGACCCCAATCAGTCCTCACGGTGACTTCAGTCAGGCCTCAGGGTTGCCCCCATCAGACCTCATGGTGAACTCAGTCAGACCTCATGGTGACCCGAATCAGACCTCACTGTTACCTCACTCAGACCTCATGGTGACCTCAATCAGACGTCACGGCAACCTCGGTCAGGCCTCACGGTGAACCCAGTCAGACCTCATGGCAACCTCAGTCAAACTGCACGGTGGCCCCAATCAGACCTCACGGTGACCTCAGTCAGACCGCACGGTGACCCCAATCAGATCGCACGGTGATCCCAGTCAGGCTGCACGGTGACCTCAGTCAGACCTCACGGTGACCTCAGTCAGACCGCACGGTGACCTCAGTCAGACCGCACGGTGACCTCAGTCAGACCGCACGGTGACCTCAGTCAGACCGCACGGTGACCACAATCAGATCGCACGGTGATCCCAATCAGCCCGCACGGTGATCCCAATCAGACCTCACGGTGACCTCAGTCAGACCACACGGTGACCCCAGTCAGAGCTCACGGTGACACCAATCAGTCCTCACGGTGACCTCAGTCAGACCTCAGGGTGACCACCATCAGACCTCATGGTGACCTCAGTCAGACCTCACGGTGACCCCAATCAGTCCTCACGGTGACCTTAGCCAGACCTCAGGGTGACCACCATCAGACCTCATGGTGACCTCAGTCAGAACGCACGGTGACCTCAGTCAGAACGCACGGTGACCCCAATCAAACCGCACGCTGACTCAGTCAGACCACACGGTGACCTCAGTCAGACCGCACGGAGACCCCAATCAGGCCACACGGTGACCTCAGTCAGACCACAAGGTGACCCCAATCAGACCACACGGTGACCCCAATCAGACCGCAAGGTCACCCCATTCAGATCGCACGGTGACCTCAGTCAGACCGCATTGTTACCTCAATCAGACCTCACAGTGACCTCAGTAAGACCTCAGGGTGACCCCCATCAGACCTCACGGTGACCCCAGGCAGACCTCACGGTTAACCCAATCAGGCCGCACGGTGACCCCAGTCAGAGCTCACGGTGACCTCAGTCAGAGCTCATGGTGACCCCAAACAGACCGCACGGTGACCCCAGTCAGAGCTCACGGTGATCCCAATCAGACCGTACGGTGACCCCAATCAGACCTCACGGTGACCCCAATCAGACCTCACGGTGACCTCAATTGGACCTCACGGTGACCCCAATCAGATCGCACGGTGACCCCAACCAGATCGCACGGTGACCCCAACCAGACCGCACGGTGACCCCAATCAGTCCTCACGGTGACTTCAGTCAGACCTCAGGGTGACCCCCATCAGACCTCATGGTGACCACAATCAGATCGCACGGTGATCCCAATCAGACCGCAAGGTGGCTCCAGTCAGACCTCACGGTGACCCCAGTCAGACCTCACCATGACCCCAATCAAAACAGATGGTGAACCCAGTCAGAGCTCACGGTGACCCCAATCAGTCCTCACGGTGACCTCAGTCAGACCTCAGGGTGACACCCATCAGAACTCACGATGACCTCAGTCAGACCGCACGGTGACCCCAGTCAGAGCTCATGGTGACACCAATGAGACCGCACGGTGACCCCAGTCAGAGCTCATCATGACCCCAATCAGACTGCACGGTGACCCCAATCAGACCGCACGGTGACCCCAATCAGTCCTCACGATGACCTCAGTCAGACCTCAGGGTGACCCCCATCAGACCTCATGGTGACCTCAGTCAGAGCTCATGGTGACCCCAAACAGACCGCACGGTGACCCCAGTCAGAGCTCACGGTGACCCCAAACAGACCACAATGTGACCGCAGTCAGAACTCAGGGTGACCCCAGTCAGAACTCACCATGACCCCAATCAGACCGCACGGTGACCCCAGTCAGAGCTCACGGTGACACCAATCAGACCGCACGGTGACCCCAATCTGACCGCAAGATCACCCCATTCAGATTGCACGGTGACCTCAGTCAGACCGCATTGTTACCTCAATCAGACCTCATGGTGACCTCAGTCAGTCCTCAGGGTGACCTCAGTCAGACCTGAGGGTGACCCCCATCAGATCTCACGGGGACCTCAGTCAGACCGCACGGTGACCCCAGTCAGAGCTCACCATGACCCCAATCAGACTGCACGGTGACCCCAATCAGACCGCACGGTGACCCCAATCAAACCGCACGGTGACCTCAGGTAGAGATCACGGTGACCTCAATCAGACCGCACGGTGACCCCAATCAGTCCTCACGATGACCTCAGTCAGACCTCATGGTGACCCCAACCAGACCTCACAGTGACCTCAGTCAGAGCTCATGGTGACCCCAAACAGACCGCATGGTGACCCTAGTCAGAGTTCACGGTGATCCCAATCAGACCGCACGGTGACCCAAGTCAGAGCTCACGGTGACACCAATCAGACCGCACGGTGACCCCAATCAGACCGCACGGTCACCCCAATCAGACCGCACGGTCACCCCAGTCAGAACTCACGGTCACCCCAGTCAGAACTCACGGTCACCCCAGTCAGAACTCACGGTCACCCCAGTCAGAACTCCCCATGTCCCCAATCAGACCGCACGGTGACCTCAGTCAGAGCTCACGGTGACACCAATCAGACCGCATGGTGACCCCAATCTGACCGCAAGGTCACCCCATTCGGATCACACGGTGACCTCAGTCAGACCGCATTGTTACCTCAATCAGACCTCACGGTGACCTGTCAGTCAGTCCTCAGGGTGACCTCAGTCAGACCTCAGGGTGAATCCATCAGACCTGACGGTCACCTCAGTCAGACCGCACGGTGACCCCAGTCAGAGCTCCCCATGACCCCAATCAGACCGCACGGTGAACCCAATCAAACCGCACGGTGACCTCAGCTAGACATCATGGTGACCTCAGTCAGACCGCACGGTGACCTCAGTCAGACCGCACGGAGACCCCAATCAGGCCGCACGGAGACCCCAATCAGGCCGCACGGTGACCCCAATCAGTCCTCACGATCACCTCAGTCAGACTTCATGGTGACCCCCATCAGTCCTCACGGTGACCTCAGTCAGAGCTCATGGTGAGCCCAAACAGACCGCACGGTGACACCAGTCAGAGCTCACAGTAATCCCAATCAGACCGCACGGTGACCCAAATCAGACCGCATGGTGACCCCAATCAGACTGCACGGTGACCTCAGTCAGACCGCATGGAGACCCCAATCAGGCTGCACGGACACACCAATCAGGCCGCACGGTGACCCCAATCAGTCCTCACGATCACCTCAGTCAGACTTCATGGTGACCCCCATCAGTCCTCACGGTGACCTCAGTCAGAGCTCATGGTGACCCCAAACAGACCGCACGGTGACACCAGTCAGAGCTCACAGTAATCCCAATCAGACCGCACGGTGACCCAAATCAGACCGCACGGTGACCCCAATCAGACTGCACGGTGACCCCAGTCAGAGCTCGCGGTGACCCCCAGTCAGACCGCACGGTGACCCCAATCAGACCTCACGGTGATCGCAATCGGACCTCACGGTGACCCCAATCAGATCGCACAGTGACCCCAACCAGACCGCACGGTGACCCCAACCAGTCCTCACGGTGACTTCAGTCAGACCTCAGGGTGACCCCCATCAGACCTCACGGTGACCTCAGTCAGACCTCACGGCAACCTCGGTCAGACCTCACGGTGACCCCAATCAGATCGCACGGTGACCCCAATCAGACCACACGGTGACCTCAGTCAGACTGCATGGAGACCCCATTCAGGACGCATGGAGTCCTCAGTCAGTCCGCACGGTGAACCCAATCAGACCACATGGTGACTTCAGTCAGACCGCATGATGACCTCAATCAGAACCACACGGTGACCCCAATCAGACCAAACGGTGACTCCAGTCAGACCTCACGGTGACCCCAGTCAGAACTCACGGTGACCCCAGTCAGACCTCACAATGACCCCAATCCGACCTCACCATGACCCAATCAGACCGGACAGTGAACCCAGTCAGAGCTCACGGTGACCCCAATCAGATCTCACGGTGACCTCAGTCAGACCTCATGGTGACCCCAATCAGACCTCATGGTGACCCCAATCAGAACTCATGGTGACCTCAGTGAGACCACATGGTGACCCCAATCAGATCGCACCTTGACCCCAATCAAACCGCACGGTGACCACAGGTAGACCTCACGTTGACCTCAGTCAGACCGCACGGTGACCTCAGTCTGACTACACGGTGACCTCAGTCAGACCGCACGGAGACCCCAATCAGGCCGCATGGTGACCCGAATCTGACCGCAAGATCACCCCATTCAGATCGCATGGTGACCTCAGTCAGTCCTCACGGTGAATTCAGTCAGACCACACGGTGACCCCAATCAAACCGTACGGTGACCTCAGGTAGACTTCAGTCAGACCACACGGTGACCCCAATCAGGCCACACGGTGACCTCAGTAAGACCGCACGGTGACCCCAATCAGACCGCACGGTGACCCAAATCAGACCGCACGGTGACCCCAGTCAGAGCTCACCATGACCCCAATAAGACTGCACGGTGACCCCAATCAGACCGCACGGTGACCCCAATCAAACCGCACGGTGACCTCAGTCAGACCACATGGTGACCTCAGTCAGACCACACGGTGACCCCAATCAGGCCACACGGTGACCTCAGTAAGACCACATGGTGACCCCAATCAGATCGCACGGTGACCCCAATCAGTCTTCACGGTGACTTCAGTCAGACCTCAGGGTGACCACCATCAGACCTCATGGAGACCCCAATCAGATCGCATGGTGACCCCAATCAGAGCGCACGATGAACCCAGTCAGACCTCACCATGACCCCAATCAGAACGGACGGTGAACCCAGTCAGAGCTCATGGTGACCCCAATCAGTCCTCACGGTGACCTCAGTCAGACCTCAGAGCGACACCCATCAGAACTCACGGTGACCTCAGCCAGACCACACGGTGACCCCAATCATACCGCACGGTGACCCCAATCAGGCCTCATGGTGATCGCAATCAGTCCTCATGGCGACTTCAGTCAGACCTCAGGGTGACCCCAATCAGACCTCACGGTGACCTGAATCAAACCTCACTGTGACCTCAGTCAGACCGCGCGGTGACCCCAATCAGATCGCACGGTGACCCCAATCAGACCTCACGGCAATCTCGGTCAGACCTCAAGGGGACCCCAATCAGGCCGCACGGTGACCTCAGTCAGACCGCGCGGTGACCCCAATCAGATCGCACAGTGACCCCAATCAGACCACACGGTGACCTCAGTCAGACCGCACGGTGACCCCATTCAGGCCGCACGGAGACCTCAGTCAGACCGCATGGCGACCTCAGTCAGACCGCATGGTGACCTCAGTCAGACCACTCGGTGACCTCAGTCAGACCGCATGGGGACCCCATTCAGGCCGCACGGAGAACTCAGTCAGACCGCATGGTGACCTCAATCAGAACCACACGGTGACCCCAATCAGACCAAACGGTGACTCCAGTCAGACCTCACGGTGACGACCAGTCAGAACTCACGGTGACCTCAGTCAGACCTCATAATGACCGCAATCAGACCGCACCATGCCCCAATCAGACCGGACAGTGAACCCAGTCAGAGCTCACGGTGACCCCAATCAGACCTCACGGTGACCTCAGTCAGACATCAGGGTGACCCCCATCAGACCTCATGGTGACCCCAATCAGACCTCATGGTGACCCCAATCAGAACTCACGGTCACCTCAGTCAAACCGCACGGTGACCCCAATCTGACTGCAAGATTACCCCTTTCAGATCGCACGGTGCCCTCAGTCAGTACTCACGGTGACCTCAGTCAGACCTCAGGGTGACCCCCATCAGACCTCACGGTGACCTCAGTCAGACCGCACGGTGACCCCAGTCTGAGCTCACCATGACCCCAATAAGACTGCACGGTGACCCCAATCAGACCGCAAGGTGACCCCAATCAAACCGCACGGTGACCTCAGGTAGACCTCACGGAGGCCTCAGTCAGACCGCATGGTGACCTCAGTCAGACCGCACGGAGACCCCAATCAGGCCACACGGTGGCCTCACTAAGATCGCACGGTGACCACAATCAGACCGCACGGTGACCCCAGTCAGGCCTCACAGTGACCCCAATCAGATCGCAAGGTGACCCCAACCAGACCGCATGGTGACCCCAACCAGTCCTCACGGTGACTTCAGTCAGACCTCAGGGTGACCCCCATCAGACCTCACGGTGACTCCAATCAGATCGCACGGTGACCCCAATCAGGCCGCACGGTGACCTCAGTCAGACCTCACGGTGACCACAGTCAGACCTCACGGTGACCCCCATCAGACCTCACGGTGACCTCAGTCAGACCACATGGTGACCCCAGTCAGAGCTCACCATGACCCCAATCAGACTGAACGGTGACCCCAATCAGACCGCACGGAGACCCCAATCAAACCGCACGGTAACCTCAGGTAGACCTCACGGTGTCCTCAGTCAGGCCGCATGGTGACCTCAGTCAGACCACACGGTGATCTCAGTCAGACCGCACGGAGACCCCAATCAGGCCGCACGGTGACCTCAGTAAGACCGCACGGTGACCTCAGTAAGACCTCACGGTGACCTCAGTCAGACCACATGGTGACCCCAATCAGATCGCACGGTGACCCCAATCAAACGGCGGCATAGTGGCTAGCACTGTTTCCTCCGGGTGCTCCGGTTTCCTCCCACAGTCCAAAGATGTGTGGGTTAGTTTGATTGGCCATGATAAAAATTGGCCCTTAGTGTTAGGGGGGATTAAATACGTGGGATTACGGGGTTACGGGGATAGGGCTTGGGTGGGATGGCTGTCGGTGTAGGAACCGGATGCTAGGGTTTGGATGATCAGCCATGATCTCGTTGAATGGTGGAGCAGGCTCGAAGGGCCGGATGGCCAACTCCTGTTCCTATCTTCTATGTTGCTATGTTTCTAAACCGCATGGTGACGTCAGGTAGACCTCACGTTGACCTCTGTCAGACCGCACCGTGACCTCAGTCAGACTACACGGTGACCTCGGTCAGACCGCACGGAGACCCCAATCAGGCCGCACGGTGACCCCAATCTGACCGCAAGGTCACCCCATTCAGATCGCATGGTGACCTCAGTCAGTCCTCACGGTGACCTCAGGGTGACCCCCATCAGACCTCACGGTGACCTCAGTCAGACCACACGGTGACCCCAGTCAGAGCTCACCATGACCCCAATCAGACTGCACGGTGACCCCAATCAGACTGCACGGTGACGCCAATCAGACCGCACGGTGACCCCAGTCAGACCTCACGGTGACCTCAATCAGACCTCACCGTGACCTCAGTCAGACCTCATGGTGACCCCAATCAGACGTCACGGTGACCTCAGTCAGAGCTCATGGTGACCCCAGTCTGAGCTCACGGTGATCCCAATCAGACCGCACGGTGACCCCAATCAGATCGCACAGTAACCCCAACCAGACCGCGCGGTGACCCCAATCAGTCCTCACTGTAACCTCAGTCAGACATCATAGTGACCTCAGTCAGACCTCACGGTGACCTCAGTCAGACCACACAGTGACCTCAGTCAGACCGCATGGAGAACCCATTCAGGCCGCACGGAGACCTCAGTCAGACCGCACGGTAACCCCATTCAGACCACACGGTGACTTCAGTCAGACCGCATGGTGACCTCAATCAGAACCACACGGTGACCCCAATCAGACCAAACGGTGACTCCAGTCAGACCTCACGATGACCCCAGTCAGAACTCACAATGACCCCAATCAGACCTCACCATGACCCAATCAGACCGGACAGTGAACCGAGTCAGAGCTCACGGTGACCCCAATCAGACCTCAGGGTGACCTCAGTCAGACCTCAGGGTGACCCTCATAAGACCTCACGGTGACCTCAGTCAGACCGCACGGTGACCCCAGTCAGAGCTCACCATGACAACAATCAGACTGCACGGTGACCCCAATCAGACCGCACGGAGACCCCAATCAAACTGCACGGTGACCTCAGGTAGACCACACGGTGACCTCAGTCAGACCATATGGTCACCCCAATCAGATCGCACGTTGACCCCAATCAAACCGCATGGTGACCTCAGGTAGACCTCACGTTGACCTCAGTCAGACCGCACCGAGACCTCAGTCAGACTACACGGTGACCTCAGTCAGGCCGCACGGAGACCCCAATCAGGCCGCACGCTGACCCCAATCTGACCGCAAGGTCACCCCATTCAGATCGCATGGTGACCTCAGTCAGTCCTCACGGTGACATCAGTCAGACCGCACGGTGACCCCAGTCAGAGCTCACCATGACCCCAATCAGACTGAACGGTGACCCCAATCAGACCTCACGGTGACCCCAATCCGACCTCACGGTGACCTCAGTCAGACCTCACGGTGACCCGAATCAAACCTCACGGTGACCCGAATCAAAACTCACGGTGACCTCAGTCAGAATGCACGGTGACTCCAATCAGATCGCACGGTGACCCCAATCAGATCGCACGGTGACCCCAATCAGACCACATGGTGAACTCAGTCAGACCGCACGGTGACCTCAATCAGAACCACACGGTGACCCCAATCAGACCGCACGGTGACACCAGTCAGAGCTCACAGTAATCCCAATCAGACCGCACGGTGACCCAAATCAGACCGCATGGTGACCCCAATCAGACTGCACGGTGACCTCAGTCAGACCGCATGGAGACCCCAATCAGGCTGCACGGACACACCAATCAGGCCGCACGGTGACCCCAATCAGTCCTCACGATCACCTCAGTCAGACTTCATGGTGACCCCCATCAGTCCTCACGGTGACCTCAGTCAGAGCTCATGGTGACCCCAAACAGACCGCACGGTGACACCAGTCAGAGCTCACAGTAATCCCAATCAGACCGCACGGTGACCCAAATCAGACCGCACGGTGACCCCAATCAGACTGCACGGTGACCCCAGTCAGAGCTCGCGGTGACCCCCAGTCAGACCGCACGGTGACCCCAATCAGACCTCACGGTGATCGCAATCGGACCTCACGGTGACCCCAATCAGATCGCACAGTGACCCCAACCAGACCACACGGTGACCCCAACCAGTCCTCACGGTGACTTCAGTCAGACCTCAGGGTGACCCCCATCAGACCTCACGGTGACCTCAGTCAGACCTCACGGCAACCTCGGTCAGACCTCACGGTGACCCCAATCAGATCGCACGGTGACCCCAATCAGACCACACGGTGACCTCAGTCAGACGGCACAGTGACCTCAGTCAGGCCACACGGTGACCTCAGTCAGACCACACGGTGACCTCAGTCAGACTGCATGGAGACCCCATTCAGGACGCATGGAGTCCTCAGTCAGTCCGCACGGTGAACCCAATCAGACCACATGGTGACTTCAGTCAGACCGCATGATGACCTCAATCAGAACCACACGGTGACCCCAATCAGACCAAACGGTGACTCCAGTCAGACCTCACGGTGACCCCAGTCAGAACTCACGGTGACCCCAGTCAGACCTCACAATGACCCCAATCCGACCTCACCATGACCCAATCAGACCGGACAGTGAACCCAGTCAGAGCTCACGGTGACCCCAATCAGATCTCACGGTGACCTCAGTCAGACCTCATGGTGACCCCAATCAGACCTCATGGTGACCCCAATCAGAACTCATGGTGACCTCAGTGAGACCACATGGTGACCCCAATCAGATCGCACCTTGACCCCAATCAAACCGCACGGTGACCACAGGTAGACCTCACGTTGACCTCAGTCAGACCGCACGGTGACCTCAGTCTGACTACACGGTGACCTCAGTCAGACCGCACGGAGACCCCAATCAGGCCGCATGGTGACCCGAATCTGACCGCAAGATCACCCCATTCAGATCGCATGGTGACCTCAGTCAGTCCTCACGGTGAATTCAGTCAGACCACACGGTGACCCCAATCAAACCGTACGGTGACCTCAGGTAGACCTCAGTCAGACCACACGGTGACCCCAATCAGGCCACACGGTGACCTCAGTAAGACCGCACGGTGACCCCAATCAGACCGCACGGTGACCCAAATCAGACCGCACGGTGACCCCAGTCAGAGCTCACCATGACCCCAATAAGACTGCACGGTGACCCCAATCAGACCGCACGGTGACCCCAATCAAACCGCACGGTGACCTCAGTCAGACCACATGGTGACCTCAGTCAGACCACACGGTGACCCCAATCAGGCCACACGGTGACCTCAGTAAGACCACATGGTGACCCCAATCAGATCGCACGGTGACCCCAACCTGACCGCACGGTGACCCCAATCAGTCCTCACGGTGACTTCAGTCAGACCTCAGGGTGACCACCATCAGACCTCATGGAGACCCCAATCAGATCGCATGGTGACCCCAATCAGAGCGCACGATGAACCCAGTCAGACCTCACCATGACCCCAATCAGAACGGACGGTGAACCCAGTCAGAGCTCATGGTGACCCCAATCAGTCCTCACGGTGACCTCAGTCAGACCTCAGAGCGACACCCATCAGAACTCACGGTGACCTCAGCCAGACCACACGGTGACCCCACTCATACCGCACGGTGACCCCAATCAGGCCTCATGGTGATCGCAATCAGTCCTCATGGCGACTTCAGTCAGACCTCAGGGTGACCCCAATCAGACCTCACGGTGACCTGAATCAAACCTCACTGTGACCTCAGTCAGACCGCGCGGTGACCCCAATCAGATCGCACGGTGACCCCAATCAGACCTCACGGCAATCTCGGTCAGACCTCAAGGGGACCCCAATCAGGCCGCACGGTGACCTCAGTCAGACCGCGCGGTGACCCCAATCAGATCGCACAGTGACCCCAATCAGACCACACGGTGACCTCAGTCAGACCGCACGGTGACCCCATTCAGGCCGCACGGAGACCTCAGTCAGACCGCATGGCGACCTCAGTCAGACCGCATGGTGACCTCAGTCAGACCACTCGGTGACCTCAGTCAGACCGCATGGGGACCCCATTCAGGCCGCACGGAGAACTCAGTCAGACCGCATGGTGACCTCAATCAGAACCACACGGTGACCCCAATCAGACCAAACGGTGACTCCAGTCAGACCTCACGGTGACGACCAGTCAGAACTCACGGTGACCTCAGTCAGACCTCATAATGACCGCAATCAGACCGCACCATGCCCCAATCAGACCGGACAGTGAACCCAGTCAGAGCTCACGGTGACCCCAATCAGACCTCACGGTGACCTCAGTCAGACATCAGGGTGACCACCATCAGACCTCATGGTGACCCCAATCAGACCTCATGGTGACCCCAATCAGAACTCACGGTCACCTCAGTCAGACATCAGGGTGACCACCATCAGACCTCATGGTGACCCCAATCAGACCTCATGGTGACCCCAATCAGAACTCACGGTCACCTCAGTCAGAACGCACGGTGACCCCAATCAAACCGCACGGTGACCCCAATCTGACTGCAAGATTACCCCTTTCAGATCGCACGGTGCCCTCAGTCAGTACTCACGGTGACCTCAGTCAGACCTCAGGGTGACCCCCATCAGACCTCACGGTGACCTCAGTCAGACCGCACGGTGACCCCAGTCTGAGCTCACCATGACCCCAATAAGACTGCACGGTGACCCCAATCAGACCGCAAGGTGACCCCAATCAAACCGCACGGTGACCTCAGGTAGACCTCACGGAGGCCTCAGTCAGACCGCATGGTGACCTCAGTCAGACCGCACGGAGACCCCAATCAGGCCACACGGTGGCCTCACTAAGATCGCACGGTGACCACAATCAGACCGCACGGTGACCCCAGTCAGGCCTCACAGTGACCCCAATCAGATCGCAAGGTGACCCCAACCAGACCGCATGGTGACCCCAACCAGTCCTCACGGTGACTTCAGTCAGACCTCAGGGTGACCCCCATCAGACCTCACGGTGACTCCAATCAGATCGCACGGTGACCCCAATCAGGCCGCACGGTGACCTCAGTCAGACCTCACGGTGACCACAGTCAGACCTCACGGTGACCCCCATCAGGCCGCACGGTGACCTCAGTCAGACCTCACGGTGACCACAGTCAGACCTCACGGTGACCCCCATCAGACCTCACGGTGACCTCAGTCAGACCGCATGGTGACCCCAGTCAGAGCTCACCATGACCCCAATCAGACTGAACGGTGACCCCAATCAGACCGCACGGAGACCCCAATCAAACCGCACGGTAACCTCAGGTAGACCTCACGGTGTCCTCAGTCAGGCCGCATGGTGACCTCAGTCAGACCACACGGTGATCTCAGTCAGACCGCACGGAGACCCCAATCAGGCCGCACGGTGACCTCAGTAAGACCGCACGGTGACCTCAGTAAGACCTCACGGTGACCTCAGTCAGACCACATGGTGACCCCAATCAGATCGCACGGTGACCCCAATCAAACGGCGGCATAGTGGCTAGCACTGTTTCCTCCGGGTGCTCCGGTTTCCTCCCACAGTCCAAAGATGTGTGGGTTAGTTTGATTGGCCATGATAAAAATTGGCCCTTAGTGTTAGGGGGGATTAAATACGTGGGATTACGGGGTTACGGGGATAGGGCTTGGGTGGGATGGCTGTCGGTGTAGGAACCGGATGCTAGGGTTTGGATGATCAGCCATGATCTCGTTGAATGGTGGAGCAGGCTCGAAGGGCCGGATGGCCTACTCCTGTTCCTATCTTCTATGTTGCTATGTTTCTAAACCGCATGGTGACGTCAGGTAGACCTCACGTTGACCTCTGTCAGACCGCACCGTGACCTCAGTCAGACTACACGGTGACCTCGGTCAGACCGCACGGAGACCCCAATCAGGCCGCACGGTGACCCCAATCTGACCGCAAGGTCACCCCATTCAGATCGCATGGTGACCTCAGTCAGTCCTCACGGTGACCTCAGGGTGACCCCCATCAGACCTCACGGTGACCTCAGTCAGACCACACGGTGACCCCAGTCAGAGCTCACCATGACCCCAATCAGACTGCACGGTGACCCCAATCAGACTGCACGGTGACGCCAATCAGACCGCACGGTGACCCCAGTCAGACCTCACGGTGACCTCAATCAGACCTCACCGTGACCTCAGTCAGACCTCATGGTGACCCCAATCAGACGTCACGGTGACCTCAGTCAGAGCTCATGGTGACCCCAGTCTGAGCTCACGGTGATCCCAATCAGACCGCACGGTGACCCCAATCAGATCGCACAGTAACCCCAACCAGACCGCGCGGTGACCCCAATCAGTCCTCACTGTAACCTCAGTCAGACATCATAGTGACCTCAGTCAGACCTCACGGTGACCTCAGTCAGACCACACAGTGACCTCAGTCAGACCGCATGGAGAACCCATTCAGGCCGCACGGAGACCTCAGTCAGACCGCACGGTAACCCCATTCAGACCACACGGTGACTTCAGTCAGACCGCATGGTGACCTCAATCAGAACCACACGGTGACCCCAATCAGACCAAACGGTGACTCCAGTCAGACCTCACGATGACCCCAGTCAGAACTCACAATGACCCCAATCAGACCTCACCATGACCCAATCAGACCGGACAGTGAACCGAGTCAGAGCTCACGGTGACCCCAATCAGACCTCAGGGTGACCTCAGTCAGACCTCAGGGTGACCCTCATAAGACCTCACGGTGACCTCAGTCAGACCGCACGGTGACCCCAGTCAGAGCTCACCATGACAACAATCAGACTGCACGGTGACCCCAATCAGACCGCACGGAGACCCCAATCAAACTGCACGGTGACCTCAGGTAGACCACACGGTGACCTCAGTCAGACCATATGGTCACCCCAATCAGATCGCACGTTGACCCCAATCAAACCGCATGGTGACCTCAGGTAGACCTCACGTTGACCTCAGTCAGACCGCACCGAGACCTCAGTCAGACTACACGGTGACCTCAGTTAGGCCGCACGGAGACCCCAATCAGGCCGCACGCTGACCCCAATCTGACCGCAAGGTCACCCCATTCAGATCGCATGGTGACCTCAGTCAGTCCTCACGGTGACATCAGTCAGACCGCACGGTGACCCCAGTCAGAGCTCACCATGACCCCAATCAGACTGAACGGTGACCCCAATCAGACCTCACGGTGACCCCAATCCGACCTCACGGTGACCTCAGTCAGACCTCATGGTGACCCGAATCAAACCTCACGGTGACCCGAATCAAAACTCACGGTGACCTCAGTCAGAATGCACGGTGACTCCAATCAGATCGCACGGTGACCCCAATCAGATCGCACGGTGACCCCAATCAGACCACATGGTGAACTCAGTCAGACCGCACGGTGACCTCAATCAGAACCACACGGTGACCCCAATCAGACCGCACAGTGACGTCAGTCAGACCGCACCGTGACCCCAATCAGACGACACGGTGACCTCAGTCAGACCGCACGGTGACCCCAATCAGACCACATGGTGACCCCAATCAGACCGCACGGTGACCCCAGTCAGACTTCACGCCGACCCCAGTCAGACCGCATGGTGACCCCAATCAGACCGCACGGTGACCTCAGGTAGACCTCACGTTGACCTCAGTCAGACCGCACCGAGACCTCAGTCAGACTACATGGTGACCTCAGTCAGGCCGCACGGAGACCCCAATCAGGCCGCACGCTGACCCCAATCTGACCGCAAGGTCACCCCATTCAGATCGCATGGTGACCTCAGTCGGTCCTCACGGTGACATCAGTCAGACCGCACGGTGACCCCAGTCAGAGCTCACCATGACCCCAATCAGACTGAACGGTGACCCCAATCAGACCTCACGGTGACCCCAATCCGACCTCACGGTAACCTCAGTCAGACCTCACGGTGACCCGAATCAGACCTCACGGTGACCCGAATCAAAACTCACGGTGACCTCAGTTAGAACGCACGGTGACCCCAATCAGATCGCACGGTGACCCCAATCAGATCGCACGGTGACCCCAATCAGACCACATGGTGAACTCAGTCAGACCGCACGGTGACCTCAATCAGAACCACACGGTGACCCCAATCAGACCGCACAGTGA
The DNA here is from genome assembly GCF_052327205.1 of Somniosus microcephalus. Classification (NCBI taxonomy): domain Eukaryota; kingdom Metazoa; phylum Chordata; class Chondrichthyes; order Squaliformes; family Somniosidae; genus Somniosus; species Somniosus microcephalus. Next base: position 68,726,860 of record NC_140999.1, on the reverse strand, counting down.
CGTCAGTCAGACCGCACCGTGACCCCAATCAGACGACACGGTGACCTCAGTCAGACCGCACGCTGACCCCAATCTGACCGCAAGGTCACCCCATTCAGATCGCATGGTGACCTCAGTCGGTCCTCATGGTGACATCAGTCAGACCGCACGGTGACCCCAGTCAGAGCTCACCATGACCCCAATCAGACTGAACGGTGACCCCAATCAGACCTCACGGTGACCCAAATCCGACCTCACGGTAACCTCAGTCAGACCTCACGGTGACCCGAATCAGACCTCACGGTGACCCGAATCAAAACTCACGGTGACCTCAGTTAGAACGCACGGTGACCCCAATCAGATCGCACGGTGACCCCAATCAGATCGCACGGAGACCCCAATCAGACCACATGGTGAACTCAGTCAGACCGCACGGTGACCTCAATCAGAACCACACGGTGACCCCAATCAGACCGCACAGTGACGTCAGTCAGACCGCACCGTGACCCCAATCAGACGACACGGTGATCTCAGTCAGACCGCATGGTGACCCCAATCAGACCACACGGTGACCCCAATCAGACCGCACGGTGACCTCAGTCAGACCTCACGGTGACCCCAGTCAGACTTCACGCCGACCCCAGTCAGACCGCATGGTGACCCCAATCAGACCGCACGGTGACCCCAGTCAGACTTCACGCCGACCCCAGTCAGACCGCACGGTGACCCTAGACAGCTATCACGGTGATCCCAATCAGACCGCACGGTGACCCCAATCAGACCGCACGGTGATCTCAATCAGACCTCACGGTGACCCCAATCAGTCCTCACGGTGACCTCAGTCAGACCACGTGCTGACCCCAATCAGACAGCATGGTGAACCCAGTCAGACCTCACGGCGACCTCAGTCAGACCACACGGTGACCCCAATCAGACCGCACGGTGACTCCAATCAGACCTCACGGTGACCCCAATCAGTCCTCACGGTGACCCAATCAGTCCTCACGGTGACCTCAGTCAGACCACAGGTTGACCTCAGTCAGACCTCACAGTGACCCCAATCAGGCCGCACGGTCACCTCAGTCAGACTGCACGGTGACCCCAATCAGACCACACGGTGACCTCAGTCAGACCGCACGGTGACTCCAATCAGATCGCACGGTGACCCCAATCAGACCGCATGGTGACCTCAGTCAGACCTCACGGTGACCTCAGTCAGACCTCACAGTGACCCCAATCAGACCGCACGGTGACCTCAGTCAGACTGCACGGTGACCCCAATCAGACCACACGGTGACCTCAGTCAGACCGCACGGTGACTCCAGTCAGACCTCACGGTGACCCCAGTCAGAACTCACGGTGACCCCAATCAGTACTCACGATGACCTCAGTCAGACCTCAGGGTGACCCACATCAGACCACACGGTGACCTCAGTCAGAGCTCATGGTGACCCCAAACAGAGCTCACGGTGATCCCAATCAGACCGCACGGTGACCCAAATCAGACCTCACAGTGACCTTAGTCAGACCGCACGGTGACCCCAGTCAGAGCTCGCGGCTACCCCAATCAGACCGCACGGTGACCCCAATCAAACCGCACGGTGACCTCAGGAAGACCTCACGGTAATCTCAGTCAGACCGCATGGTGGCCTCAGTCAGACCACATGGTGACCTCAGTCAGACCGCACGAAGACCCCAATCAGGCCGCACGGTGACCTCTGTAAGACCGCACGGTGACCTCAGTCAGACCTCACAGTGACCCCAATCAGACCGCACGGTGACCTCAGTCAGGCTGCAAGGTGACCCCAATCAGACCACATGGTGACCTCAGTCAGACCGCACGGTGACCCCAGTCAGACCTCACGGTAACCTAAATCAGACCTCAAGGTGACCTCAATCGGACCTCATGGTGACCCCAATCAGATCGCACGGTGACCCCAACCAGACCGCACGGTGACCCCAATCAGTGCTCACGGTGACTTCAGTCAGACCTAAGGGTGACCCCCATCAGACCTCACGGTGACCCCAATCAGACCGCACGGTGACCTCAGTCAGACCTCACGGTGACCTCAGTCAGACCGCATGGTGACTCCAGCCAGACCTCACGGTGACTCCAGTCAGAACTCACGGTGACCCCAGTCAGACCTCACAATGACCCTAATCAGACCACACCATGACCCAATCAGACCGGACAATGAACCCAGTCAGAGCTCACGGTGACCCCAATCAAGCCTCACGGTGACCTCAGTCAGACCTCATGGTGCCCACAATCCGACCTCATGGTGACCCGAATCAGAACTCACGGTGACCCCAATCAGTCCTCACGGTGACCCCAATCAGACGTCATGGTGACCCCAATCAGATCTCATGGTGACCAGAATCAGACCTCACTGTGACCCCAATCAGACCTCATGGTGACCTCAATCAGGCCTCACGGTGACCCCAATCAGACCTCACGGCGACCTCAGTCAGACCGCATAGTGACCCCAGTCAGAGCTCACGGTGACGCCAATCAGACCGCACGGTGCCCCAATCAGACCGCACGGTGACCCCAGTTAGAGCTCACCATGACCCCAATCAGACTGCACGGTGTCCCCAATCAGACCGCACAGTGGCCCCAATCAGCCCTCACGATGACCTCAGTCAGACCTCAGGGTGACCCCCATCAGACCGCACGGTGACCTCAGTCAGACCTCACGGTGACCTCAGTCAGACCGCACGGTGAACCCAATCAGATCGCACGGTGACCCGAATCAAACAGCACGTTGACCTCAGTCAGACCGCACGGTGACCTCAGTCAGACCTGAGGATGACCCCCATCAGCCCTCACGGTGACCTCAGTCAGACCGCATAGTGACCCCAATCCGAACGCACGGTGACCCCCATCAGACCCTACGGTGACCCAACTCTGACCGCACGGTGACCCCAGTCAGAGCTCACGGTGACACCAATCAGACCGCACGGTGACCCCAATCAGACCGCAAGGTCACCCCATTCAGATCGCATGGTGACCTCAGTCAGGCGGCATTGTTACCTCAATCAGACCTCACGGTGACCCCAATCAGACAGCACGGTGACCCCAGTCAGAACTCACCATAACCAGAATCAGACCACACGGTGACCCCAGTCAGAGCTCACGGTGACACCAATCAGACCACATGGTGACCCCAATCAGTCCTCACGGTGACTTCAGTCAGACCTCAGGGTGACCCCCATCAGACCTAACGGTGACCTCATTCAGACCGCAGTGACCCCAGTCAGAGCTGACGGTGACACCAATTAGACCGCACGGTGTCCCCAATCAGACCGCACGGTGACCCCAGTTGGAGCTCACCATGACCCCAATCAGACCGCATGGTGACCTCAATGAGAACCATACGGTGACCCCAATCAGACCAAACGGTGACTCCAGTCAGACCTCACGGTGACCCCAGTCAAAACTCATGGTGACCCCAATCAGACCTCACCATGACCCAATCAGACCGGACAGTGAACCCAGTCAGAGCTCACGGTGACCCCAATCAGAACTCAGGGTGACCTCAATTAAACCTCACGGTGACCTCAGTCAGACCTCACGGTGACCTCAGTCAGACCTCACGGTGACCCCAGTCACACCTCACGGTGACCTCAGTCAGACCTCAGGGTGAGCCTCAGTCAGACCTCAGGGTGACCTCATTCAGACCGCACGGTGACCTCAGTCAGACCGCACGGTGACCTCAGTCAGACCGCACGGTGACCTCAATCCGATCGCACGGTGACCTCAGTCAGACCTCACGGTGACCTCAGACAGACCACATGGTGACCCCAATCCGATCGCACGGTGACCTCAATCAGACCACACGGTGACCTCAGTCAGACCACACGGTGACCTCAGTCAGACCACATGGTGACCTCAGTCAGACCGCATGGCGACTCCATTCAGGCCGCACGGAGACCTCAATCCGATCGCACGGTGACCTCAGTCAGACCTCACGGTGACCTCAGTCAGACCGCACGGTGACCCCAATCAGACCACACGGTGACCCCAGTCAGAACTCACGGTGACCCCAGTCAGACCTCACAATGACCCCAATCAGACCGGACAGTGAACCCAGTCAGACCTCACGGTGACCTCAGTCAGACCACATGGTGACCCCAATCAGATCGCACGGTGACCTCAGTCAGAACGCACGGTGACCCCAATCAGATCGCACGGTGACCCCAATCAGACCGCACGGTGACCTCAGTCAGGCCACATGGTGACCTCAGTCAGACCTCACGGTGACCTCAGTCAGACCTCAGGGTGACCCCCATCAGACCTCACGGTGACCTCAGTCAGACCGCATGGTGACCCCAGTCAGAGCTCACCATGACCCCAATCAGACTGAACGGTGACCCCAATCAGACCGCACGGAGACCCCAATCAAACCGCACGGTAACCTCAGGTAGACCTCACGGTGTCCTCAGTCAGGCCGCATGGTGACCTCAGTCAGACCACACGGTGATCTCAGTCAGACCGCACGGAGACCCCAATCAGGCCGCACGGTGACCTCAGTAAGACCGCACGGTGACCTCAGTAAGACCTCACGGTGACCTCAGTCAGACCACATGGTGACCCCAATCAGATCGCACGGTGACCCCAATCAAACGGCGGCATAGTGGCTAGCACTGTTTCCTCCGGGTGCTCCGGTTTCCTCCCACAGTCCAAAGATGTGCGGGTTAGTTTGATTGGCCATGATAAAAATTGGCCCTTAGTGTTAGGGGGGATTAAATACGTGGGGTTACGGGGATAGGGCTTGGGTGGGATGGCTGTCGGTGTAGGAACCGGATGCTAGGGTTTGGATGATCAGCCATGATCTCGTTGAATGGTGGAGCAGGCTCAAAGGGCCGGATGGCCTACTCCTGTTCCTATCTTCTATGTTTCTATGTTTCTAAACCGCATGGTGACTGATATACCTATCAATTCCTCCAATAAAAGGCGAAGTGTTACGAAGGTGACTAAAGGTTTTTATTGACTATATAACAGAGCCCACTCTCGTGGGTGATCCGATCCAAGCAAGAGGAATACCAGCCAGTCGCTCACCTTTATACCTGGCCTGGTGGGTGGAGCCAAGGCGGAGTCGGCAGTGGTCATCCCAGGTATAGCAGTGTGGCAAGAGGCGACCTCGTACCGTGATACAATAGTGGTCAGTGATACAGTTATAACGAACAGTGGTGAACAGTGCTAACTACTAACAGTGATACGATATTGAACGTGGTTTACCACATTCACCCCTTGTTTAGAATTAAGTCCGGCGGGGTGAAGTGTACTACCAATTCTGGTAGGTCAGTCTGTCCGGAGGCTTCGTAAGCCTCTCCGATCGCCGCAGCGGTGGTGTTGCCTTATCCGGTGCTGGTGCCTTATCCGGTGTTGATGCTGGTGTTTGCGTGGTCGGCGAGGGCTCGTGGGGTTCCGGCATGCCGTCTACCTGGACTGAGGTTGGGGGGGGTGGTGGCGGTGTTTCCGGATCGGCTGAGGGTGCGAGGTCTCGTAGGGAGACAGTGTCCTCCCGCCCGTCTGGGTACGCCACGTAGGCGTACTGGGGTTGGCGTGCAGGAGGTTCACCCTCTCGACCAGGGTGTCCGTTTTATGGGTCCTCACGTGTTTCCGCAGCCAGACCGGCCCCGGGGCGGTCAGCCAGGTTGGTAGAGTGGTTCCCGTAGTCGACTTCCTGGGGAAAACGAACATTCGTTCATGGGGGGTGGTGTTAGTGGCCGTGCAAAGTAATGACCGGATGGAGTGCAGCCGCTGGTCCATCTCCCTTTGGAAGACCGAGACCCCATTAGTGACACCGAAGGGGACCCTAAGGAAGTGGTATAGGCGCCCATTCGCCTCGAAGGCGGTATACTGGCGGTCCTCAGGGTGGATAGGGAGTTGGTGGTAGGCCGACTTCAGGTCGATGGTCGAGAATACTTTATACTGTGCAATCTGATTGACCATGTCAGATATGCGGGGGAGGGGGTATGCGTCCAGCTGGGTATATCTGTTTATGGTCTGGCTGTAGTCGATGACCAGGCGGTTTTTATCGCCGGTCTTTACGACTACGACCTGGGCACGCCAGGGGCTGCTGCTCCCCTCGATAATGCCCTCTTTCAGGAGGCGCCGCACCTCAGAGCTAATGAAGGCTCTGTCCCCGGCGCTATACCGCCTGCTCTTGGTAGCGACGGGTTTGCAGTCAGGGGTAAGGTTAGCAAACAGACAGGGTGGCGGGACCTTGAGGGTGGAGAGGCTGCAGGTGTTACGCGGTGGGCGGTTTAACGTTTGCTGGTTGTTGACTGTGAGTGGGGGGAGGGGTCCACCGTATGCTAGGGTTACGCTTTGGAGGTGGGATTGGAAGTCCAGCCCTAGTAGGACGGCAGCGCAGAGATGGGGGAGGACGAGGAGTTTAAAGTTTTTATACTCCGTGCCCTTAACCGACAGGGTCACGACACAGTAGCCGCTGATGTCCGTGGCGTGGGACCTCGATGCCATCGAGATTCGGCTGCGCGTTGGTAGGACAGAGAGGGAGTAGTGGCTCACCGTGTCTGGGTGGATGAAGCTCTCCGTGCTTCCGCTGTCGAACAGGCAGGTCGTGGCGTGGCCGTTCACTTTGATGTCCATCATTGACTTGGACAGATGGTGCGGGCGGGCTTGGTCCAGGGTGACGGAAGCTAGTGTGTAGCTGAGCGAGTCGTTGTCATCTGCGGGCGAGGCGGTCGGGCGTGGTGAGTAAAATGGCGTCTCCCACGAGGTAGGGCCCCATGAGGCACTATTGGGGTCGGTTGCCTTAATCAAAGATGGCCGCCCCATAACTCATGTGTGGGGATGCTGGCCTCAGTTGCCCTAAACAAAGATGGCCGCCCCCATGACTCATGTGTGGGGATGCTGGCCTCAGTTGCCCTAAACGAAGATGGCCGCCCCCATAGTTCGCATGCGGCACTGCTGGCCTCTGAGGATCCGCTCCTGCAGGCCTTGGAGAAGTGGCCTTTCTTCAGGCAGGTTTTGCATATGGAGTTCTTGGCTGGGCAGCGCGACCTCGGGTGCTTCTCCTGGCCACAAAAAAAACAGCCGGCGGCCCGATCGCGGATGCCCGATGTCGGGGCCGGTGCCGGGGGTGGCGGGGCCGGTCGGGTCCGGGACGCCGACGCAGAGGTAGGTCCCGGGGGCGGCGCTGGGAAGGGTGCTGTGGTAGGGGTCGGGCCCGAGTCCCAGGGTCGCGAGCAGTACCTGGTGAATGCTTCCTGATCTTGGTGGGCCACTTCCAGGGAGATAGCGAGGGCTTCAGCTTTTTCCATGCTGAGGTCTTTAGCTTCCAGCAGTCTTTGCCGTGAGTACTCGGACCGTAGGCCTTTCAGGAATGCGTCGCGGATATTATCTTCAGTATTTTCGGCTGCCGACACCGATTTAAAGTCACAGTTCCTGGCGAGTGCATATAGCGCCTGTGAGAATTCGACTACTGATTCTCCTGGCTGTTGCGGCCGTGATCTTAGGAGGTGCCTAGCGTACATGTAGTTTACCGGGGTCCGGTACTTCTGTTTCAGCAGGTTGATGGAGGTCTCGTAGGTAGTCATGTCCTCGATGAGAGTGTATACTCTCGGGCTCAGTTGTGCCTGCAGGACACTTAGTTTGGATGCCTGAGGGACGCTGGATTCTCTCAGGTATGATTCGAAGCAGACCAGCCAGTGTTTAAAGTCTGCGGCTGAGTTTGCTGCTCGTGGGTTCAGGTCCAGGTACGGCGGTCTGAGGGCTCGCAGCCAAGCTGGCTGGTGTGGCTGTGCTCCTGGGAGCTGCGCTGGTGGCTCCTCCGCCGGTTGTGACTCGTTGTCGGACATCATTAAATTTAGTCAATAAAATTGATATACCTATCAATTCCTCCAATAAAAGGCGAAGAGTTACGAAGGTGACTAAAGGTTTTTATTGACTAAATAACAGAGCCCACTCTCGTGGGTGATCCGATCCAAGCAGGAGGAATACCAGCCAGTCGCTCACCTTTATACCTGGCCTGGTGGGTGGAGCCAAGGCGGAGTCGGCAGTGGTCATCCCAGGTATAGCAGTGTGGCAAGAGGCGACCTCGTACCGTGATACAATAGTGGTCAGTGATACAGTTATAACGAACAGTGGTGAACAGTGCTAACTACTAACAGTGATACGATAGTGAACGTGGTTTACCACAGTGACGTCAGGTAGACCTCACGTTGACCTCTGTCAGACCGCACCGTGACCTCAGTCAGACGACACGGTGACCTCGGTCAGACCGCACGGAGACCCCAATCAGGCCGCACGGTGACCCCAATCTGACCTCATGGTGATCGCAATCAGTCCTCACGGTGACTTCAGTCAGACCTCAGGGTGACCCCAATCAGACCTCACGGTAACCTGAATCAAACCTCACTGTGACCTCAGTCAGATCGCATGGTGACCCCAATCAGACCTCACGGCAATCTCGGTCAGACCTCAAGGGGACCCCAATCAGGCCGCACGGTGACCTCAGTCAGACCGCGCGGTGACCCGAATCAAATCGCACGGTGACCCCAATCAGACCACACGGTGACCTCAGTCAGACCTCACGGTGACCTCAGTCAGACCGCACGGTGGCCTCAGTCAGACCACACGGTGACCCCATTCAGGCCGCACGGAGACCTCAGACAGACCGCATGGTGACCTCAGTCAGATCGCATGGTGACCTCAGTCAGCCCTCACGGTGAATTCAGTCAGACCACACGGTGACCCCAATCAAACCGTACGGTGACCTCAGGTAGACCTCAGTCAGACCACACGGTGACCCCAATCAGGCCACACGGTGACCTCAGTAAGACCGCACGGTGACCCCAATCAGACCGCACGGTGACCCAAATCAGACCGCACGGTGACCCCAGTCAGAGCTCACCATGACCCCAATAAGACTGCACGGTGACCCCAATCAGACCGCACGGTGACCCCAATCAAACCGCACGGTGACCTCAGTCAGACCACATGGTGACCTCAGTCAGACCACACGGTGACCCCAATCAGGCCACACGGTGACTTCAGTAAGACCACACGGTGACCCCAATCAGATCGCACGGTGACCCCAACCTGACCGCACGGTGACCCCAATCAGTCCTCACGGTGACTTCAGTCAGACCTCAGGGTGACCACCATCAGACCTCATGGAGACCCCAATCAGATTGCACGGTGGCCCCAATCAGAGCGCACGGTGAACCCAGTCAGACCTCACCATGACCCCAATCAGAACGGACGGTGAACCCAGTCAGAGCTCATGGTGACCCCAATCAGTCCTCACGGTGACCTCAGTCAGACCTCAGAGCGACACCCATCAGAACTCACGGTGACCTCAGCCAGACCACACGGTGACCCCAATCATACCGCACGGTGACCCCAATCAGACCTCATGGTGATCGCAATCAGTCCTCACGGTGACTTCAGTCAGACCTCAGGGTGACCCCAATCAGACCTCACGGTGACCTGAATCAAACCTCACTGTGACCTCAGTCAGACCGCGCGGTGACCCCAATCAGATCGTACGGTGACCCCAATCAGACCTCACGGCAATCTCGGTCAGACCTCAACGGGACCACAATCAGGCCGCACGGTGACCTCAGTCAGACCGCGCGGTGACCCCAATCAGATCGCACGGTGACCCCAATCAGACCACACGGTGACCTCAGTCAGACCTCACGGTGACCTCAGTCAGACCGCACGGTGACCCCATTCAGGCCGCACGGAGACCTCAGTCAGACCGCACGGTGACCTCAGTCAGACCGCATGGTGACCTCAGTCAGACCGCATGGTGACCTCAGTCAGACCACTCGGTGACCTCAGTCAGACCGCATGGGGACCCCATTCAGGCCGCACGGAGAACTCAGTCAGACCGCATGGTGACCTCAATCAGAACCACACGGTGACCCCAATCAGACCAAACGGTGACTCCAGTCAGACCTCACGGTGACGACCAGTCAGAACTCACGGTGACCTCAGTCAGACCTCAGGGTGACCCCCATCAGACCTCATGGTGACCCCAATCAGACCTCATGGTGACCCCAATCAGAACTCACGGTCACCTCAGTCAGAACGCACGGTGACCCCAATCAAACCGCACGGTGACCCCAATCTGACTGCAAGATTACCCCTTTCAGATCGCACGGTGCCCTCAGTCAGTCCTCACGGTGACCTCAGTCAGACCTCAGGGTGACCCCCATCAGACCTCACGGAGACCTCAGTCAGACCGCACGGTGACCCCAGTCTGAGCTCACCATGACCCCAATAAGACTGCACGGTGACCCCAATCAGACCGCAAGGTGACCCCAATCAAACCGCACGGTGACCTCAGGTAGACCTCACGGAGGCCTCAGTCAGACCGCATGGTGACCTCAGTCAGACCGCACGGAGACCTCAATCAGGCCACACGGTGGCCTCACTAAGACGGCACGGTGACCACAATCAGACCGCACGGTGACCCCAGTCAGGCCTCACAGTGACCCCAATCAGATCGCAAGGTGACCCCAACCAGACCGCACGGTGACCCCAACCAGTCCTCACGGTGACTTCAGTCAGACCTCAGGGTGACCCCCATCAGACCTCACGGTGACTCCAATCAGATCGCACGGTGACCCCAATCAGTCCTCACTGTAACCTCAGTCAGACATCATAGTGACCTCAGTCAGACCTCACGGTGACCTCAGTCAGACCACACAGTGACCTCAGTCAGACCGCATGGAGAACCCATTCAGGCCGCACGGAGACCTCAGTCAGACCGCACGGTAACCCCATTCAGACCACACGGTGACTTCAGTCAGACCGCATGGTGACCTCAATCAGAACCACACGGTGACCCCAATCAGACCAAACGGTGACTCCAGTCAGACCTCACGGTGACCCCAGTCAGAACTCACAATGACCCCAATCAGACCTCACCATGACCCAATCAGACCGGACAGTGAACCGAGTCAGAGCTCACGGTGACCCCAATCAGACCTCAGGGTGACCTCAGTCAGACCTCAGGGTGACCCCCATAAGACCTCACGGTGACCTCAGTCAGACCGCACGGTGACCCCAGTCAGAGCTCACCATGACAACAATCAGACTGCACGGTGGCCCCAATCAGACCGCACGGAGACCCCAATCAAACTGCACGGTGACCTCAGGTAGACCTCACGGTGACCTCAGTCAGACCACATGGTCACCCCAATCAGATCGCACGTTGACCCCAATCAAACCGCATGGTGACCTCAGGTAGACCTCACGTTGACCTCAGTCAGACCGCACCGAGACCTCAGTGAGACTACACGGTGACCTCAGTCAGGCCGCACGGAGACCCCAATCAGGCCGCACGCTGACCCCAATCTGACCGCAAGGTCACCCCATTCAGATCGCATGGTGACCTCAGTCAGTCCTCACGGTGACATCAGTCAGACCGCACGATGACCCCAGTCAGAGCTCACCATGACCCCAATCAGACTGAACGTTGACCCCAATCAGACCTCACGGTGACCCCAATCCGACCTCACGGTGACCTCAGTCAGACCTCACGGTGACCCGAATCAGACCTCACGGTGACCCGAATCAAAACTCACGGTGACCTCAGTCAGAACGCACGGTGACCCCAATCAGATCGCACGGTGACCCCAATCAGATCGCACGGTGACCCCAATCAGACCGCATGGTGAACTCAGTCAGACCGCACGGTGACCTCAATCAGAACCACACGGTGGCCCCAATCAGACCGCACAGTGACGTCAGTCAGACCGCACCGTGACCTCAATCAGACGACACGGTGACCTCAGTCAGACCGCACGGTGACCTCAGTCAGACCGCACGGTGACCCCAATCAGACCACACGGTGACCTCAATCAGACCGCACGGTGACCTCAGTCAGACCGCACGGTGACCCCAGACAGCTATCACGGTGATCCCAATCAGACCGCACGGTGACCCCAATCAGACCGCACGGTGATCTCAATCAGACCTCACGGTGACCCCAATCAGACCTCACGGTGACCCCAATCAGACCTCACGGTGACCCCAATCAGACCACAGGTTGACCTCAGTCAGACCGCACGGTGACCCCAATCAGACCGCACGGTGACCCCAATCAGACCGCACGGTGATCTCAATCAGACCTCACGGTGACCCCAATCAGACCTCACGGTGACCCCAATCAGACCGCACGGTGACCCCAGTTAGAGCTCACCATGACCCCAATCAGACTGCACGGTGACCCCAATCAGACCGCACGGTGACCCCAGTTAGAGCTCACCATGACCCCAATCAGACCGCACAGTGACCCCAATCAGATCGCACGGTGATCTCAATCAGACCTCACGGTGACCCCAATCAGACCTCACGGTGACCCCAATCAGACCTCACGGTGACTTCAGTCAGACCTCAGGGTGACCACCATCAGACCTCATGGAGACCCCAATCAGATCGCACGGTGACCCCAATCAGAGCGCACGATGAACCCAGTCAGACCTCACCATGACCCCAATCAGAACGGACGGTGAACCCAGTCAGAGCTCATGGTGACCCCAATCAGTCCTCACGGTGACCTCAGTCAGACCTCAGAGCGACACCCATCAGAACTCACGGTGACCTCAGCCAGACCACACGGTGACCCCAATCATACCGCACGGTGACCCCAATTAGACCTCATGGTGATCGCAATCAGTCCTCACGGTGACTTCAGTCAGACCTCAGGGTGACCCCAATCAGACCTCACGGTGACCTGAATCAAACCTCACTGTGACCTCAGTCAGACCGCGCGGTGACCCCAATCAGATCGCACGGTGACCCCAATCAGACCTCACGGCAATCTCGGTCAGACCTCAAGGGGACCCCAATCAGGCCGCACGGTGACCTCAGTCAGACCGTGCGGTGACCCCAATCAGATCGCACGGTGACCCCAATCAGACCGCACGGTGACCTCAGTCAGGCCACATGGTGACCTCAGTCAGACCTCACGGTGACCTCAGTCAGACCTCAGGGTGACCCCCATCAGACCTCACGGTGACCTCAGTCAGACCGCATGGTGACCCCAGTCAGAGCTCACCATGACCCCAATCAGACTGAACGGTGACCCCAATCAGACCGCACGGAGACCCCAATCAAACCGCACGGTAACCTCAGGTAGACCTCACGGTGTCCTCAGTCAGGCCGCATGGTGACCTCAGTCAGACCACACGGTGATCTCAGTCAGACCGCACGGAGACCCCAATCAGGCCGCACGGTGACCTCAGTAAGACCGCACGGTGACCTCAGTAAGACCTCACGGTGACCTCAGTCAGACCACATGGTGACCCCAATCAGATCGCACGGTGACCCCAATCAAACGGCGGCATAGTGGCTAGCACTGTTTCCTCCGGGTGCTCCGGTTTCCTCCCACAGTCCAAAGATGTGCGGGTTAGTTTGATTGGCCATGATAAAAATTGGCCCTTAGTGTTAGGGGGGATTAAATACGTGGGGTTACGGGGATAGGGCTTGGGTGGGATGGCTGTCGGTGTAGGAACCGGATGCTAGGGTTTGGATGATCAGCCATGATCTCGTTGAATGGTGGAGCAGGCTCAAAGGGCCGGATGGCCTACTCCTGTTCCTATCTTCTATGTTTCTATGTTTCTAAACCGCATGGTGACTGATATACCTATCAATTCCTCCAATAAAAGGCGAAGTGTTACGAAGGTGACTAAAGGTTTTTATTGACTATATAACAGAGCCCACTCTCGTGGGTGATCCGATCCAAGCAAGAGGAATACCAGCCAGTCGCTCACCTTTATACCTGGCCTGGTGGGTGGAGCCAAGGCGGAGTCGGCAGTGGTCATCCCAGGTATAGCAGTGTGGCAAGAGGCGACCTCGTACCGTGATACAATAGTGGTCAGTGATACAGTTATAACGAACAGTGGTGAACAGTGCTAACTACTAACAGTGATACGATATTGAACGTGGTTTACCACATTCACCCCTTGTTTAGAATTAAGTCCGGCGGGGTGAAGTGTACTACCAATTCTGGTAGGTCAGTCTGTCCGGAGGCTTCGTAAGCCTCTCCGATCGCCGCAGCGGTGGTGTTGCCTTATCCGGTGCTGGTGCCTTATCCGGTGTTGATGCTGGTGTTTGCGTGGTCGGCGAGGGCTCGTGGGGTTCCGGCATGCCGTCTACCTGGACTGAGGTTGGGGGGGGTGGTGGCGGTGTTTCCGGATCGGCTGAGGGTGCGAGGTCTCGTAGGGAGACAGTGTCCTCCCGCCCGTCTGGGTACGCCACGTAGGCGTACTGGGGTTGGCGTGCAGGAGGTTCACCCTCTCGACCAGGGTGTCCGTTTTATGGGTCCTCACGTGTTTCCGCAGCCAGACCGGCCCCGGGGCGGTCAGCCAGGTTGGTAGAGTGGTTCCCGTAGTCGACTTCCTGGGGAAAACGAACATTCGTTCATGGGGGGTGGTGTTAGTGGCCGTGCAAAGTAATGACCGGATGGAGTGCAGCCGCTGGTCCATCTCCCTTTGGAAGACCGAGACCCCATTAGTGACACCGAAGGGGACCCTAAGGAAGTGGTATAGGCGCCCATTCGCCTCGAAGGCGGTATACTGGCGGTCCTCAGGGTGGATAGGGAGTTGGTGGTAGGCCGACTTCAGGTCGATGGTCGAGAATACTTTATACTGTGCAATCTGATTGACCATGTCAGATATGCGGGGGAGGGGGTATGCGTCCAGCTGGGTATATCTGTTTATGGTCTGGCTGTAGTCGATGACCAGGCGGTTTTTATCGCCGGTCTTTACGACTACGACCTGGGCACGCCAGGGGCTGCTGCTCCCCTCGATAATGCCCTCTTTCAGGAGGCGCCGCACCTCAGAGCTAATGAAGGCTCTGTCCCCGGCGCTATACCGCCTGCTCTTGGTAGCGACGGGTTTGCAGTCAGGGGTAAGGTTAGCAAACAGACAGGGTGGCGGGACCTTGAGGGTGGAGAGGCTGCAGGTGTTACGCGGTGGGCGGTTTAACGTTTGCTGGTTGTTGACTGTGAGTGGGGGGAGGGGTCCACCGTATGCTAGGGTTACGCTTTGGAGGTGGGATTGGAAGTCCAGCCCTAGTAGGACGGCAGCGCAGAGATGGGGGAGGACGAGGAGTTTAAAGTTTTTATACTCCGTGCCCTTAACCGACAGGGTCACGACACAGTAGCCGCTGATGTCCGTGGCGTGGGACCTCGATGCCATCGAGATTCGGCTGCGCGTTGGTAGGACAGAGAGGGAGTAGTGGCTCACCGTGTCTGGGTGGATGAAGCTCTCCGTGCTTCCGCTGTCGAACAGGCAGGTCGTGGCGTGGCCGTTCACTTTGATGTCCATCATTGACTTGGACAGATGGTGCGGGCGGGCTTGGTCCAGGGTGACGGAAGCTAGTGTGTAGCTGAGCGAGTCGTTGTCATCTGCGGGCGAGGCGGTCGGGCGTGGTGAGTAAAATGGCGTCTCCCACGAGGTAGGGCCCCATGAGGCACTATTGGGGTCGGTTGCCTTAATCAAAGATGGCCGCCCCATAACTCATGTGTGGGGATGCTGGCCTCAGTTGCCCTAAACAAAGATGGCCGCCCCCATGACTCATGTGTGGGGATGCTGGCCTCAGTTGCCCTAAACGAAGATGGCCGCCCCCATAGTTCGCATGCGGCACTGCTGGCCTCTGAGGATCCGCTCCTGCAGGCCTTGGAGAAGTGGCCTTTCTTCAGGCAGGTTTTGCATATGGAGTTCTTGGCTGGGCAGCGCGACCTCGGGTGCTTCTCCTGGCCACAAAAAAAACAGCCGGCGGCCCGATCGCGGATGCCCGATGTCGGGGCCGGTGCCGGGGGTGGCGGGGCCGGTCGGGTCCGGGACGCCGACGCAGAGGTAGGTCCCGGGGGCGGCGCTGGGAAGGGTGCTGTGGTAGGGGTCGGGCCCGAGTCCCAGGGTCGCGAGCAGTACCTGGTGAATGCTTCCTGATCTTGGTGGGCCACTTCCAGGGAGATAGCGAGGGCTTCAGCTTTTTCCATGCTGAGGTCTTTAGCTTCCAGCAGTCTTTGCCGTGAGTACTCGGACCGTAGGCCTTTCAGGAATGCGTCGCGGATATTATCTTCAGTATTTTCGGCTGCCGACACCGATTTAAAGTCACAGTTCCTGGCGAGTGCATATAGCGCCTGTGAGAATTCGACTACTGATTCTCCTGGCTGTTGCGGCCGTGATCTTAGGAGGTGCCTAGCGTACATGTAGTTTACCGGGGTCCGGTACTTCTGTTTCAGCAGGTTGATGGAGGTCTCGTAGGTAGTCATGTCCTCGATGAGAGTGTATACTCTCGGGCTCAGTTGTGCCTGCAGGACACTTAGTTTGGATGCCTGAGGGACGCTGGATTCTCTCAGGTATGATTCGAAGCAGACCAGCCAGTGTTTAAAGTCTGCGGCTGAGTTTGCTGCTCGTGGGTTCAGGTCCAGGTACGGCGGTCTGAGGGCTCGCAGCCAAGCTGGCTGGTGTGGCTGTGCTCCTGGGAGCTGCGCTGGTGGCTCCTCCGCCGGTTGTGACTCGTTGTCGGACATCATTAAATTTAGTCAATAAAATTGATATACCTATCAATTCCTCCAATAAAAGGCGAAGAGTTACGAAGGTGACTAAAGGTTTTTATTGACTAAATAACAGAGCCCACTCTCGTGGGTGATCCGATCCAAGCAGGAGGAATACCAGCCAGTCGCTCACCTTTATACCTGGCCTGGTGGGTGGAGCCAAGGCGGAGTCGGCAGTGGTCATCCCAGGTATAGCAGTGTGGCAAGAGGCGACCTCGTACCGTGATACAATAGTGGTCAGTGATACAGTTATAACGAACAGTGGTGAACAGTGCTAACTACTAACAGTGATACGATAGTGAACGTGGTTTACCACAGTGACGTCAGGTAGACCTCACGTTGACCTCTGTCAGACCGCACCGTGACCTCAGTCAGACGACACGGTGACCTCGGTCAGACCGCACGGAGACCCCAATCAGGCCGCACGGTGACCCCAATCTGACCTCATGGTGATCGCAATCAGTCCTCACGGTGACTTCAGTCAGACCTCAGGGTGACCCCAATCAGACCTCACGGTAACCTGAATCAAACCTCACTGTGACCTCAGTCAGATCGCATGGTGACCCCAATCAGACCTCACGGCAATCTCGGTCAGACCTCAAGGGGACCCCAATCAGGCCGCACGGTGACCTCAGTCAGACCGCGCGGTGACCCGAATCAAATCGCACGGTGACCCCAATCAGACCACACGGTGACCTCAGTCAGACCTCACGGTGACCTCAGTCAGACCGCACGGTGGCCTCAGTCAGACCACACGGTGACCCCATTCAGGCCGCACGGAGACCTCAGACAGACCGCATGGTGACCTCAGTCAGATCGCATGGTGACCTCAGTCAGTCCTCACGGTGAATTCAGTCAGACCACACGGTGACCCCAATCAAACCGTACGGTGACCTCAGGTAGACCTCAGTCAGACCACACGGTGACCCCAATCAGGCCACACGGTGACCTCAGTAAGACCGCACGGTGACCCCAATCAGACCGCACGGTGACCCAAATCAGACCGCACGGTGACCCCAGTCAGAGCTCACCATGACCCCAATAAGACTGCACGGTGACCCCAATCAGACCGCACGGTGACCCCAATCAAACCGCACGGTGACCTCAGTCAGACCACATGGTGACCTCAGTCAGACCACACGGTGACCCCAATCAGGCCACACGGTGACTTCAGTAAGACCACACGGTGACCCCAATCAGATCGCACGGTGACCCCAACCTGACCGCACGGTGACCCCAATCAGTCCTCACGGTGACTTCAGTCAGACCTCAGGGTGACCACCATCAGACCTCATGGAGACCCCAATCAGATTGCACGGTGGCCCCAATCAGAGCGCACGGTGAACCCAGTCAGACCTCACCATGACCCCAATCAGAACGGACGGTGAACCCAGTCAGAGCTCATGGTGACCCCAATCAGTCCTCACGGTGACCTCAGTCAGACCTCAGAGCGACACCCATCAGAACTCACGGTGACCTCAGCCAGACCACACGGTGACCCCAATCATACCGCACGGTGACCCCAATCAGACCTCATGGTGATCGCAATCAGTCCTCACGGTGACTTCAGTCAGACCTCAGGGTGACCCCAATCAGACCTCACGGTGACCTGAATCAAACCTCACTGTGACCTCAGTCAGACCGCGCGGTGACCCCAATCAGATCGTACGGTGACCCCAATCAGACCTCACGGCAATCTCGGTCAGACCTCAACGGGACCACAATCAGGCCGCACGGTGACCTCAGTCAGACCGCGCGGTGACCCCAATCAGATCGCACGGTGACCCCAATCAGACCACACGGTGACCTCAGTCAGACCTCACGGTGACCTCAGTCAGACCGCACGGTGACCCCATTCAGGCCGCACGGAGACCTCAGTCAGACCGCACGGTGACCTCAGTCAGACCGCATGGTGACCTCAGTCAGACCGCATGGTGACCTCAGTCAGACCACTCGGTGACCTCAGTCAGACCGCATGGGGACCCCATTCAGGCCGCACGGAGAACTCAGTCAGACCGCATGGTGACCTCAATCAGAACCACACGGTGACCCCAATCAGACCAAACGGTGACTCCAGTCAGACCTCACGGTGACGACCAGTCAGAACTCACGGTGACCTCAGTCAGACCTCAGGGTGACCCCCATCAGACCTCATGGTGACCCCAATCAGACCTCATGGTGACCCCAATCAGAACTCACGGTCACCTCAGTCAGAACGCACGGTGACCCCAATCAAACCGCACGGTGACCCCAATCTGACTGCAAGATTACCCCTTTCAGATCGCACGGTGCCCTCAGTCAGTCCTCACGGTGACCTCAGTCAGACCTCAGGGTGACCCCCATCAGACCTCACGGTGACCTCAGTCAGACCGCACGGTGACACCAGTCTGAGCTCACCATGACCCCAATAAGACTGCACGGTGACCCCAATCAGACCGCAAGGTGACCCCAATCAAACCGCACGGTGACCTCAGGTAGACCTCACGGAGGCCTCAGTCAGACCGCATGGTGACCTCAGTCAGACCGCACGGAGACCTCAATCAGGCCACACGGTGGCCTCACTAAGACGGCACGGTGACCACAATCAGACCGCACGGTGACCCCAGTCAGGCCTCACAGTGACCCCAATCAGATCGCAAGGTGACCCCAACCAGACCGCACGGTGACCCCAACCAGTCCTCACGGTGACTTCAGTCAGACCTCAGGGTGACCCCCATCAGACCTCACGGTGACTCCAATCAGATCGCACGGTGACCCCAATCAGTCCTCACTGTAACCTCAGTCAGACATCATAGTGACCTCAGTCAGACCTCACGGTGACCTCAGTCAGACCACACAGTGACCTCAGTCAGACCGCATGGAGAACCCATTCAGGCCGCACGGAGACCTCAGTCAGACCGCACGGTAACCCCATTCAGACCTCACGTTGACCTCAGTCAGACCGCACCGAGACCTCAGTGAGACTACACGGTGACCTCAGTCAGGCCGCACGGAGACCCCAATCAGGCCGCACGCTGACCCCAATCTGACCGCAAGGTCACCCCATTCAGATCGCATGGTGACCTCAGTCAGTCCTCACGGTGACATCAGTCAGACCGCACGATGACCCCAGTCAGAGCTCACCATGACCCCAATCAGACTGAACGTTGACCCCAATCAGACCTCACGGTGACCCCAATCCGACCTCACGGTGACCTCAGTCAGACCTCACGGTGACCCGAATCAGACCTCACGGTGACCCGAATCAAAACTCACGGTGACCTCAGTCAGAACGCACGGTGACCCCAATCAGATCGCACGGTGACCCCAATCAGATCGCACGGTGACCCCAATCAGACCGCATGGTGAACTCAGTCAGACCGCACGGTGACCTCAATCAGAACCACACGGTGGCCCCAATCAGACCGCACAGTGACGTCAGTCAGACCGCACCGTGACCTCAATCAGACGACACGGTGACCTCAGTCAGACCGCACGGTGACCTCAGTCAGACCGCACGGTGACCCCAATCAGACCACACGGTGACCTCAATCAGACCGCACGGTGACCTCAGTCAGACCGCACGGTGACCCCAGACAGCTATCACGGTGATCCCAATCAGACCGCACGGTGACCCCAATCAGACCGCACGGTGATCTCAATCAGACCTCACGGTGACCCCAATCAGACCTCACGGTGACCCCAATCAGACCTCACGGTGACCCCAATCAGACCACAGGTTGACCTCAGTCAGACCGCACGGTGACCCCAATCAGACCGCACGGTGACCCCAATCAGACCGCACGGTGACCCCAGTTAGAGCTCACCATGACCCCAATCAGACTGCACGGTGACCCCAATCAGACCGCACGGTGACCCCAGTTAGAGCTCACCATGACCCCAATCAGACCGCACAGTGACCCCAATCAGATCGCACGGTGATCTCAATCAGACCTCACGGTGACCCCAATCAGACCTCACGGTGACCCCAATCAGACCTCACGGTGACTTCAGTCAGACCTCAGGGTGACCACCATCAGACCTCATGGAGACCCCAATCAGATCGCACGGTGACCCCAATCAGAGCGCACGATGAACCCAGTCAGACCTCACCATGACCCCAATCAGAACGGACGGTGAACCCAGTCAGAGCTCATGGTGACCCCAATCAGTCCTCACGGTGACCTCAGTCAGACCTCAGAGCGACACCCATCAGAACTCACGGTGACCTCAGCCAGACCACACGGTGACCCCAATCATACCGCACGGTGACCCCAATTAGACCTCATGGTGATCGCAATCAGTCCTCACGGTGACTTCAGTCAGACCTCAGGGTGACCCCAATCAGACCTCACGGTGACCTGAATCAAACCTCACTGTGACCTCAGTCAGACCGCGCGGTGACCCCAATCAGATCGCACGGTGACCCCAATCAGACCTCACGGCAATCTCGGTCAGACCTCAAGGGGACCCCAATCAGGCCGCACGGTGACCTCAGTCAGACCGTGCGGTGACCCCAATCAGATCGCACGGTGACCCCAATCAGACCACACGGTGACCTCTGTCAGACCTCACGGTGACCTCAGTCAGACCGCACGGTGACCCCATTCAGGCCGCACGGAGACCTCAGTCAGACCGCACGGTGACCTCAGTCAGACCGCAAGGTGACCTCAGTCAGACCACTCGGTGACCTCAGTCAGACCTCAGGGTGACCCCCATCAGACCTCATGGTGACCCCAATCAGACCTCATGGTGACCCCAATCAGAACTCACGGTCACCTCAGTCAGAACGCACGGTGACCCCAATCAAACCGCACGGTGACCCCAATCTGACTGCAAGATTACCCCTTTCAGATCGCACGGTGCCCTCAGTCAGTCCTCACGGTGACCTCAGTCAGACCTCAGGGTGACCCCCATCAGACCTCACGGTGACCTCAGTCAGACCGCACGGTGACCCCAGTCTGAGCTCACCATGACCCCAATAAGACTGCACGGTGACCCCAATCAGACCGCAAGGTGACCCCAATCAAACCGCACGGTGACCTCAGGTAGACCTCACGGAGGCCTCAGTCAGACCGCATGGTGACCTCAGTCAGACCGCACGGAGACCCCAATCAGGCCACACGGTGGCCTCACTAAGACCGCACGGTGACCACAATCAGACTGCACGGTGACCCCAGTCAGGCCTCACAGTGACCCCAATCAGATCGCAAGGTGACCCCAACCAGACCGCACGGTGACCCCAACCAGTCCTCACGGTGACTTCAGTCAGACCTCAGGGTGACCCCCATCAGACCTCACGGTGACTCCAATCAGATCGCACGGTGACCCCAATCAGGCCGCACGGTGACCTCAGTCAGACCTCACGGTGACCACAGTCAGACCTCATGGTGACCCCCATCAGACCTCACGGTGACCTCAGTCAGACCGCATGGTGACCCCAGTCAGAGCTCACCATGACCCCAATCAGACTGAACGGTGACCCCAATCAGACCGCACGGAGACCCCAATCAAACCGCATGGTAACCTCAGGTAGACCTCACGGTGTCCTCAGTCAGGCCGCATGGTGACCTCAGTCAGACCACACGGTGATCTCAGTCAGACCGCACGGAGACCCCAATCAGGCCGCACGGTGACCTCAGTAAGACCGCACGGTGACCTCAGTAAGACCTCACGGTGACCTCAGTCAGACCACATGGTGACCCCAATCAGATCGCACGGTGACCCCAATCAAACGGCGGCATAGTGGCTAGCACTGTTTCCTCCGGGTGCTCCGGTTTCCTCCCACAGTCCAAAGATGTGTGGGTTAGTTTGATTGGCCATGATAAAAATTGGCCCTTAGTGTTAGGGGGGATTAAATACGTGGGGTTACGGGGTTACGGGGATAGGGCTTGGGTGGGATGGCTGTCGGTGTAGGAACCGGATGCTAGGGTTTGGATGATCAGCCATGATCTCGTTGAATGGTGGAGCAGGCTCGAAGGGCCGGATGGCCTACTCCTGTTCCTATCTTCTATGTTTCTATGTTTCTAAACCGCATGGTGACGTCAGGTAGACCTCACGTTGACCTCTGTCAGACCGCACCGTGACCTCAGTCAGACTACACGGTGACCTCGGTCAGACCGCACGGAGACCCCAATCAGGCCGCACGGTGACCCCAATCTGACCGCAAGGTCACCCCATTCAGATCGCATGGTGACCTCAGTCAGTCCTCACGGTGACCTCAGGGTGACCCCCATCAGACCTCACGGTGACCTCAGTCAGACCACACGGTGACCCCAGTCAGAGCTCACCATGACCCCAATCAGACTGCACGGTGACCCCAATCAGACTGCACGGTGACACCAATCAAACCGCATGGTGACCTCAGGTAGACCTCACGGTGACCTCAGTCAGACCGCACGGTGACGCCAATCAGACCGCACGGTGACCCCAGTCAGACCTCACGGTGACCCCAATCAGACGTCACGATGACCTCAGTCAGAGCTCATGGTGACCCCAGTCTGAGCTCACGGTGATCCCAATCAGACCGCACGGTGACCCCAATCAGATCGCACAGTAACCCCAACCAGACCGCGCGGTGACCCCAATCAGTCCTCACTGTAACCTCAGTCAGACATCATAGTGACCTCAGTCAGACCTCACGGTGACCTCAGTCAGACCACACAGTGACCTCAGTCAGACCGCATGGAGAACCCATTCAGGCCGCACGGAGACCTCAGTCAGACCGCACGGTAACCCCATTCAGACCACACGGTGACTTCAGTCAGACCGCACGGTGACCCCAATCAGACCAAACGGTGACTCCAGTCAGAACTCACAATGACCCCAATCAGACCTCACCATGACCCAATCAGACCGGACAGTGAACCGAGTCAGAGCTCACGGTGACCCCAATCAGACCTCAGGGTGACCTCAGTCAGACCTCAGGGTGACCCCCATAAGACCTCACGGTGACCTCAGTCAGACCGCACGGTGACCCCAGTCAGAGCTCACCATGACAACAATCAGACTGCACGGTGACCCCAATCAGACCGCACGGAGACCCCAATCAAACTGCACGGTGACCTCAGGTAGACCTCACGGTGACCTCAGTCAGACCACATGGTAACCCCAATCAGATCGCACGTTGACCCCAATCAAACCGCATGGTGACCTCAGTTAGTCCTCACGGTGACATCAGTCAGACCGCACGGTGACCCCAGTCAGAGCTCACCATGACCCCAATCAGACTGAACGGTGACCCCAATCAGACCACATGGTGAACTCAGTCAGACCGCACGGTGACCTCAATCAGAACCACACGGTGGCCCCAATCAGACCGCACATTGACGTCAGTCAGACCGCACCGTGACCCCAATCAGACGACACGGTGACCTCAGTCAGACCGCACGGTGACCTCAGTCAGACCGCACGGTGACCCCAATCAGACCACACGGTGACCCCAATCAGACCGCACGGTGACCTCAGTCAGACCGCACGGTGACCCCAGACAGCTATCACGGTGATCCCAATCAGACCGCAAGGTGACCCCAATCAGACCGCACGGTGATCTCAATCAGACCTCACGGTGACCCCAATCAGACCTCACGGTGACTCCAATCAGACCTCACGGTGACCCCAATCAGACCACAGGTTGACCTCAGTCAGACCGCACGGTGACCCCAATCAGACCGCACGGTGACCCCAATCAGACCGCACGGTGACCCCAGTTAGAGCTCACCATGACCCCAATCAGACCGCACAGTGACCCCAATCAGACCGCACGGTGATCTCAATCAGACCTCACGGTGACCCCAATCAGACCTCACGGTGACCCCAATCAGACCTCACGGTGACTTCAGTCAGACCTCAGGGTGACCACCATCAGACCTCATGGAGACCCCAATCAGATCGCACGGTGACCCCAATCAGAGCGCACGGTGAACCCAGTCAGACCTCACCATGACCCCAATCAGAACGGACGGTGAACCCAGTCAGAGCTCATGGTGACCCCAATCAGTCCTCACGGTGACCTCAGTCAGACCTCAGAGCGACACCCATCAGAACTCACGGTGACCTCAGCCAGACCACACGGTGACCCCAATCATACCGCACGGTGACCCCAATCAGACCTCATGGTGATCGCAATCAGTCCTCACGGTGACTTCAGTCAGACCTCAGGGTGACCCCAATCAGACCTCACGGTGACCTGAATCAAACCTCACTGTGACCTCAGTCAGACCGCGCGGTGACCCCAATCAGATCGCACGGTGACCCCAATCAGACCTTACGGCAATCTCGGTCAGACCTCAAGGGGACCCCAATCAGGCCGCACGGTGACCTCAGTCAGACCGCGCGGTGACCCCAATCAGATCGCACGGTGACCCCAATCAGACCACACGGTGACCTCAGTCAGACCTCACGGTGACCTCAGTCAGACCGCACGGTGACCCCATTCAGGCCGCACGGAGACCTCAGTCAGACCGCACGGTGACCTCAGTCAGACCAAACGGTGACTCCAGTCAGACCTCACGGTGACGACCAGTCAGAACTCACGGTGACCTCAGTCAGACCTCAGGGTGACCCCCATCAGACCTCATGGTGACCCCAATCAGACCTCATGGTGACCCCAATCAGAACTCACGGTCACCTCAGTCAGAACGCACGGTGACCCCAATCAAACCGCACGGTGACCCCAATCTGACTGCAAGATTACCCCTTTCAGATCGCACGGTGCCCTCAGTCAGTCCTCACGGTGACCTCAGTCAGACCTCAGGGTGACCCCCATCAGACCTCACGGTGACCTCAGTCAGACCGCACGGTGACCCCAGTCTGAGCTCACCATGACCCCAATAAGACTGCACGGTGACCCCAATCAGACCGCAAGGTGACCCCAATCAAACCGCACGGTGACCTCAGGTAGACCTCACGGAGGCCTCAGTCAGACCGCATGGTGACCTCAGTCAGACCGCACGGAGACCCCAATCAGGCCACACGGTGGCCTCACTAAGACCGCACGGTGACCACAATCAGACTGCACGGTGACCCCAGTCAGGCCTCACAGTGACCCCAATCAGATCGCAAGGTGACCCCAACCAGACCGCACGGTGACCCCAACCAGTCCTCACGGTGACTTCAGTCAGACCTCAGGGTGACCCCCATCAGACCTCACGGTGACTCCAATCAGATCGCATGGTGACCCCAATCAGGCCGCACGGTGACCTCAGTCAGACCTCAGGGTGACCCCCATAAGACCTCACGGTGACCTCAGTCAGACCGCACGGTGACCCCAGTCAGAGCTCACCATGACAACAATCAGACTGCACGGTGACCCCAATCAGACCGCACGGAGACCCCAATCAAACTGCACGGTGACCTCAGGTAGACCTCACGGTGACCTCAGTCAGACCACATGGTAACCCCAATCAGATCGCACATTGACCCCAATCAAACCGCATGGTGACCTCAGTTAGTCCTCACGGTGACATCAGTCAGACCGCACGGTGACCCCAGTCAGAGCTCACCATGACCCCAATCAGACTGAACGGTGACCCCAATCAGACCTCACGGTGACCCGAATCAGACCTCACGGTGACCCGAATCAAAACTCACGGTGACCTCAGTCAGAACGCATGGTGACCCCAATCAGAGCGCACGGTGACCCCAATCAGATCGCACGGTGACCCCAATCAGACCACATGGTGAACTCAGTCAGACCGCACGGTGACCTCAATCAGAAACACACGGTGACCCCAATCAGACCGCACAGTGACGTCAGTCAGACCGCACCGTGACCCCAATCAGACGACACGGTGACCTCAGTCAGACCGCACGGTGACCCCAATCAGACCACACGGTGGCCCCAATCAGACTGCACGGTGACCTTAGTCAGACTTCACGCCGACCCCAGTCAGACCGCACGGTGACCCCAGACAGCTATCACGGTGATCCCAATCAGACCGCACGGTGACCCCAATCAGACCGCACGGTGACCCCAATCAGACCGCACGGTGACCCCAATCAGACCTCACGGTGACCTCAGTCAGACCACATGCTGACCCCAATCAGACAGCACGGTGATCCCAATCAGACCGCACGGTGACTCCAATCAGACCTCACGGTGACCCCAATCAGTCCCCACGGTGACCCCAATCAGTCCTCACGGTGACCTCAGTCAGACCACAGGTTGACCTCAGTCAGACCTCACAGTGACCCCAATCAGACCGCACGGTCACCTCAGTCAGACTGCACGGTGTCCCCAATCAGACCACACGGTGACCTCAGTCAGACCGCACGGTGACTCCAGTCAGACCTCATGGTGACCCCAGTCAGAACTCACGGTGACCCCAATCAGTACTCACGATGACCTCAGTCAGACCTCAGGGTGACCCACATCAGACGTCACGGTGACCTCAGTCAGAGCTCATGGTGACCCCAGTCTGAGCTCACGGTGATCCCAATCAGACCGCACGGTGACCCCAATCAGATCGCACAGTAACCCCAACCAGACCGCGCGGTGACCCCAATCAGTCCTCACTGTAACCTCAGTCAGACATCATAGTGACCTCAGTCAGACCTCACGGTGACCTCAGTCAGACCACACAGTGACCTCAGTCAGACCGCATGGAGAACCCATTCAGGCCGCACGGAGACCTCCGTCAGACCGCACGGTAACCCCATTCAGACCACACGGTGACTTCAGTCAGACCGCATGGTGACCTCAATCAGAACCACACGGTGACCCCAATCAGACCAAACGGTGACTCCAGTCAGACCTCACGGTGACCCCAGTCAGAACTCACAATGACCCCAATCAGACCTCACCATGACCCAATCAGACCGGACAGTGAACCGAGTCAGAGCTCACGGTGACCCCAATCAGACCTCAGGGTGACCTCAGTCAGACCTCAGGGTGACCCCCATAAGACCTCACGGTGACCTCAGTCAGACCGCACGGTGACCCCAGTCAGAGCTCACCATGACAACAATCAGACTGCACGGTGGCCCCAATCAGACCGCACGGAGACCCCAATCAAACTGCACGGTGACCTCAGGTAGACCTCACGGTGACCTCAGTCAGACCACATGGTCACCCCAATCAGATCGCACGTTGACCCCAATCAAACCGCATGGTGACCTCAGGTAGACCTCACGTTGACCTCAGTCAGACCGCACCGAGACCTCAGTGAGACTACACGGTGACCTCAGTCAGGCCGCACCGAGACCCCAATCAGGCCGCACGCTGACCCCAATCTGACCGCAAGGTCACCCCATTCAGATCGCATGGTGACCTCAGTCAGTCCTCACGGTGACATCAGTCAGACCGCACGATGACCCCAGTAAGAGCTCACCATGACCCCAATCAGACTGAACGGTGACCCCAATCAGACCTCACGGTGACCCCAATCCGACCTCACGGTGACCTCAGTCAGACCTCACGGTGACCCGAATCAGACCTCACGGTGACCCGAATCAAAACTCATGGTGACCTCAGTCAGAACGCACGGTGACCCCAATCAGATCGCACGGTGACCCCAATCAGATCGCACGGTGACCCCAATCAGACCACATGGTGAACTCAGTCAGACCGCACGGTGACCTCAATCAGAACCACACGGTGGCCCCAATCAGACCGCACAGTGACGTCATTCAGACCGCACCGTGACCTCAATCAGACGACACGGTGACCTCAGTCAGACCGCACGGTGACCCCAATCAGACCGCACGGTGACCCCAATCAGACCGCACGGTGACCTCAGTCAGACCGCACGGTGACCCCAGACAGCTATCACGGTGATCCCAATCAGACCGCACGGTGACCCCAATCAGACCGCACGGTGATCTCAATCAGACGTCACGGTGACCCCAATCAGACCTCACGGTGACCCCAATCAGAACTCACGGTGACCCCAATCAGACCACAGGTTGACCTCAGTCAGACCGCACGGTGACCCCAATC
The DNA here is from genome assembly GCF_052327205.1 of Somniosus microcephalus. NCBI lineage: Eukaryota > Metazoa > Chordata > Chondrichthyes > Squaliformes > Somniosidae > Somniosus > Somniosus microcephalus. Next base: position 68,698,411 of record NC_140999.1, on the reverse strand, counting down.
AGACCGCACGGTGACCCCAATCAGACCGCACGGTGACCCCAGTTAGAGCTCACCATGACCCCAATCAGACTGCACGGTGACCCCAATCAGACAGCACGGTGACCCCAGTTAGAGCTCACCATGACCCCAATCAGACCGCACAGTGACCCCAATCAGACCGCACGGTGATCTCAATCAGACCTCACGGTGACCCCAATCAGACCTCACGGTGACCCCAATCAGACCTCACGGTGACCTCAGTCAGACCACATGCTGACCCCAATCAGACATAACGGTGAACCCAGTCAGACCTCACGGTGACCTCAATTAAACCTCACGGCGACCTCAGTCAGACCACACGGTGACCCCAATCAGACCGCACGGTGACTCCAATCAGACCTCACGGTGACCCCAATCAGTCCTCACGGTGACCCCAATCAGTCCTCACGGTGACCTCAGTCAGACCACAGGTTGACCTCAGTCAGACCGCACGGTGACCCCAATCAGACCGCACGGTGACCCCAATCAGACCGCACGGTGACCCCAGTTAGAGCTCACCATGACCCCAATCAGAGTGCACGGTGACCCCAATCAGACCGCACGGTGACCCCAGTTAGAGCTCACCATGACCCCAATCAGACCGCACAGTGACCTCAGTCAGAAATCATGGTGACCTCAGTCAGACCGCATGGTGACCCCAATCAGATCGCACGGTGACCCCAATCAAACCGCACGGAGACCTCAGTCAGACCTCACCGTGATCTCAGTCAGACCTCACCGTGACCTCAGTCAGACCTGATGGTGACCCCAATCAGATGGTACGGTGACCCCAATCAGACCCTATGGTGACCCCAATCTGACCGCACGGTGACCTCAGTCAACCCTCACGGTGACCCCAGTCAGAACTCACCATGACCCAATCAGACCGCACAGTGACCCCAGTCAGAGCTCACGGTGACACCAATCAGACCGCACGGTGACCCCAATCAGACCGCAAGATCACCCCATTCAGATCGCACGGTGACCTCAGTCAGACTGCATTGTTACCTCAATATGACCTCACGGTGACCTCAGTCAGACCTCACGGTGACCCCAATCAGACAGCACGGTGACCCCAGTCAGAACTCACCATGACCCCAATCAGACCACACGGTGACCCTAGTCAGAGCTCAAGGTGACACCAATTAGGCCGCACGGTGACCCCAATCAGACCGCACGGTGAACCCACTCAGAACACACGGTGATCCCAGTCAGAACTCACCATGACCCCAATCAGACCGCACGGTGACCCCAATCAGACCGCAAGGTCACCCCATTCAGATCGCACGGTGACCTCAGTCAGACCGCTTTGTTACCTCAATCAGACCTCACGGTGACCTCAGTCAGTCCTCACGGTGACCTCAGTCAGACCTCAGGGTGACCCCATCAGACCTCACGGTGACCTCAGTCAGACCGCACGGTGACCCCAGTCAGAGCTCACCATGACCCCAATCAGACTGCACGGTGACCCCAATCAGTCCTCACGATGACCTCAGTCAGACATCATGGTGACCCCAGTCAGAGCTCACGGTGATCCCAATCAGACCGCATGGCGACCCAAATCAGACCGCACGGTGACCCCAGTCAGAGCTCACGGTGACCACAGTCAGAGCTCACGGTGACCTCAGTCAGAGCTCACGGTGACCCCAATCAGACCTCACGGCGACCTCAGTCAAACCACACGGTGACCCCAATCAGACCTCACGGTGACCTCAGTCAGACCGCACGGTGACCCCAATCAGAGCTCAGGGTGACCCCAATCAGACCCTATGGTGACCCCAATCTGACCGCACGGTGACCTCAGTCAACCCTCACGGTGACCCCAGTCAGAACTCACCATGACCTCATTCAGACCGCACGGTGACCCCAATCAGACCGCAAGATCACCCCATTCAGATCGCACGGTGACCTCAGTCAGACTGCATTGTTACCTCAATATGACCTCACGGTGACCTCAGTCAGACCTCACGGTGACCCCAATCAGACAGCACGGTGACCCCAGTCAGAACTCACCATGACCCCAATCAGACCACACGGTGACCCTAGTCAGAGCTCAAGGTGACACCAATTAGGCCGCACGGTGACCCCAATCAGACCGCACGGTGAACCCACTCAGAACACACGGTGATCCCAGTCAGAACTCACCATGACCCCAATCAGACCGCACGGTGACCCCAATCAGACCGCAAGGTCACCCCATTCAGATCGCACGGTGACCTCAGTCAGACCGCTTTGTTACCTCAATCAGACCTCACGGTGACCTCAGTCAGTCCTCACGGTGACCTCAGTCAGACCTCAGGGTGACCCCATCAGACCTCACGGTGACCTCAGTCAGACCGCACGGTGACCCCAGTCAGAGCTCACCATGACCCCAATCAGACTGCACGGTGACCCCAATCAGTCCTCACGATGACCTCAGTCAGACATCATGGTGACCCCAGTCAGAGCTCACGGTGATCCCAATCAGACCGCACGGCGACCCAAATCAGACCGCACGGTGACCCCAGTCAGAGCTCACGGTGACCACAGTCAGAGCTCACGGTGACCTCAGTCAGAGCTCACGGTGACCCCAATCAGACCTCACGGCGACCTCAGTCAAACCACACGGTGACCCCAATCAGACCTCACGGTGACCTCAGTCAGACCGCACGGTGACCCCAATCAGAGCTCAGGGTGAGCCCAAACAGACCCCACGGTGGCCACAGTCAGAGCTCACGGTGATCCCAATCATACCGCACGGTGACCCCAATCAGACCACACGGTGACCCCAGTCAGAGCTCACGGTGACCCCAGTCAGAGCTCACGGTGACCCCAGTCAGAGCTCACGGTGACCTCAATCTGACCTCACGGTGACCCCAACCAGATCGCACGGTGACACCAACCACACCGCATGGTGACCCCAACCAGACCGCACGGTGACCTCAGTCAGGCCGCATTGTTACCTCAATCAGTCCTCACGGTGACCCCAATCAGACCTCAAGGTGACCTCAGTCAGACCTCAGGGTGACCCCCATCAGACCTCACGGTGACCTCAGTCAGACATCAGGGAGACCCTCATCAGACCTCACTGTTACCTCATTCAGACCTCATGGTGACCTCAGTCAGACTGCACAGTGACCCCAATCAGACTGCATGGTGGCCACATTCAGAACTCACGGTGACCCCAGTCAGAACTCACCATGACCCCAATCAGACCGAACGGTGACCCCAACCAGACCGCACGGTGAGCTCGGTCAGACCGCATTGTTACCTTAATCAGACCTCACGGTGACCCCAATCAGTCGTGAAGGTGACCTCAGTCAGACCTCTGGGTGACCCCCATCTGACCTCACTGTGACCTCATGGAGACCTCATGGTGACCCCCATCAGACCTCACGGTGACCTCAGTCAGACCGCACGGTGACCCCAGTCAGACCTCACCATGACCCCAATCAGACTGAACGGTGACCCCAATCAGACCGCACAGTGACCCCAATCAAACCGCACCGTGACCTCAGGTAGACCTCACGGTGACCTCAGTCAGACCGCACGGTGACCTCAGTCAGACCGCACGGAGACCCCAGTCAGGCCGCACGGTGACCTCAGTAAGACCGCACGGTGACCCCAATCAGACCGCACGGTGACCGCAATCAGACCGCACGATGACCCCAGTCAGACCTCACGGTTACCTCAATCAGACCACACTGTGACCTCAGTCAGACCTCACTGTGACCTCAGTCAGACCTCAGGGTGACCCCATCAGACTGCACGGTGACCCCAGTCAGAGCTCACGGTGATCCCAATCAGACCGCACGGTGACCCAAATCAGACCGCACGGTGACCCAAATCAGACCGCACGGTGACCCCAATCAGACCGCATGGTGACCCCAGTCAGAGCTCACGGTGACCCCAGTCAGAGCTCATAGTGACCCCAATCCGACCGCACGGTGACCCCAATCAGACTTCACGGTGACCTCAATCAGACCTCACGGTGACCTCAATCAGACCTCACGGTAACCTCGGTCAGACCTCATGGTGACCCCAATCAGACCACAGAGGGACCTCAGTCAGATCGCATGGTGACCTCAATCAGAACACACGGTGACCCCAATCAGACCTCACGGCGATCTCAGTCAAACCGCACGGTGACCTCAATCAGATCACCCGGTGACCTCAATCAGACCGCATGGTGACCTCAATCAGACCGCACGGTGACCTCAGTCAGACCGCAAGGAGACCCCAATCAGGCCGCATGGTGACCTCAGTGAGATTGCACGGTGACCCCAATCAGACCACAAGGTGACCCCAATCAGACCGGATGGTGAACCCAGTCAGAGCTCAACGTGACCCCAATCAGTCCTCACGGTGACCTCAGTCACACCGCACGGAGACGCCAGTCAGAGCTCACGTTGACACCAATCAGACCGCACGGTGACCCCAATCAGACCGCATGGTGACACCAGTCGGAGCTCACCATGACCCCAATCAGACTGCACGGTGATCCCAATCAGACCGCACGGTGACCCCAATCAGTCCTCACGATGACCCCAGTCAGACCTCAGGGTGACCCCCATCAGACCTCACGGTGACCTCAGTCAGAGCTCAGGGTGAGCTCAAACAGACCGCATGGTGACCACAGTCAGAGCTCATGGTGATCCCAATCAGACCGCACGGTGACCCCAATCAGACCGCACGGTGACCCCAGTCAGAGGTCACGGTGACGCCCGTCAGAGGTCACGGTGACCCCAATCAGACCGCAGGGTGACCCCAATCAGACATCACGGTGACCTCAATCTGACCTCACGGTGACCCCAATCAGATCGCACGGTGACACCAACCACACCGCATGGTGACCCCAACCAGACCGCACGGTGACCTCAGTCAGGCCACATTGTTACCTCAATCAGACCTCACGGTGACCCCAATCAGTCCTGAAGGTGACCTCAGTCAGACCTCAGGGTGACCCCCATCAGACCTCACTGTGACCACATTCAGACCTCACGGTGACCCCAATCAGACCTCACGGTGACCTCAGTCAGACCACACGGTGACCTCAGTCAGACAGCACGGAGACCCCAATCAGGCCGCACGGTGACCTCAGTCAGACCACACAGTGACCTCAGTCAGACCTCAACATGACCCCAATCAGACTGCACGGTGACCCCAGTCAGGACTCACGGTGACCCCAGTCAGAAATCACCATGACCCCAATCAGACCGCACGGTGACCCCAGTCAGTCGTGAAGGTGACCTCAGTCAGACCTCAGGGTGACCCCCATCAGACCTCACTGTGACCTCATGCAGACCTCATGGTGACCTCAATCAGACCTCATGGTGACCCCCATCAGACCTCACGGTGACCTCAGTCAGGCCGCACGGTGACCTCAGTCAGGCCGCACGGTGACCTCAGTCAGGCGGCACGGTGACCTCAGTCAGGCCGCACGGTGACCTCAGTCAGGCCGCACGGTGACCTCAGTCAGGCCGCACGGTGACCTCAGTCAGGCCGCACGGTGACCCCAGTCAGACCTCAACATGACCCGAATCAGACTGCACGGTGACTCCAGTCAGGACTCACGGTGACCCCAGTCAGAAATCACCATGACCCCAATCAGACCGCACGGTGACCCCAGTCAGAGCTCACGGTGACCCCAATCAGTCATCACGAAGACCTCAGTCAGACCTCAGGGAGACCCCTATCAGACCTCACGGTGACCCCAAACAGACCGCATGGTGACCCCAATCAGACCGCACGGTGACCCCAGTCAGAGCTCACGGTGACCCCAAACAGACCGCACGGTGACCCCAGTCAGAACTCACCATGACCCCAATTAGATCGCACGGTGACCCCAGTCAGATCGCACGGTGACCCCAGTCAGACCGCACGGTGACCCCAGTCAGAGCTCATGGTGACCCCAAACAGACCGCACGGTGACCCCAGTCAGACCGCACGGTGACACCAATCAGACCGCACGGTGACCCCAATCAGACCGCATGGTGACCCCAGTCAGAGCTCATGGTGACCCCAAACTGACCGCACGGTGACCCCAATCGGACCTCATGGTGACCCCAATCAGACCTCACGGTGACCTCAGTCAGACCTCATGGTGACCCCAATCAGACCTCAGGGCAACCTCGGTCAGACCTCACGGTGACCCCAATCAGACCACAGAGGGACCTCAGTCAGATCGCACGGTGACCTCAATCAGACCTCACGGTGACCCCAATCAGACCTCACGGCGACCTCAGTCAAACCGCATGGTGACCCCAATCAGACCTCACGGTGACCTCAATCAGACCGCACGGTGACATCAGTCAGACCGCACGGTGATCCCAATCAGACCACACGGTGACACTAATCAGGCCTCACCATGACCCCAATCAGACCGGACGGTGAAACCAGTCAGAGCTCACGGTGACCCCTATCAGTCCTCACGGTGACCTCAGTCAGACCCCCATCAGACCACAAGGTGACCTCAGTCAGACCGCATGGAGACGCCAGTCAGAGCTCACGGTGACACCAATCAGACCGCACGGTGACCCAATCAGACCGCATGGTGACACCAGTCAGAGCTCACCATGACCCCAATCAGACTGCACGGTGACCCCAATCAGACCGCACGGTAACCCCAATCAGTCCTCACGATGACCTCAGTCAGACCTCAGTGTGAGCCCAAACAGACCGCACGGTGACCACAGTCAGAACTCACGGTGATCCCAATCAGACTGCACGGTGACCCCAATCAGACGGCATGGTGACCCCAGTCAGAGCTCACGGTGACCCCAGTCAGAGCTCATAGTGACCCCAATCCGACCGCACGGTGACCCCAATCAGACCTCACGGTGACCTCAATCAGACCTCACGGTAACCTCGGTCAGACCTCACGGTGACCCCAATCAGACCACAGAGGGACCTCAGTCAGATCGCATGGTGACCTCAATCAGACCACACGGTGACCCCAATCAGACCTCACGGCGATCTCAGTCAAACCGCACGGTGACCCCAATCAGACCTCACGGTGACCTCAATCAGACCGCACGGTGACCCCAATCAGATCACCCGGTGACCTCAATCAGACCGCATGGTGACCTCAATCAGACCGCACGGTGACCTCAGTCAGAACGCACGGTGACCTCAGTCAGACCGCAAGGAGACCCCAATCAGGCCGCATGGTGACCTCAGTGAGACTGCACGGTGACCCCAATCAGACCACAAGGTGACCCCAGTCAGACCGGATGGTGAACCCAGTCAGAGCTCAACGTGACCCCAATCAGTCCTCACGGTGACCTCAGTCACACCGCACGGAGACGCCAGTCAGAGCTCACGGTGACACCAATCAGACCGCACGGTGACCCCAATCAGACCGCATGGTGACACCAGTCAGAGCTCACCATGACCCCAATCAGACTGCACGGTGATCCCAATCAGACCGCACGGTGACCCCAATCAGTCCTCACGATGATCCCCATCAGACCTCACGGTGACCTCAGTCAGAGCTCAGGGTGAGCTCAAACAGACCGCACGGTGACCACAGTCAGAGCTCATGGTGATCCCAATCAGACCGCACGGTGACCCCAATCAGACCGCATGGTGACCCCAGTCAGAGGTCACGGTGACCCCAATCAGACCGCAGTGTGACCCCAATCAGACCTCACGGTGACCTCAATCTGACCTCACGGTGACCCCAATCAGATCGCACGGTGACACCAACCACACCGCATGGTGACCCCAACCAGACCGCATGGTGACCTCAGTCAGACCACATTGTTACCTCAATCAGACCTCACGGTGACCCCAATCAGTCCTGAAGGTGACCTCAGTCAGACCTCAGGGTGACCCCCATCAGACCTCACTGTGACCTCATTCAGACCTCACGGTGACCCCAATCAGACCTCACGGTGACCTCAGTCAGAGCTCACGGTGACCCCAGTCAGAGCTCACGGTGACCCCAGTCAGAACGCACGGTGACCCCAGTCAGACCACACAGTGACCCCAATCAAACCACATGGTGACCTCAGGTAGACCTCACGGTGACTTCAGTCAGACCACATGGTGACCTCAGTCAGACCACACGGTGACCTCAGTCAGACCGCACGGAGACCCCAATCAGGCCGCACGGTGACCTCAGTCAGACCGCACAGTGACCTCAGTCAGACCTCAACATGACCCCAATCAGACTGCACGGTGACCCCAGTCAGGACTCACGGTGACCCCAGTCAGAAATCACCATGACCCCAATCAGACCGCACGGTGACCCCAGCCAGTCGTGAAGGTGACCTCAGTCAGACCTCAGGGTGACCCCCATCAGACCTCACTGTGACCTCATGCAGACCTCATGGTGACCTCAATCAGACCTCATGGTGACCCCCATCAGACCTCACGGTGACCTCAGTCAGGCCGCACGGTGACCCCAGTCAGAGCTCACCATGACCCCAATCAGACTGAACGGTGACCCCAATCAGACCGCACAGTGACCCCAATCAGACCGCACAGTGACCCCAATCAAACCGCACAGTGACCCCAATCAAACCGCACGGTGACCTCAGGAAGACCTCACGGTGACCTCAGGAAGACCTCACGGTGACCTCAGTCAGAACGCACGGTGACCTCAGTCAGACCACACGGTGACCTCAGTCAGACCGCACGGAGACCCCAATCAGGCCGCACGGTCATCTCAGTAAGACCGCACGGTGACCCCAATCAGGCCGCACGGTGACCCCAATCAGATCGCACGGTGACCCCAATCAGACCTCACGGTGACCCCAGTCAGAGATCACGGTGATCCCAATCAGACCGCACGGTGACCCCAATCAGACCTCATGGTGACAATCGGACCTCACGGTGACCCCAATCAGATCGCCCGGTGACCCCAACCAGACCGCACGGTGACCCCAACCAGTCCTCACGGTGACTTCAGTCAGACCTTAGGGTGACCCCCATCAGACCTCATGGTGAGCCCAATCAGACCGCACGGTGACCTCAGTCAGACCTCACGGTGACCTCAGTCAGAACTCACGGTGACCCCAGTCAGACCTCACGGTGACCCCAATCAGACCTCACGGTGACCTCAGTCAGACCTCACGGTGACCCCAATCAGACCTCACGGTGACCTCAGTCTGACCTCATGGTGACCCGAATCAGAACTCACGGTGACCTCAGTCAGAACGCACGGTGACCCCAATCAGATCGCACGGTGACCCCAATCAGACCGCACGGTGACCCCAATCAGACCGCATCGTGACCTCAGGTAGACCTCACGTTGACCTCACTCAGACCGCACGGTGACCTCAGTCAGACTACACGGTGACCTCAGTCAGACCGCACGGTGACCCCAATCAGATCGCACGGTGACCCCAATCAGACCGCACGGTGACCCCAATCAGACCGCATCGTGACCTCAGGTAGACCTCACGTTGACCTCACTCAGACCGCACGGTGACCTCAGTCAGACTTCACGCCGACCCCAGTCAGACCGCACGGTGACCCCAATCAGACTGCACGGTGACCCCAGTCAGGCTGCACGGTGACCCCAGTCAGACTTCACGCCGACCCCAATCAGACCGCACGGTGACCCCAACCAGACCGCATGTTGACCCCAGTCAGCTATCATGGTGATCCCATCCAGACCGCACGGTGACCTCAATCAGACCACACGGTGACCCCAATCAGTCCTCACGATGACCCCAATCAGATCTCACGGTGACCTCAGTCAGACCTCATGGTGGCCCCAGTCAGAGCTCATGGTGACCCCAATCAGACCTCACGGTGACCACAATCAGACCGCACGGTGACCCCAATCAGTCCTCACGATGACCTCAGTCAGACTTCAGGGTGACCCCCATCAGACCACACGGTGACCTCAGTCAGAAATCACGGTGACCTCAGTCAGACCGCAAGGTGACCTCAGTCAGACCGCACGGTGACCTCAGTCAGACCTCACCGTGGCCCCAGTCAGACCTGACGGTGACCCCAATCAGATCGCACGGTGACCCCAATCAGACCCTATGGTGACCCCAATCTGACCGCACGGTGACCTCAGTCAGAGATCACGGTGATCCCAATCAGACCGCACGGTGACCCCAATCAGACCTCATGGTGACAATCGGACCTCACGGTGACCCCAATCAGATCGCCCGGTGACCCCAACCAGACCGCACGGTGACCCCAACCAGTCCTCACGGTGACTTCAGTCAGACCTTAGGGTGACCCCCATCAGACCTCATGGTGAGCCCAATCAGACCGCACGGTGACCTCAGTCAGACCTCACGGTGACCTCAGTCAGAACTCACGGTGACCCCAGTCAGACCTCACGGTGACCCCAATCAGACCTCACGGTGACCTCAGTCAGACCTCACGGTGACCCCAATCAGACCTCACGGTGACCTCAGTCTGACCTCATGGTGACCCGAATCAGAACTCACGGTGACCTCAGTCAGAACGCACGGTGACCCCAATCAGATCGCACGGTGACCCCAATCAGACCGCACGGTGACCCCAATCAGACCGCATCGTGACCTCAGGTAGACCTCACGTTGACCTCACTCAGACCGCACGGTGACCTCAGTCAGACTACACGGTGACCTCAGTCAGACCGCACGGAGACCCCAATCAGGCCGCACGGTGACATCAGTCAGACCGCACGGTGACCCCAATCAGACCACACGGTGAACTCAGTCAGACCGCACGGTGACCTCAGTCAGACCGCACGGTGACCTCAATCAGACCTCACCGTGACGTCAGTCAGACCTCACCGTGACCCCAGTCAGACTTCACGCCGACCCCAGTCAGACCGCACGGTGACCCCAATCAGACTGCACGGTGACCCCAGTCAGACTGCACGGTGACCCCAGTCAGACTTCACGCCGACCCCAATCAGACCGCACGGTGACCCCAACCAGACCGCATGTTGACCCCAGTCAGCTATCATGGTGATCCCATCCAGACCGCACGGTGACCTCAATCAGACCACACGGTGACCCCAATCAGTCCTCACGATGACCCCAATCAGATCTCACGGTGACCTCAGTCAGACCTCATGGTGGCCCCAGTCAGAGCTCATGGTGACCCCAATCAGACCTCACGGTGACCCCAATCAGACCGCACGGTGACCCCAATCAGTCCTCACGATGACCTCAGTCAGACTTCAGGGTGACCCCCATCAGACCACACGGTGACCTCAGTCAGAAATCACGGTGACCTCAGTCAGACCGCAAGGTGACCTCAGTCAGACCGCACGGTGACCTCAGTCAGACCTCACCGTGGCCCCAGTCAGACCTGACGGTGACCCCAATCAGATCGCACGGTGACCCCAATCAGACCCTATGGTGACCCCAATCTGACCGCACGGTGACCTCAGTCAACCCTCACGGTGACCCCAGTCAGAACTCACCGTGACCCCAATCAGACCGCACGGTGACCCCAATCAGACCTCAAGGTCACCCCATTCAGATCGCACGGTGACCTCAGTCAGACCGCATTGTTACCTCAATCAGACCTCAGGGTGACCCCATCAGACCTCACGGTGACCTCAGTCAGACATCACGGTGACCCCAAACAGACCGCACGGTGACCCCAGTCAGAGCTCACGGTGATCCCAATCAGACCGCACGGTGACCCAAATCAGACCGCACGGTGACCCAAATCAGACCGCACGGTGACCCCAGTCAGACCGCACGGTGACCCCAGTCAGAGCTCACGGTGACCCCAGTCAGACCGCACGGTGACCCCAGTCAGACCTCAGGGTGACCCCATCAGACATCATGGTGACCCCAAACAGACCGCACGGTGACCCCAGTCAGAGCTCACGGTTACCCCAGTCAGAGCTCACGGTGATCCCAATCAGACCGCACGGTGACCCAAATCAGACCGCACGGTGACCCAAATCAGTCCGCACGGTGCCCCCAGTCAGAGCGCACGGTGACCCCAGTCAGAGCGCACGGTGACCCCAGTCAGAGCGCACGGTGACCCCAGTCAGACCGCACGGTGACCCCAGTCAGGCCGCACGGTGACCCCAGTCAGGCCGCACGGTGACCCCAGTCAGGCCGCACGGTGACCCCAGTCAGGCCGCACGGTGACCTCAGTCAGGCCGCACGGTGACCTCAGTCAGGCCGCACGGTGACCTCAGTCAGGCCGCACGGTGACCTCAGTCAGGCCGCACGGTGACCTCAGTCAGGCCGCACGGTGGCCTCAGTCAGGCCGCACGGTGACCTCAGTCAGGCCGCACGGTGACCTCAGTCAGGCCGCACGGTGACCTCAGTCAGGCCGCACGGTGACCCCAGTCAGACCTCAACATGACCCGAATCAGACTGCACGGTGACCCCAGTCAGGACTCACGGTGACCACAGTCAGAAATCATCATGACCCCAATCAGACCGCACGGTGACCCCAGTCAGAGCTCACGGTGAACCCTAATCAGTCATCACGATGACCTCAGTCAGACCTCAGGGAGACCCCTATCAGACCTCACGGTGACCCCAAACAGACCGCATGGTGACCCCAATCAGACCGCATGGTGACCCCAGTCAGAGCTCACGGTGACCCCAAACAGACCGCACGGTGACCCCAGTCAGAACTCACCATGACCCCAATTAGATCGCACGGTGACCCCAGTCAGATCGCACGGTGACCCCAGTCAGACCGCACCGTGACCCCAGTCAGAGCTCATGGTGACCCCAAACAGACCGCACGGTGACACCAATCAGACCGCACGGTGACACCAATCAGACCGCACGGTGACCCCAGTCAGACCACATGGTGACCCCAGTCAGAGCTCATGGTGACCCCAATCAGACCGCACGGTGACCCCAATCGGACCTCATGGTGACCCCAATCAGACCTCACGGTGACCTCAGTCAGACCTCATGGTGACCCCAATCAGACCTCAGGGCAACCTCGGTCAGACCTCACGGTGACCCCAATCAGACCACAGAGGGACCTCAGTCAGATCGCACGGTGACCTCAATCAGACCTCACGGTGACCCCAATCAGACCTCACGGCGACCTCAGTCAAACCGCACGGTGACCCCAATCAGACCTCACGGTGACCTCAATCAGACCGCACGGTGACATCAGTCAGACCGCACGGTGATCCCAATCAGACCACACGGTGACACTAATCAGGCCTCACCATGACCCCAATCAGACCGGACGGTGAACCCAGTCAGAGCTCACGGTGACCCCAATCAGTCCTCACGGTGACCTCAGTCAGACCCCCATCAGACCACAAGTTGACCTCAGTCAGACCGCACGGAGACGCCAGTCAGAGCTCACGGTGACACCAATCAGACCGCACGGTGACCCCAATCAGACCGCATGGTGACACCAGTCAGAGCTCACCATGACCCCAATCAGACTGCACGGTGACCCCAATCAGACCGCACGGTAACCCCAATCAGTCCTCACGATGACCTCAGTCAGACCTCAGGGTGACCCCCATCAGACCTCACGGTGACCTCAGTCAGAGCTCAGTGTGAGCCCAAACAGACCGCACGGTGACCACAGTCAGAACTCACGGTGATCCCAATCAGACCGCACGGTGACCCCAATCAGACAGCATGGTGACCCCAGTCAGAGCTCACGGTGACCCCAATCAGACCTCAGTGACCACAGTCAGAACTCACGGTGATCCCCATCAGACCGCACGGTGACCTTAGTCAGACTGCATTGTTACCTCAATCAGACCTCACGGTGACCCCAATCAGTCCTCAAGGTGACCTCAGTCAGACCTCAGGGTGACCCCCATCAGACCTCACGGTGACCTCAGTCAGACCGCACGGTGACCCCAATCACACCGCACAGTGACCCCAGTCAGACCTCAACATGACCCCAATCAGACTGCATGGTGACCCCATTCAGAACTCACGGTGACCCCAGTCAGAACTCACCATGACCCCAATCAGACCGCACGGTGACCCCAACCAGACCGAACGGTGACCCCAACCAGACCGCACGGTGAGCTCAGTCAGACCGCATTGTTACCTCAATCAGACCTCACGGTGACCCCAATCAGTCCTGAAGGTGACCTCAGTCAGACCTCTGGGTGACCCCTATCAGCCTTCACGGTGACCTCAGGGTGGCCCCCATCAGACCTCACTGTGACCCCAATCAGACCTCACGGTGACCTCAGTCAGAGCTCACGGTGACCCCAATCAGAACTCACGGTGACCCCAATCAGAACTCACGGTAACCTCAGTCATAACGCACGGTGACCCCAATCAGACCACACGGTGACCCCAATCAAACTGCATGGTGACCTCAAGTAGACCTCCCGGTGACCTCAGTCAGACCGCACGGTGACATGAGTCAGACCACACGGTGACCTCAGTCAGACCGCACGGAGACCCCAATCAGGCCGCACGGTGACCCCAGTCAGACCTCAACATGACCCCAATCAGACTGCATGGTGACCCCAATCAGACCGCAAGGTCACCCCATTCAGATCGCACCGTGACCTCAGTCAGTCCTCATGGTGACCTCAGTCAGACCTCAGGGTGACCCCCGTCAGACCTCAGTCAGACCGCACGGTGACCCCAGTGAGAGCTCACCATGACCCCAATCAGACTGCACGGTGACCCCAATCAGTCCTCATGATTACCTCAGTCAGACCTCAGGGTGTCCCCCATCAGACCTCACGGTGACCCCAATCAGACCGCACGGTGACCCAAATCAGACCGCACGGTGACCCCAGTGAGAGCTCACCATGACCCCAATCAGACTGCACGGTGACCCCAATCAGTCCTCATGATTACCTCAGTCAGACCTCAGGGTGTCCCCCATCAGCCCACAAGGTGACCCCAATCAGGCCGCATGGTGACCTCAGTCAGACCGCGTTGTTACCTCAATCACACCTCACGGTGACCCCAATCAGTCCTCACGGAGACCTCAGTCAGACCTCATGGTGACCCAAATCAGACCTCATAGTGACCTCAGTCAGAACTCATGGTGACGTCAATCAGACCTCATGGTGACGTCAATCAGACCTCACGGCAACGTCGATCAGACCGCATGGTGACCCCAATCAGACCGCACGGTGACCCCAGTCAGAGCTCACGGTGACCCCAAACAGACCGCACGGTGACCCCAGTCAGAATTCACCATGACCCCAATTAGATCGCATGGTGACCCCAGTCAGATCGCACGGTGACCCCAGTCAGGCCGCACGGTGACCCCAGTCAGGCCGCACGGTGACCCCAGTCAGGCCGCACGGTGACCCCAGTCAGGACGCACGGTGACCCCAGTCAGGCCGCACGGTGACCCCAGTCAGGCCGCACGGTGACCCCAGTCAGGCCGCACGGTGACCCCAGTCAGGCCGCACGGTGACCCCAGTCAGGCCGCACGGTGACCCCAGTCAGGCCGCACGGTGACCTCAGTCAGGCCGCACGGTGACCTCAGTCAGGCCGCACGGTGACCTCAGTCAGGCCGCACGGTGACCTCAGTCAGGCCGCACGGTGACCCCAGTCAGACCTCAACATGACCCGAATCAGACTGCACGGTGACCCCAGTCAGGACTCACGGTGACCCCAGTCAGAAATCACCATGACCCCAATCAGACCGCACGGTGACCCCAGTCAGAGCTCACGGTGACCCTAATAAGTCATCACGATGACCTCAGTCAGACCTCAGGGAGACCCCTATCAGACCTAACGGTGACCCCAAACAGACCGCATGGTGACCCCAATCAGACCGCACGGTGACCCCAGTCAGAGCTCACGGTGACCCCAAACAGACCGCACGGTGACCCCAGTCAGAACTCACCATGACCCCAATTAGATCGCACGGTGACCCCAGTCAGATCGCACGGTGACCCCAGTCAGACCGCACCGTGACCCCAGTCAGAGCTCATGGTGACCCCAAACAGACCGCACGGTGACACCAATCAGACCGCACGGTGACACCAATCAGACCGCACGGTGACCCCAGTCAGACCACATGGTGACCCCAGTCAGAGCTCATGGTGACCCCAATCAGACCGCACGGTGACCCCAATCGGACCTCATGGTGACCCCAATCAGACCTCACGGTGACCTCAGTCAGACCTCATGGTGACCCCAATCAGACCTCAGGGCAACCTCGGTCAGACCTCACGGTGACCCCAATCAGACCACAGAGGGACCTCAGTCAGATCGCACGGTGACCTCAATCAGACCTCACGGTGACCCCAATCAGACCTCACGGCGACCTCAGTCAAACCGCACGGTGACCCCAATCAGACCTCACGGTGACCTCAATCAGACCGCACGGTGACATCAGTCAGACCGCACGGTGATCCCAATCAGACCACACGGTGACACTAATCAGGCCTCACCATGACCCCAATCAGACCGGACGGTGAACCCAGTCAGAGCTCACGGTGACCCCAATCAGTCCTCACGGTGACCTCAGTCAGACCCCCATCAGACCACAAGTTGACCTCAGTCAGACCGCACGGAGACGCCAGTCAGAGCTCACGGTGACACCAATCAGACCGCACGGTGACCCCAATCAGACCGCATGGTGACACCAGTCAGAGCTCACCATGACCCCAATCAGACTGCACGGTGACCCCAATCAGACCGCACGGTAACCCCAATCAGTCCTCACGATGACCTCAGTCAGACCTCAGGGTGACCCCCATCAGACCTCACGGTGACCTCAGTCAGAGCTCAGTGTGAGCCCAAACAGACCGCACGGTGACCACAGTCAGAACTCACGGTGATCCCAATCAGACCGCACGGTGACCCCAATCAGACAGCATGGTGACCCCAGTCAGAGCTCACGGTGACCCCAATCAGACCTCAGTGACCACAGTCAGAACTCACGGTGATCCCCATCAGACCGCACGGTGACCTTAGTCAGACTGCATTGTTACCTCAATCAGACCTCACGGTGACCCCAATCAGTCCTCAAGGTGACCTCAGTCAGACCTCAGGGTGACCCCCATCAGACCTCACGGTGACCTCAGTCAGACCGCACGGTGACCCCAATCACACCGCACAGTGACCCCAGTCAGACCTCAACATGACCCCAATCAGACTGCATGGTGACCCCATTCAGAACTCACGGTGACCCCAGTCAGAACTCACCATGACCCCAATCAGACCGCACGGTGACCCCAACCAGACCGAACGGTGACCCCAACCAGACCGCACGGTGAGCTCAGTCAGACCGCATTGTTACCTCAATCAGACCTCACGGTGACCCCAATCAGTCCTGAAGGTGACCTCAGTCAGACCTCTGGGTGACCCCTATCAGCCTTCACGGTGACCTCAGGGTGGCCCCCATCAGACCTCACTGTGACCCCAATCAGACCTCACGGTGACCTCAGTCAGAGCTCACGGTGACCCCAATCAGAACTCACGGTGACCCCAATCAGAACTCACGGTAACCTCAGTCATAACGCACGGTGACCCCAATCAGACCACACGGTGACCCCAATCAAACCGCATGGTGACCTCAAGTAGACCTCCCGGTGACCTCAGTCAGACCGCACGGTGACATGAGTCAGACCACACGGTGACCTCAGTCAGACCGCACGGAGACCCCAATCAGGCCGCACGGTGACCCCAGTCAGACCTCAACATGACCCCAATCAGACTGCATGGTGACCCCAATCAGACCGCAAGGTCACCCCATTCAGATCGCACCGTGACCTCAGTCAGTCCTCATGGTGACCTCAGTCAGACCTCAGGGTGACCCCCGTCAGACCTCAGTCAGACCGCACGGTGACCCCAGTGAGAGCTCACCATGACCCCAATCAGACTGCACGGTGACCCCAATCAGTCCTCATGATTACCTCAGTCAGACCTCAGGGTGTCCCCCATCAGACCTCACGGTGACCCCAATCAGACCGCACGGTGGCCCAAATCAGACCGCATGGTGACCCCAGTGAGAGCTCACCATGACCCCAATCAGACTGCACGGTGACCCCAATCAGTCCTCATGATTACCTCAGTCAGACCTCAGGGTGTCCCCCATCAGCCCACAAGGTGACCCCAATCAGGCCGCATGGTGACCTCAGTCAGACCGCGTTGTTACCTCAATCACACCTCACGGTGACCCCAATCAGTCCTCACGGAGACCTCAGTCAGACCTCATGGTGACCCAAATCAGACCTCATAGTGACCTCAGTCAGACCTCATGGTGACGTCAATCAGACCTCATGGTGACGTCAATCAGACCTCACGGCAACGTCGATCAGACCGCATGGTGACCCCAATCAGACCGCACGGTGACCCCAGTCAGAGCTCACGGTGACCCCAAACAGACCGCACGGTGACCCCAGTCAGAATTCACCATGACCCCAATTAGATCGCATGGTGACCCCAGTCAGATCGCACGGTGACCCCAGTCAGGCCGCACGGTGACCCCAGTCAGGCCGCACGGTGACCCCAGTCAGGCCGCACGGTGACCCCAGTCAGGACGCACGGTGACCCCAGTCAGGCCGCACGGTGACCCCAGTCAGGCCGCACGGTGACCCCAGTCAGGCCGCACGGTGACCCCAGTCAGGCCGCACGGTGACCCCAGTCAGGCCGCACGGTGACCCCAGTCAGGCCGCACGGTGACCCCAGTCAGGCCGCACGGTGACCTCAGTCAGGCCGCACGGTGACCTCAGTCAGGCCGCACGGTGACCTCAGTCAGGCCGCACGGTGGCCTCAGTCAGGCCGCACGGTGACCTCAGTCAGGCCGCACGGTGACCTCAGTCAGGCCGCACGGTGACCTCAGTCAGGCCGCACGGTGACCTCAGTCAGGCCGCACGGTGACCTCAGTCAGGCCGCACGGTGACCCCAGTCAGACCTCAACATGACCCGAATCAGACTGCACGGTGACCCCAGTCAGGACTCACGGTGACCCCAGTCAGAAATCACCATGACCCCAATCAGACCGCACGGTGACCCCAGTCAGAGCTCACGGTGACCCTAATAAGTCATCACGATGACCTCAGTCAGACCTCAGGGAGACCCCTATCAGACCTCACGGTGACCCCAAACAGACCGCATGGTGACCCCAATCAGACCGCACGGTGACCCCAGTCAGAGCTCACGGTGACCCCAAACAGACCGCACGGTGACCCCAGTCAGAACTCACCATGACCCCAATTAGATCGCACGGTGACCCCAGTCAGATCGCACGGTGACCCCAGTCAGACCGCACCGTGACCCCAGTCAGAGCTCATGGTGACCCCAAACAGACCGCACGGTGACACCAATCAGACCGCACGGTGACACCAATCAGACCGCACGGTGACCCCAGTCAGACCACATGGTGACCCCAGTCAGAGCTCATGGTGACCCCAATCAGACCGCACGGAGACCCCAATCGGACCTCATGGTGACCCCAATCAGACCTCACGGTGACCTCAGTCAGACCTCATGGTGACCCCAATCAGACCTCAGGGCAACCTCGGTCAGACCTCACGGTGACCCCAATCAGACCACAGAGGGACCTCAGTCAGATCGCACGGTGACCTCAATCAGACCTCACGGTGACCCCAATCAGACCTCACGGCGACCTCAGTCAAACCGCACGGTGACCCCAATCAGACCTCACGGTGACCTCAATCAGACCGCATGGTGACATCAGTCAGACCGCACGGTGATCCCAATCAGACCTCAGTGACCACAGTCAGAACTCACGGTGATCCCCATCAGACCGCACGGTGACCTTAGTCAGACTGCATTGTTACCTCAATCAGACCTCACGGTGACCCCAATCAGTCCTCAAGGTGACCTCAGTCAGACCTCAGGGTGACCCCCATCAGACCTCACGGTGACCTCAGTCAGACCGCACGGTGACCCCAATCACACCGCACAGTGACCCCAGTCAGACCTCAACATGACCCCAATCAGACTGCATGGTGACCCCATTCAGAACTCACGGTGACCCCAGTCAGAACTCACCATGACCCCAATCAGACCGCACGGTGACCCCAACCAGACCGAACGGTGACCCCAACCAGACCGCACGGTGAGCTCAGTCAGACCGCATTGTTACCTCAATCAGACCTCACGGTGACCCCAATCAGTCCTGAAGGTGACCTCAGTCAGACCTCTGGGTGACCCCTATCAGCCTTCACGGTGACCTCAGTGTGGCCCCCATCAGACCTCACTGTGACCCCAATCAGACCTCACGGTGACCTCAGTCAGAGCTCACGGTGACCCCAATCAGAACTCACGGTGACCCCAATCAGAACTCACGGTAACCTCAGTCATAACGCACGGTGACCCCAATCAGACCACACGGTGACCCCAATCAAACCGCATGGTGACCTCAAGTAGACCTCCCGGTGACCTCAGTCAGACCGCACGGTGACATGAGTCAGACCACACGGTGACCTCAGTCAGACCGCACGGAGACCCCAATCAGGCCGCACGGTGACCCCAGTCAGACCTCAACATGACCCCAATCAGACTGCATGGTGACCCCAATCAGACCGCAAGGTCACCCCATTCAGATCGCACCGTGACCTCAGTCAGTCCTCATGGTGACCTCAGTCAGACCTCAGGGTGACCCCCGTCAGACCTCAGTCAGACCGCACGGTGACCCCAGTGAGAGCTCACCATGACCCCAATCAGACTGCACGGTGACCCCAATCAGTCCTCATGATTACCTCAGTCAGACCTCAGGGTGTCCCCCATCAGACCTCACGGTGACCCCAATCAGACCGCACGGTGACCCAAATCAGACCGCACGGTGACCCCAGTGAGAGCTCACCATGACCCCAATCAGACTGCACGGTGACCCCAATCAGTCCTCATGATTACCTCAGTCAGACCTCAGGGTGTCCCCCATCAGCCCACAAGGTGACCCCAATCAGGCCGCATGGTGACCTCAGTCAGACCGCGTTGTTACCTCAATCACACCTCACGGTGACCCCAATCAGTCCTCACGGAGACCTCAGTCAGACCTCATGGTGACCTCAGTCAGACCTCATGGTGACGTCAATCAGACCTCATGGTGACGTCAATCAGACCTCACGGCAACGTCGATCAGACCGCATGGTGACCCCAATCAGACCGCACGGTGACCCCAGTCAGAGCTCACGGTGACCCCAAACAGACCGCACGGTGACCCCAGTCAGAATTCACCATGACCCCAATTAGATCGCATGGTGACCCCAGTCAGATCGCACGGTGACCCCAGTCAGGCCGCACGGTGACCCCAGTCAGGCCGCACGGTGACCCCAGTCAGGCCGCACGGTGACCCCAGTCAGGACGCACGGTGACCCCAGTCAGGCCGCACGGTGACCCCAGTCAGGCCGCACGGTGACCCCAGTCAGGCCGCACGGTGACCCCAGTCAGGCCGCACGGTGACCCCAGTCAGGCCGCACGGTGACCTCAGTCAGGCCGCACGGTGACCTCAGTCAGGCCGCACGGTGACCTCAGTCAGGCCGCACGGTGGCCTCAGTCAGGCCGCACGGTGACCTCAGTCAGGCCGCACGGTGACCTCAGTCAGGCCGCACGGTGACCTCAGTCAGGCCGCACGGTGACCTCAGTCAGGCCGCACGGTGACCTCAGTCAGGCCGCACGGTGACCCCAGTCAGACCTCAACATGACCCGAATCAGACTGCACGGTGACCCCAGTGAGGACTCACGGTGACCCCAGTCAGAAATCACCATGACCCCAATCAGACCGCACGGTGACCCCAGTCAGAGCTCACGGTGACCCTAATAAGTCATCACGATGACCTCAGTCAGACCTCAGGGAGACCCCTATCAGACCTCACGGTGACCCCAAACAGACCGCATGGTGACCCCAATCAGACCGCACGGTGACCCCAGTCAGAGCTCACGGTGACCCCAAACAGACCGCACGGTGACCCCAGTCAGAACTCACCATGACCCCAATTAGATCGCACGGTGACCCCAGTCAGATCGCACGGTGACCCCAGTCAGACCGCACCGTGACCCCAGTCAGAGCTCATGGTGACCCCAAACAGACCGCACGGTGACACCAATCAGACCGCACGGTGACACCAATCAGACCGCACGGTGACCCCAGTCAGACCACATGGTGACCCCAGTCAGAGCTCATGGTGACCCCAATCAGACCGCACGGTGACCCCAATCGGACCTCATGGTGACCCCAATCAGATCTCACGGTGACCTCAGTCAGACCTCATGGTGACCCCAATCAGACCTCAGGGCAACCTCGGTCAGACCTCACGGTGACCCCAATCAGACCACAGAGGGACCTCAGTCAGATCGCACGGTGACCTCAATCAGACCTCACGGTGACCCCAATCAGACCTCACGGCGACCTCAGTCAAACCGCACGGTGACCCCAATCAGACCTCACGGTGACCTCAATCAGACCGCACGGTGACATCAGTCAGACCGCACGGTGATCCCAATCAGACCACACGGTGACACTAATCAGGCCTCACCATGACCCCAATCAGACCGGACGGTGAACCCAGTCAGAGCTCACGGTGACCCCAATCAGTCCTCACGGTGACCTCAGTCAGACCCCCATCAGACCACAAGTTGACCTCAGTCAGACCGCATGGAGACGCCAGTCAGAGCTCACGGTGACACCAATCAGACCGCACGGTGACCCCAATCAGACCGCATGGTGACACCAGTCAGAGCTCACCATGACCCCAATCAGACTGCACGGTGACCCCAATCAGACCGCACGGTAACCCCAATCAGTCCTCACGATGACCTCAGTCAGACCTCAGGGTGACCCCCATCAGACCTCACGGTGACCTCAGTCAGAGCTCAGTGTGAGCCCAAACAGACCGCACGGTGACCACAGTCAGAACTCACGGTGATCCCAATCAGACCGCACGGTGACCCCAATCAGACAGCATGGTGACCCCAGTCAGAGCTCACGGTGACCCCAATCAGACCTCAGTGACCACAGTCAGAACTCACGGTGATCCCCATCAGACCGCACGGTGACCTTAGTCAGACTGCATTGTTACCTCAATCAGACCTCACGGTGACCCCAATCAGTCCTCAAGGTGACCTCAGTCAGACCTCAGGGTGACCCCCATCAGACCTCACGGTGACCTCAGTCAGACCGCACGGTGACCCCAATCACACCGCACAGTGACCCCAGTCAGACCTCAACATGACCCCAATCAGACTGCATGGTGACCCCATTCAGAACTCACGGTGACCCCAGTCAGAACTCACCATGACCCCAATCAGACCGCACGGTGACCCCAACCAGACCGAACGGTGACCCCAACCAGACCGCACGGTGAGCTCAGTCAGACCGCATTGTTACCTCAATCAGACCTCACGGTGACCCCAATCAGTCCTGAAGGTGACCTCAGTCAGACCTCTGGGTGACCCCTATCAGCCTTCACGGTGACCTCAGGGTGGCCCCCATCAGACCTCACTGTGACCCCAATCAGACCTCACGGTGACCTCAGTCAGAGCTCACGGTGACCCCAATCAGAACTCACGGTGACCCCAATCAGAACTCACGGTAACCTCAGTCATAGCGCACGGTGACCCCAATCAGACCACACGGTGACCCCAATCAAACCGCATGGTGACCTCAAGTAGACCTCCCGGTGACCTCAGTCAGACCGCACGGTGACATGAGTCAGACCACACGGTGACCTCAGTCAGACCGCATGGAGACCCCAATCAGGCCGCACGGTGACCCCAGTCAGACCTCAACATGACCCCAATCAGACTGCATGGTGACCCCAATCAGACCGCAAGGTCACCCCATTCAGATCGCACCGTGACCTCAGTCAGTCCTCATGGTGACCTCAGTCAGACCTCAGGGTGACCCCCGTCAGACCTCAGTCAGACCGCACGGTGACCCCAGTGAGAGCTCACCATGACCCCAATCAGACTGCACGGTGACCCCAATCAGTCCTCATGATTACCTCAGTCAGACCTCAGGGTGTCCCCCATCAGACCTCACGGTGACCCCAATCAGACCGCACGGTGACCCAAATCAGACCGCACGGTGACCCTAATCAGCCCACAAGGTGACCCCAATCAGGCCGCATGGTGACCTCAGTCAGACCGCGTTGTTACCTCAATCACACCTCACGGTGACCCCAATCAGTCCTCACGGAGACCTCAGTCAGACCTCATGGTGACCCAAATCAGACCTCATAGTGACCTCAGTCAGACGTCATGGTGACGTCAATCAGACCTCATGGTGACGTCAATCAGACCTCACGGCAACGTCGATCAGACCGCATGGTGACCCCAATCAGACCGCACGGTGACCCCAGTCAGAGCTCACGGTGACCCCAAACAGACCGCACGGTGACCCCAGTCAGAACTCACCATGACCCCAATTAGATCGCATGGTGACCCCAGTCAGATCGTACGGTGACCCCAGTCAGACCGCACCGTGACCCCAGTCAGAGCTCATGGTGACCCCAAACAGACCGCACGGTGACACCAATCAGACCGCACGGTGACACCAATCAGACCGCACGGTGACCCCAGTCAGACCACATGGTGACCCCAGTCAGAGCTCATGGTGACCCCAATCAGACCGCACGGTGACCCCAATCGGACCTCATGGTGACCCCAATCAGACCTCACGGTGACCTCAGTCAGACCTCATGGTGACCCCAATCAGACCTCAGGGCAACCTCGGTCAGACCTCACGGTGACCCCAATCAGACCACAGAGGGACCTCAGTCAGATCGCACGGTGACCTCAATCAGACCTCACGGTGACCCCAATCAGACCTCACGGCGACCTCAGTCAAACCGCACGGTGACCCCAATCAGACCTCACGGTGACCTCAATCAGACCGCACGGTGACATCAGTCAGACCGCACGGTGATCACAATCAGACCACACGGTGACACTAATCAGGCCTCACCATGACCCCAATCAGACCGGACGGTGAACCCAGTCAGAGCTCACGGTGACCCCAATCAGTCCTCACGGTGACCTCAGTCAGACCCCCATCAGACCACAAGTTGACCTCAGCCAGACCGCACGGAGACGCCAGTCAGAGCTCACGGTGACACCAATCAGACCGCACGGTGACCCCAATCAGACCGCATGGTGACACCAGTCAGAGCTCACCATGACCCCAATCAGACTGCACGGTGACCCCAATCAGACCGCACGGTAACCCCAATCAGTCCTCACGATGACCTCAGTCAGACCTCAGGGTGACCCCCATCAGACCTCACGGTGACCTCAGTCAGAGCTCAGTGTGAGCCCAAACAGACCGCATGGTGACCACAGTCAGAACTCACGGTGATCCCAATCAGACCGCACGGTGACCCCAATCAGACAGCATGGTGACACCAGTCAGAGCTCACGGTGACCCCAATCAGACCTCACAGTGACCACAGTCAGAACTCACGGTGATCCCCATCAGACCGCACGGTGACCTTAGTCAGACTGCATTGTTACCTCAATCAGACCTCACGGTGACCCCAATCAGTCCTCAAGGTGACCTCAGTCAGACCTCAGGGTGACCCCCATCAGACCTCACGGTGACCTCAGTCAGACCGCACGGTGACCCCAATCACACCGCACAGTGACCCCAGTCAGACCTCAACATGACCCCAATCAGACTGCATGGTGACCCCATTCAGAACTCACGGTGACCCCAGTCAGAACTCACCATGACCCCAATCAGACCGCACGGTGACCCCAACCAGACCGAACGGTGACCCCAACCAGACCGCACGGTGAGCTCAGTCAGACCGCATTGTTACCTCAATCAGACCTCACGGTGACCCCAATCAGTCCTGAAGGTGACCTCAGTCAGACCTCTGGGTGACCCCTATCAGCCTTCACGGTGACCTCAGGGTGACCCCCATCAGACCTCACTGTGACCCCAATCAGACCTCACGGTGACCTCAGTCAGAGCTCACGGTGACCCCAATCAGAACTCACGGTAACCTCAGTCATAACGCACGGTGACCCCAATCAGACCACACGGTGACCCCAATCAAACCGCATGGTGACCTCAAGTAGACCTCCCGGTGACCTCAGTCAGACCGCACGGTGACATGAGTCAGACCACACGGTGACCTCAGTCAGACCGCATGGAGACCCCAATCAGGCCGCACGGTGACCCCAGTCAGACCTCAACATGACCCCAATCAGACTGCATGGTGACCCCAATCAGACCGCAAGGTCACCCCATTCAGATCGCACCGTGACCTCAGTCAGTCCTCATGGTGACCTCAGTCAGACCTCAGGGTGACCCCCGTCAGACCTCAGTCAGACCGCACGGTGACCCCAGTGAGAGCTCACCATGACCCCAATCAGACTGCACGGTTACCCCAATCAGTCCTCACGATTACCTCAGTCAGACCTCAGGGTGTCCCCCATCAGACCTCACGGTGACCCCAATCAGACCGCACGGTGACCCAAATCAGACCGCACGGTGACCCTAATCAGCCCACAAGGTGACCCCAATCAGGCCGCATGGTGACCTCAGTCAGACCGCGTTGTTACCTCAATCACACCTCACGGTGACCCCAATCAGTCCTCACGGAGACCTCAGTCAGACCTCATGGTGACCCAAATCAGACCTCATAGTGACCTCAGTCAGACCTCATGGTGATGTCAATCAGACCTCATGGTGACGTCAATCAGACCTCACGGCAACGTCGATCAGACCACATGGTGACCCCAATCAGACCTCACGGTGACCTCAGTCAGGCCGCATTGTTACCTCAATCAGACCTCACGGTTACCCAAATCAGACCGCACGGTGACCCCAGACAGATCGCACGGTGACCCCAGTCAGAACTCACCATGACCCCAATCAGACCGCGCGGTGACCCCAGTCAGAGCTCACGGTGACACCAATCAGACCACACGGTGACCCCAATCAAACCGCAAGTTCACCTCATTCAGATCGCACGGTGACCTCAGTCAGACCGCATTGTTACCTCAATCAGACCTCACGGTGACCTCAGTCAGAGCTCACGGTGCCCCCAATCAGATCGCAGAGTGACCCCAATCAAACCGCACGGTGACCTCAGGTAGACCTCACTCAAACCACACGGTGACCTCAGTCAGACCGCAGGGTGAACCCAATCAGACCGCACGGTGACTTCAATCAGAACCACGCGGTGACCCCAATCACACCGCACGGTCTCCCCAGTCAGACATCACGTTTGCCCCAATCAGACCGCACGGTGACCCCAGTCAGATCGCACGGTGACCCCTGTCAGACCGCACGGTGACCCATGTCAGAGCTCATGGTGACCCCAATCAGACCGCACGGTGACCCCAGTCAAACTGCACGGTGATCCCAATCAGACCTCACGGTGACCTCAGTCAGACGGCACGGTGACCCCAATCAGACCACAAGGTCACCCCATTCAGATCACACGGTGACCTCAGTCAGACCGCATTGTTACCGCAATCAGACCTCACGGTGACCCAATCAGACCGCATGGTGACCCCAGTCAGAGCTCACGGTGACCCCAGTCAGATCGCACGGTGACCCCAATCAGACTGCACGGTGACCCCAGTCAGAACTCACGCTGCCCCCAGTCAGAACTCACCATGACCACAAACAGACCGCACGGTGACCCAAGTCAGTGCTCACGGTGACCCCAATCAGACCGCACGGTGTCCCCAATCGGACCTCACGGTGACCCCAATCAGATCGCACGGTGACCCCAACCAGAGGGCAAGGTGACCCCAATCAGGCCGCACGGTGACCTCAGTCAGGCCGCAGGGTGCCCCCCATCAGACCTCACGGTGACCTCAGTCAGAGCTCATGGTGACCTCAATCAGACCTCACAGGGACCTCAGTCAGACCTCATGCTGACCTCAATCAGACCTCACAGGGACCTCAGTCAGATCGCATGGTGACCTCAATCAGACCTCACGGTGACCTCAATCAGACCTCACGGTGACCCCAATCAGACCTCGCGGTTACCTCAGTCAGAGCTCACGGTGACCCCAATCAGACCTCACGGCGACCTCAGTCAAACTGCACGGTGACCCCAATCAGACCGCACGGTGACCTCAGTCAGACCTCATGGCGACCTCAGTCAAACCGCATGGTGACCCCAATCAGACAGCACGGTGACCTCAGTCAGACATCACAGTGACCTCAGTCAGAACACACGGTGACCCCAGTCAGATCTCACGGTGACCCCAATCAGGCCGCACATTGACCACAATCAGACCTCACGGCGACCTCATTCAGACATCACGATGACCCCAATCAGACCTCACGGTGAACTCAGTCATAGCTCATGGTGACGCCAATCAGACCTCACAGCGACCTCAGTCAGACCGCACGGTGACCTCAATCAGGCCGAACGGTGACCTCAAACATACCGCACGGTGTCACCAATCAGACCACACGGTAACCTCAGTCAGACCGCACAGTGACCTCTGTCAGACTTCACGGTGACCCCAATCAGACAGCACGGTGACCCCAGTCAGAGCTCCCGGTGACCCCAGTCAGATCGCACGGTGACCCCAAACAGACCGCACGGTGACCCGAATCAGACCGCACGGTGACACCCATCAAACCTCACGGTGACGCCAATCAGACCTCACGGCGACCTCAGTCAGACATCACTGTGACCCCAATCAGACCTCACGGTGACGAAAATCAGACCTCACGCCGACCTCAGTCAGACCGCACGGTGACTCCAATCAGACCTCACGGTGACCTCAGTCAGATCGCACGGTGACCCCAAACAGACCGCACGGTGACCTCAGTCAGACTGCACGGTGACCTCAATCAGACCGCACGGTGACCTCATTCAGACCGCACGGAGACCTCAATCAGGCCGCATGGTGAACTCAGTCGGACCGCACGGTGACCCCAATCAGACCACACGGTGACCCCAGTCAGACCTCAGCATGACCCCAATCAGACCGCATGGTGACCTCAATCAGACCACACGGTGACCCCAGTCAGACCTCAGCATGACCCCAATCAGACCGCATGGTGACCTCAATCAGATCGAACGGTGACCCCAATCAGACCTCACGGCGACCTCAGTCAGACCGCACTGTGACCCCAATTAGACCTCACGGTGACCTCAGTCAGACCTCACGGTGACCTCAATCAGATCGAACGTTGAGCCCAATCAGACCTCACGGTGACCTCGGACAGATCTCACGGTGACCTCAATTAGACCTCATGGTGACCTCAGTCAGACCGCATCGTGACCTCAGTCAGACCACACGGTGACCTCAATCAGGTCGAATGGTGACCTCAGACAGACCGCACAGTGACCTCTGTCAGACCTCACGGTGACCCCAGTCAGAACTCACGGTGACTTCAATCAGACCGCACATTGACCCCAATCAGACCTCACGGTGACCCCAATGAGATCGCACGGTGACCTCTGTCATGCCTCATGGTGACGCCAATCAGTCCTCACGGCGACCTCAGTCAGACATCACGATGACCCCAATCAGACCACACGGTGACCTCAGTCAGACCGCACGGTGACCTCAATCAGGCCGAACGGTGACCTCAGACAGACCGCACGGTGACCTCAAACAGACCGCACGGTGACACCAATCAGACCACACGGTGACACCAGTCAGAGCTCACGGTGACACCAGTCAGAGCTCACGGTGACCCCAATCAGACCACACGGTGATCCTAATCAGACCTCAGCATGACCCCAATCAGACCGCATGGTGACCCCAGTCAGACCGCACGGTGACCCTAATCAGACCGCACGGTGACCCCAATTAGGCCACATGGTGACCTCAGTCAGACCCCCATCAGATCTCACATTGTCCTCAGTCGGACCTCATGGTGACACCAATCAGACAACACCGTGACCTCAATCGGATCTCATGGTGACCCCAACCAGACCACATGTTCACCTGATTCAGACCGCACGGTGAATCCAGTCAGACATCACGATGACCCCAATCAGACCTCACGGTGACCTCAGTCATAGCTCATGGTGACGCCAATCAGACCTCACAGCGACCTCAGTCAGACCGCACGGTGACCCCAATCAGACCACACGGTGAACACAGTCAAACCGAATTGTTACCTCAATCAGACCTCACGGTGGCCCCTATCAGTCCTCACGGTGACCTC
Source organism: Somniosus microcephalus (assembly GCF_052327205.1). Classification (NCBI taxonomy): domain Eukaryota; kingdom Metazoa; phylum Chordata; class Chondrichthyes; order Squaliformes; family Somniosidae; genus Somniosus; species Somniosus microcephalus. Next base: position 68,668,438 of record NC_140999.1, on the reverse strand, counting down.
AGTCAGACCGCAAGGTGACCCCAATCAGACCACACGGTGACCTCAGTCAGACCGCACGGTGACCTCTGTCCGACCTCACGGTGACCTCAATCAGACCGCACGGTGACCTCAATCAGACCGCACGGTGACCCCAGTCAGACCGCACGGTGACCCCAGTCAGACCGCACGGTGACCTCAGTCAGACCACACGGTGACCTCAGTCAGACCACACGGTGACCTCAGTCAGACCACACGGTGACACCAATCAGAACTCACGGTGACCTCAGTCAGACCTCAAGGTGGCCCCAGTCAGACCAAACAGTGACCCCAATCAGACCTTGCGGCAACCTCAATCGGACCTCATGGTGACCCCAACCAGACCGCACGGTGAATCCAGTCAGACCTCACGGTGACCTCAGTCAGACCGCGCGGTGACCCCAATCAGGCCTCACTGTGACCTCAGTCAAGCCTCATGGTGACCCCAATCAGACCTCACGGTGACCTCAGTCAAGCCTCACGGTGACCCCAGTCAGACCTCACGGTGACCTCAGTCAGAGTTCACGATGACTTCAGTCAGAGTTCACGGTGCCCCCAATTAGACCTCACGGCGATTTCAGTCAGACCGCACGTTGACCTCAATCAGACCTCACGGTGACCTCAGTCAGACCTCATGGTGACCGCAATCAGATCGAACGTTGACCCCAATCAGACCTCACGGTGACCTCAGTCAGACCGCACGGTGACATCAGTCAGACCGCACGGTGACCTCAGTCAGACCGCGCGGTGACCTCAGTCAGACCGCGCGGTGACCTCAGTCAGACCGCACGGTGACCTCAGTCAGACCGCACGGTGACCTCAGTCAGACCGCACGGTGACCTCAGTCAGACCGCACGGTGACCTCAGTCAGACCGCACGGTGACCTCCGTCAGACCGCACGGTGACCTCCGTCAGACCGCATGGTGACATCAGTCAGACCAGAAGGTGACCTCAGTCAGGCCGCATGGTGACCTCAGTCAGACCTCACGGTGGCCGCAATCAGGCCGCACGGTGAACTCAATCAGGTCGAACGGGGACCTCAGACAGACCGCACGGTGACACCAATCAGACCACACAGTGACCTCTGTCAGAACTCACGGTGACCCGAGTCAGATCTCACGGTGACCCCAATCAGACCACATGGTGACCTCAGGGTGACCTCAGTCAGACCTCATGGTGACCTCAATCAGACCTCACGGTGACCTCAGTCATAGCTCATGGTGACGCCAATCAGACCTCACAGCGACCTCAGTCAGAACGCACGGTGACCCCAATCAGACCACACGATGACCTCAGTCAGACCGCACGGTGACCTCAATCAGGCCGAACGGTGTCACCAATCAGACCACACGGTAACCTCAGTCAGACCGCACAGTGACCTGTGTCAGGCTTCACGGTGACCCCAATCAGATCACACGGTGACCTCAGTCAGACCTCATGGTGACCCCAGACAGCACGGTGACCCCAGTCAGAGCTCACGGTGACCCCAGTCAGATCGCACGGTGACCCCAGTCAGACCGCACGGTGACCCGAATCAGACCGCACGGTGACACCCATCAAACCTCACGGTGACGCCAATCAGACCTCACGGCGACCTCAGTCAGACATCACTGTGACCCCAATCAGACCACACGGTGACCTCAGACAGACCTCACGGTGACCTCAATCAGACCTCATGGTGACCTCAGTCAGACCGCACGGTGACCTCAATCAGGCTGCACGGAGACCTCAATCAGGCCGAACGGTGACCTCAGACAGACCGCGCGGTGACCTCAGGCAGACCGCATGGTGATCTCAATCAGAACCACACGGTGACCCCAATCAGACCGCACGGTGACCCCAATCAGACCGCAAGGTGACCTCAGTCAGACCGCAAGGTGACCTCAGTCAGACCGCAAGGTGACCTCAGTCAGAACTCACTGTGACCCCAATCAGACCACACAGTGACCCCAGTCAGAGCTCACGGTGACACCAATCAGACCGCACGGTGACCCCAGTCAGACCGCATGGTGACCCCAGTCAGACCTCACGGTGACCCCAGTCAGACCTCACGGTGACCCCAATCAGACCTCACGGTGACCTCAATCGGACCTCATGGTGACCCCAGACAGATCGCACGGTGACCCCAATCAGACCGCACGGTGACCCCAATCAGACTGCACGGTGACCCGCATCAAACCTCACGGTGACCTCAGTCAGACCTCACGGCGACCCCAGTCAGACATCACTGTGACCCCAATCAGACCTCACGGTGACCTCAGTCATAGCTCATGGTGACGAAAATCAGACCTGACGGCGACCTCAGTCAGACCGCACGGTGACCCCAATCAGGCCGCACGGTGACCCCAGACAGGCCTCACGGTGACCCCAATCAGACCGCACGGTGACACCAATCAGACCGCACGGTGACACCAATCAGACCGCACGGTGACCTCAATCAGACCTCACGGTGACCCCAGTCAAATTGCATGGTGACCTCAATCAGACCTCAGACAGACCGCACGGTGACCTCAGACAGACCGAATGGTGACCTCAATCAGACCACACGGTAACCTCAGTCAGACTTCATGGTGACCTCAAAAATGGCGCACGGAGACCCCAGTCAGACCACACGGTGACCTCTGTCAGACCTCACAGTGACCCCAATCAGACCTCACGGTGACCTCAGTCAGACCGCACAGTGACCCCAATCAGATCGCACGGTGACATCAATCAGACCACACAGTGACCTCAGTCAGGCCGCATGGAGACCCCAATCAAGCCGCACGGGGACCCCAATCAGATCGCACGGTGACCCCAATCAGGCCGCACGGTGACCCCAATCAGACCACACGGTGACCCCAATCAGACCACACGGTGACCCCAGACAGACCTCACCGTGACCTCAATCAGACCTCACCATGACCTCAATCAGACCTCACCGTGACCTCAGTCAGACCTCACGGTGACACCAATCAGACCGCACGGTGATCCCAATCAGACCGCACGGTGACCTCAGTCAGACCGCACGGTGACCCCAGTCAAATTGCACGGTGACCTCAGTCAGACCTCATGGTGACCTCAGTCAGACCAAACGGTGACCTCAAAAATTGCAGCACGGTGACCCCATTTAGACCACATGGTGACCTCTGTCAGACCTCACGGTGACCACAATCAGATCACACGGTGACCTCAATCAGACCGCATGGTGAACCCAACCAGAACGCATTGTGACCCCAATCAGATTGCACGGTGACCCCAATCAGACCTCACAGTGACCTCAGTCAGACCTCACAGTGACCTCAGTCAGACCTCAGGATGACCCACATTCAGACCTCACGGTGACCTCAGTCAGACTGCACGGTGACCCCAATCAGACCGCACGGTGACCCCAATCAGACAGCACGGTGACCTCAATCAGACCTCATGGTGACCACAGTCAGACCGCATTGTTACCCCAATCAGACCTCGCAGTGACCTCAGTCAGACCTCATGGGGACCCCAATCAGACCTCATGGTGACCCCATTCAGACCTCACGGTGACCTCAGTCAGAACGCACGGTGACCCCAATCAGCTCGCACGATGACCTCAGTCAGACCACACTGTGACCTCAATCAGACCTCACGGTGACCCCAATCAGATCGCACGGTGACCCCAGTCAGACCTCACCATGACCCCAAACAGACCGCACGGTGACCCCAATCAGACCGCACGGTGACCCCAGTCAGGGCTCACGGTGACCTCAGTCAGACCTCACGGTGACCCCAGTCAGACCTCACGGTGACCCCAGTCAGACCTCACGGTGACCCCAGTCAGACTGCACGGTGACCCCAATCAGACCTCACGGTGACCTCAATCGGACCTCACGGTGACCCCAGTCAGACCGCACGGTGACCCCAATCAGACCGCACGGTGACCCTAATTAGGCCGCACGGTGACCTCAGTCAGACCTCAGGGTGACACCCATCAGACCTCACGTTGTCCTCAGTCGGACCTCATGGTGACCCCAATCAGACAACACCGTGACCTCAATCGGACCTCACGGTGACCTCAATCGGATCTCACGGTGATCCCAATCAGATTGCACGTGACCCCAACCAGACCGCATGGTCACCCCATTCCGACCGCACGGTGAATCCAGTCAGACCTCACGGTGACCTCAGTCAAACCAAATTGTTACCTCAATCAGACCTCACGGTGTCCCCAATCAGACCACACATTGACCTCAGTCAGACCGCACGCTGACCTCAGTCAGACCTCATGGTGATCTCAATCAGATCGAACGTTGACCCCAATCAGACCACACAGTGACCTCAGTCAGACCTCACGGTGACCTCAATCAGACCTCACGGTGACGTCAGTCAGACCGCACGGTGACCCCAATCAGACCACACAGTGACCTCAGTCAGGCCTCACGGTGACCTCAATCAGACCGCACAGTGACCTCGGTCAGACCTCACGGTGACCTCAATCAGACCACACAGTGACCCCAATCAGATTGCACGGTGTCCCTGATGCGCCTCAATAACTTCAAGGCTCAAAGTTAACTGGATAAAACAAGGCTTTTATTAGCAAAGAAAGATGCCTGTGTCTTCACCTAGCATTCTGCTGTTCTGCTGCAAGACAAGCCTGGGCTTGTCTTAAGTAGGGCCAGGTATGGGCGGAGCCGACACACCCAATGGGGAGAAAGGGGGCGGTGCACTATATACAATACAAGGTAAAACACCGGAGCAGGCAATACAATATATGTAGTTAAATACAGAGTCTGATGAATGACATATTTCATCACATTCACCCCTTCTACAGATTTAGTCTGTCCGGGGGTGTGATAGTCCTCTGTGACCGACGTAACGGTTGCGGTGCCGCGGGTGCCGGCTGGGTGTCCCGGGTGACCTCCTGGGTCTCTGCCGGGGGCGCCACCGGGGTTGTTGAAGGAGTAGGTGGTGGGGGTACCGTTGGCTGGTGTTCTTCCGGGGGTGATGAAAGAATAGTGGGTGGAGTGGGTGGGTAATAGTTGTTGTGGTTGTTGTCGTTGTTGCTGTTGTTGTTGTAGTCGTTGTCGTTACCGGCTGGGGCGAGGTCTTTTATGGACACAGTGTCCTCCCGTCTGTCGGCGTGCCGGACATATGCATATTGTGGGTTGGCGTGGAGCAGGTGCACTGGCTCCACGAGAGGGTCCATCTTGTAGCCCCTCACATGCTTCCGCAAAAGTACCGGACCTGGGGTGGAGAGCCATGACGGTATGGATACGCCTGAGGTGGATTTCCGGGGAAACACAAACATTAGCTCATGAGGCGTGGCATTAGTGGCGGTACACAATAGTGACCGTATTGAGTGGAGCACATCTGGGAGGACTTCCTGACAGCGGGAGATAGGGAGGCACTTGGTCCTTAGAGTTAGGGTGACTGCCCTCCATACTGTCCCGTTCTCTCGCTCCACCTGACCGTTACCCGGGGGTTGTAGCTGGTGGTACGGTTCGTGGCAATCCCCTTGGACAGCATGTACTGGCGTAGCTCTTCACTCATGAAGGACGCCCCCCTATCCGTGTGGATACAGCTTGGCATACCGAACAGGCAGAACAGGCTGTTGAGGCATTTAATGGCCGTGGCGCTGGTCATGTCTGGGCAGGGGAAGGCGAATGGGAAACTGGAGTATTCGTCCACAATGTTCAGGAAGTAAACATTGCGGTCGACGGACGGGAGGGGGCCCTTGAAATCTAAGCTAAGCCGCTCAAAGGGCCGTGTAGCTTTGATTAGGTGGGCTCTATCAGGGCGGTAGAACTGAGGCTTGCACTCAGCGCAAGTGCGGCAGTTCCTGATCAGGGACCGAACTTCCTCAATCGAGTAGGGTAAGTTGCGGGACTTTATGAAGTTGAACAGCCGTGTGACCCCTGGGTGGCAGAGGTCGTTGTGGAGGGTCTATAGCCGATCCCCGGTGGTGTTGGCACACATCCCTCATGAGAGGGCGTCGGGGGATTCGTTAAGGGCCCCCGGCCGGTATATGATGTCATACTCGAAGGTGGAGAGCTCGATCCGCCACCTAAGAATCTTATCATTTTTAATCTTCCCCCTGTTTATTATTGAACATAAACGCTACCGACCGCTGGTCGGTAAGTAGGGTGAAGCGTTTGCCGGCTAGGTAGTGCCGCCAGTGGCGCACTGCCTCCACGATGGCTTGGGCCTCCTTTTCCACGGAGGAGTGTCTGATCTCGGGCCCCTGGAGGGTCCTCGAGAAGAAAGCTACGGGCCGCCCCGCCTGGTTGAGGGTGGCCGCCAAGGCAAAGTCAGAAGCATCACTTTCCACTTGAAAGGGAGTGTTCTCGTCCACTGCCTGTAGCGTGGCCCGCTCAATATCCTGCTTAATGCTTTTAAAGGCAGCATGGGCCTCAGCAGAGAGCGGGAAAGAGGATGCTTTCAAGAGGGGGCGGGCTTTATCGGAGTAGTTAGGGACCCATTGGGCATAATACGAGAATAACCCCAGGCACCTTTTCAGGACTTTGGGAGTGTTGGGCAGGGGCAGCTCCCGTAGGGGGCGCAATCGGTCGGGGTCTGGTCCGATTTCCCCATTCTCCACCATGCTGCCTAGTATGCAGAGGCGCGTGGTGTTGAAAACGCACTTGTCCTCGTTGTAGGTGAGGTTGAGTTTTTGTGCGGTTTTCAGAAACCTCGCGAGGTTTGAGTCGTGGTCCTGTTGGTTGTGGCCGCAGATGGTGACGTTGTCGAGATAGGGGGAGGTTGCCTGCAAGTGGTGGTCATCGACCATGCGGTCCATCTCCCTCGGAAAGACCGAGACCCCATTCGTCACCCCAAAGGGGACTCTGAGGAACTGGTAGAGGCGTCCGTTTGCCTCGAAGGCGGTGTACGAACGGTCCTCTGGTCTGATAGGGAGCTGGTGGTACGCTGACTTGAGGTCGATAATGGAGAACACCCGGTATTGGGCGATTTGGTTCACCATCTCGGATATGCGGGGTAGCGGGTAGGCATCTAGTTGGGTATAGATGTTGATTGTTTGACTATAGTCAACCACCATCCGCTTCTTCTCGCTACCCCTCACCACCACCACTTGGGCGCGCCACGGGCTGTTGCTGCGTTCAATAATGTGCTCCCTCAGGAGCCTGTCTACCTCGGTCGCGATAAACCGCCTGTCCTCCCAGCTGTACCTCCTGCTTTTGGTCGCTATTGGCCGGCAGTTAGGGGTAAGGTTCGTGAATAGCGAAGGCGGATTTACCTTCAGGGTAGCCAGACCGCACACTGTGAGGGGCGGCTGGGTCCCACCGAAATTGAGCGTGATGCTTTGGTGGTGGCACTGAAAATCCAGGTCCAAGATCACGCTCACACATAAATCCTTCATAATTAACAGTTTAAAATTATTATATACAGTGCCTTTAACGGACAATCGTACCGCGCAGTAACCCGCAATAGTCGATATCTGGGTTTTGTCGGCCATAGAGATCGTGCCCTGAGTAGGGACTATAGTTAGAGAGAGTCGTTGTACCAGACCAGGGCGAATGAAGCTCTCCGTGCTCCCGCTGTCAATTAAACATTTAACCTTGCACCCGTTTACCTCGATGTCCACCATCGATTTGGATAGTGGGTGCGGTCTGGACTGGTCCACTGTGATCGACGCCACTGTAGGGCCCTGATCGGGACAAGATGGTGGGCCACACGAGGCCGGGTAAGATGGCGTCCACGATGTCTGCTCGCGAGATGGCGGACCCCACGAGGTCGGACAAGATGGCGTCCAAGATGGCCACTCCCACGGCGCGCACGTGGCGGTGGTGGGTTTGCCTGCGGGGTTCCCTCTGCACACCTTCCCAAAGTGCCCCTTCTTACCGCACTTACAGCAGGTGGTGCCTTTCGCCGGGCACAGGTTCCTGGTGTGCTTCGGCTGCCCGCAGAAGTAGCATTTGGGGCCCCGATGCGTCGCGGCGGTCGTAGGGCTTCTGGGGGGAGAGCAGGGCCCCGACGGTGTTGGGCTACCGGGCGGGGAAGCAGAGGCGGAGTGGGCCGCGTGGCCTGACGAGTAGGAGTCAGAGTTCTTCTGAGCCACATCCAGCGATCGCGCTGTGTCCACAGCCTGTGTCAGATCTAGGCCCGTTTTCTCTAGCAGTCTCTGCCGGATGTAATTAGAGCTAAGGCCTGCGATAAAGGCATCCCAAATAAGCTCGTCTGTGTATACCGTGGCTTTCACGTCTTTGCATTTGCAGTCTTTGCCAAGCACTTTTAGGGTGACTAGAAAGTCCTCTAGCGACTCTCCGGGTCGCTGTGTGCAGGTAGCAAGCAGATGTCTGGCGTACACCTCGTTGGTAGGCCGCTGATAGTGGGCCTTTAGAATGTTGCAGGCATCCAGGTAGGTGGCGGCGTCTTGGATGAGTGGAAAAACCCGGTGGCTTACCCGATTCTGCAGGATCCCGAGTTGCACATCTCCGGTGGCTTTAGAGGCTGTGACGGCTTCGGAGTTGGCCATAAAAAATTCCAAGCACTGGAACCAGTGTCCAAACCGTGCCGATGCATCCGAAGCATGTGGGTCCAAATCCAAGCGTTCCGGTTTCAAAAGTTGATCCATCGTTAAAAGTTTGCTAATAAAATTGATGCGCCTCAATAACTTCAAGGCTCAAAGTTAACTGGATAAAACAAGGCTCTTATTAGCAAAGAAAGATGCCTGTGTCTTCACCTAGCATTCTGCTGTTCTGCTGCAAGACAAGCCTGGGCTTCTCTTAAGTAGGGCCAGGTATGGGCGGAGCCGACACACCCAATGGGGAGAAAGGGGGCGGTGCACTATATACAATACAAGGTAAAACACCGGAGCAGGCAATACAACATATGTAGTTAAATACAGAGTCTGATGAATGACATATTTCATCACAGTCCCCAATCAGACCTCACGGTGACCCCAGTCAGATCACACTGTGACCTAAATCAGACCTCACCATGACCCCAATCAGACTGCATGGTGACCTCAGTCAGACCTCATGGTGATCTCAATCAGATCGAACGTTGACCCCAATCAGACCACACGGTGACCTCAGTCAGACCGCATGGTGTCCCCAATCAGGCCGCACGGTGACCTCACAGTGACCTCAGTCAGACCACACGGTGACCTCAGTCAGACCGCACAATGACCTCAGTCAGACCGCACGGTGACCCCAATCAGATCGCACGGTGCCCCCAATCAGACCGCACGGTGACACCAGTCAGAGCTCACGGTGACCCCAGTCAGATCGCACGGTGACCCCAATCAGACCTCACCATGACCCCAATCAGACGGCACGGTGACCCCAATCAGACCGCACGGTGACCCCAGTGAGACCTCACGGTGACCCCAATCAGATCGCACGGTGACCCCAATCAGATCTCACGGTGACACCAGTCAGAGTTCACGGTGACCCCCATCAGATCTCACGTTGTCCTCAGTCGGACCTCATGGTGACCCCAATCAGACAACACCGTGACCTCAATCGGACCTCACGGTGACCTCAATCGGATCTCACGGTGATCCCAATCAGATTGCATGGTGACGCCAACCAGACCGCATGGTCACCCCATTCAGACCGCACGGTGAATCCAGTCAGACCTCACGGGGACCTCAGTCAGACCGCACGGTGACCCCAATCAGGCCTCATGGTGACCTCAGTCAAACCAAATTGTTACCTCAATCAGACCTCACGGTGGCCCCAATCAGTCCTCGCGGTGACCTCAGTCAGACCGCACGGTGTCGCCAATCAGACCACACGTTGACCTCAGTCAGACCACACGGTGACCTCTGTCCGACCTCACGGTGACCCCAATCAGATCGAACGTTGACCCCAATCAGACCGCACAGTGACCTCAGTCAGACCTCACGGTGACCTCAGTCAGACCTCACGGTGACCTCAATCAGACCTCATGGTGACCTCAGTCAGACCGCACGGTGTCCTCAGTCAGACTGCACGGTGACCTCGGTCAGACCTCATGGTGACCTCAATCAGACCACACGGTGACCCCAATCAGATTGCACGGTGTCCCCAATCAGACCACACGGTGACCTCAGTCAGACCGCACGGTGACCTCAGTCAAACCTCACAGTGACCCCAGTCAGATCGCACGGTGACCCCAATCAGACCTCACCATGACCCCAATCAGACTGCACGGTGACCCCAATCAGACCGCACGGTGACCCCAATCAGACCTCATGGTGACCCCAATCAGACCGCACGGTGACCCCAATCAGACCTCACGGTGACCCCAATCAGATCGCACGGTGACCCCAATCAGATCTCACGGTGACACCAGTCAGAGTTCACGGTGACCCCAATCAGACCGCATGGTGACCTCAATCGGACCTCGCGGTGACCTCAGTCGGACCTCACGGTGACCTCAATCAGACCTCACGGTGACCTCCATCGGACCCCAGACTGGTAATCAGTCTGCAAATCCTTCCTCAACTTTGCACTATCCTCTGAGGGACAAGTGCAAAGAATCAAACTCTGTGAAGGCACTGCCACATTCGTAGGATCCATCAAAGGCAGACGCCTAAAGCATGTGTCGGCCCCTTGAAGGTGTTGAACAGACTCAAGGGACTGAATTTCTGTTGAAAGACCCCATCCAACACTGAGTGACCAATGGCGGTGGGGGGGCGGAGGTTGCTCCTGTCCCTCTCACGAATCCTCAGTGGCCCCCAACCAAAGGCAACTGAAATGTTTTTTAAAGAACATCTTCCTGTGGAACCAGAAGCAGAAGGAGTTTCCCCCCCGACTCCACAGACATCACGATCGGGCCTCTCACACCCCCCACCCCATAGTCCGCTCCAACCGCCCCCCCATCCCCTGGGATTACCTCAGCGTGGCTGTCGGTGAGGCAGGTGGCCCAGAATTGACCTCTCCCATCGGGCAAGCTGTGCGGAGGCGCGACCAGCACTGGCAGCTCGCTCCAATTATTTAGATGAGGCCCGGTGATCATTTCCCATCAATCCTCAGGCCTCTTGGTTCAGGCACGTGCTGGCTCCACATCGCCAAGTCTGGGCCTCGAAAACAGCAACAGCTTGTATTTATATAGCACCTTTAACGTAGTAAAACATCCCAAGGTGCTTCACAGGAGCGATTATCAAACAAAATTTGTCCCCGAGCCACATAAGGAGATTTTAGGGCAGGTGACCAAAAGCTTTGTCAAAGAGGTAGATTTTAAGGAGCGTCTGAAAGGAGAAAAGAGAGGTAGAGAGGCGGAAAGGTTTAGGCAGGGAATACCACAGCTTAGGGCCTAGGCAGGTGAAGGTGGAGTGAAGGAGATCAGGGATGTGCAAGAGGCCAGAATTGAAGGAGCGCAGAGATCTTGAAGGCTTGTCGGGCTGGAGGAGATTACAGAGAAAACAAGCTAAGACAAATCTTTACCCCAAGGTTTCTTTCCTAAAGCAAATTCCTGCAATTGTAAAGTGAGATAGTTGCACACTTAGGTTCTGGGATTCTGACTGAATTTTGATAAATGGATGTTTTCTGCCTATTTCAACACTACTCCAGGATCCCTTGAGAAAGGTACTCAGCCCGGCTCTCTCCTCAAGGCTGACCTTCAATGATGACACCACCTCAACTCCCACCTGAAAGCCACCTTGAGATTGAATCACCTCAGGCAGCATTGAAGGCAGTGCCTGATCCGACATCTTATGGTTTAAAGCCATGACATAGGAACATAGGAATTGCTAGATGAAAAAAGCCAAGGTCCATCTAGTTTGTCTTCTATCACCTAAACAGCTTGTCATGGTCTATATTATGCAGTCACTTTTGAATCCTAAAAACAGCAATCATGTTCCCTATCAATCTTCTCTCTTGCAGAGACATAGTAGAACCTCTCTGATATTCATGACTGGGGACTCCTTCCTGCCCACATCCATGTTGCCAGCCATGATGTTACTCAACTTGGTTTCCAAGGAAGAGAGAGGCTGAATTTCACAGCGTATCCTGGCCCATTTCCCAGGACTCCCACTTACGTTATGGCAGGAGTGCGCTGGAAGACTCGTGAATTGGTGAGGCCAGATTGATTCTGTGTAAAATGTCTGCCGCCAACCTACTTCTATGCAACAATATTAGGTGTAATCTGTGACTCAGTGGCAGCACTTTCACCTCTGAATCAGAAGGTTGTGGGTTCAAAGGCTTGAGAAAATAATCAAATAATCTAGGCTGAAAGTCCAGTGCAGTACTGAGCTGCACTGTCGGAGGTGCCGTCTTTCGGATGAGATGTTAAACTGAGGCCCCGTCTGCTCTCAGGTGGATGTAAAAGATCCCAAGGCACTATACGAAGAGGAGCAGGGGAGTTCTCCCTGGTGTCCTGTCTATATTTATCTCTCAACCAACATCACTAAAAACAGATTATCTGGTCATTATCACATTGCCGTTTGTGGGAGCTTGCTGTGCGCAAATTGGCTGCCGCGTTTTCTACATTTCAACATTGACTACACTTCAAAAGTACTTCATTGGCTATAAAGCACTTTGGGATGTTCTGAGGTCATGAAAGGCGCTATAGAAATGCCAGTCTTTCTTTCTTCTAACCCATGCCGGAGATTCTGGTTCTGTAGTTTGAATAAAGCCCTTTCACTCACTCTATGGATGCTGGGACAGCTCCAACTCCTAATGGCGTTATTTTACTTCCTCTCACTGGCCAGCGAGGGAAGTAATGAGTACTGAAAGCCACAGGTGAATGGAGCCTGGGTACAGAGAGAAGCGTGACTTCCAAACACCAGGGGTGAAGGGGCATTGGACCACAAGTAGCCTGGACCATTCTGTAAATACCACTACTGCATGATGACAAACAGGGCAAACAGTGGCAGAACCTGCCCCCATGCCACTTGAATAAAGGAGTGGAATGTACTTTGAAAATAAAGCCTGAAACTTAATCGAATTTTAATACTGCACACACTAGTCAGCAACCCGAACAGCAAACAGCGAGTAATGAAAAGATCATTTAAGGAAACCTTAATGATTAATAGCTGTAAAATGAGGTGGGCGGTGACACATTTTAAGTGCTCACACCTCAGTTTCTTTTTCATTCATTATCAGGAGGTGGGCGACACTGGCGAGGTCAGCATTTATTGTCATCACTTGTTGCCCTGAGAAAGTTTGATACAACTGAGTGCCTTGCTCGGCCACTTCAGAATCAACTCTGCTGGTGTGGGTCTGGAGTCACATATAGGCCAGATCGGGTAAAGACAGCAGCTATCCTTCCCTAAAGGGCATGAGTGAACTCGCTGGGTTTCTATGACAATCTGACAGATTCATGGTCACTTTTACTGAGACCAGCTTTTAATTTCCAGACTTTATCGGACATGGATTCAAATTTTCAAATTGCCACGGTGGGATCTGCACTTACGTAGTCTGGATTATCAGTCCAGTAACAGGACTACTACACTACCTGAAACTGTAATTTGGAAAACTTTGTCTGTGGAGACAAATGAAGAACTGTGCTTCATTTTCACAGCAATAGCATCACATGCAGGGGTTTCATCACACTTACAGCATTGCGGAGCGTTCTTTAACAAACAAAAACAACTTACCAAAAAACTGCTGCTGTCCCTTCAAATCTACAAGTCCAAAGGTGATAAATGATGAGAAATCTTCCATCCTTACCTGGCTTAGAAGGCTAAGGGGTGAATTAATAGAGGTCTTTAAAATTATGGGTTTGGTAGAGTAGACATAGGGAAAATGTTTCCACTTGTGGGAGAGTCCAAAACTAGGGGCCATAAATATAAAATAGTCACTAATAAATCCAATTGGGAAACTTCTTTGCCCAGAGAGTGGTTAGAATGTGGAACTCGCTACCACATGGAGTAGTTGAGGCGAAGAGCACAGATGTGGAACTTGCTACCACATGGAGTAGTTGAGGCGAATCGCACAGATGTGGAACTCGCGACCACAGGGAGTAGTCGAGGCGAATCGCACAGATGAATTTAAGGGGAAACTGGATCAACACATGAGGGAGAAGAGAAGGATTTGCTGATAGGCTGAGATGATGTATGGTGGGAGGAGGCTCGTGTGGAGCATAAACACCAGCATAGACCAGTTGAGCGAATGGCCTGTTTCTGTTCTGTAAATTCTATGTAATTCTATGAAATATGTCACTCTGGTCTCACACCAACATGGCTGACTCTTAACTGCCCTCTGAAATGGCCTAGGAAGCCACTCAGTTGTATGAACACCTCCACACTGCAGCGGGTCAAGAGGAAGGCCCACCGCCACTTTCTGAGGGCAATTAGGGATGGGCAATAAATGCCAGCCTTGCCAGTGACGCCCACACCCTGAGAAAAACATAAAGATAAACTTGCCTGGAGGACGGTAGCTGTTTGTAGATGGTGCCGCATGGCGATGTCCTTCGCGAACCCGGTAAGTAATATAAAAGACAAAGCTGAAACGTTGGAGATACACAGCAGGTGTAAGGGGAACAAACAGGTTCTAATATGTTGGGTGAACTGAAGGCTGAAAGGGAAACAGGCAGTTTGGGAAGGGTGGATAAACTGGAGAGAAAGGGAGATTTAGAGGGGGCAAAGAACCAGCAGATAGCTCAATCACAGAGAGGGAACAAGTGTGTGAACATAAGAAATAGGAGCAGCAGCAGGCCATTCGACCCCTCGAGCCTGCTCCGCCATTCAATAAGATCATGGCTGATCTGATCTTGGCCCCAACGCCACTTTCCCGCCCACTCCCCATAAACCTTGACTCCTCTGTAGCTCAAACTTATATCTCCGCCTTGAATATATTCAATCACTCCGCCTCCACAGCTCTCTGGGGTTGAGAATTCCAAAGATTCACGACCCCAGAAATGACCTGCAAGCAGCTGAATAGAAAACAGTTCGATGATAGGAAAGATCAGTAAGATAATGTAGACACAGGGGTGATTTAACCCCGACCCTTCTGGTGGAAACCGGACTGTTAAAATGGGAATGATATCAAAGTGTCTTTACTGAACCCAGGGGTGAGAGGGAGCTCAGTATCAAAGATACACATCATCCTGGGCTGGACATTGACATAGGGACCATTGCATTATATATACTTATATCTATATATATACAGGCTCGGTTACACTGTGCTGCAGGGACTGCCCTGGAGTCTCCCAGCATTAAAGGGCACTCCTCCTGCGAGGGTGAATGGTCACGGGGCGGTTCCTGCTCTGGCCAGACTTACAACAAGCAGCCGTGCCTCAGCACGGTGCTGCCAGGATGCTGTGCGGCCCTGGCACCAGCCCGAGGGCACCGGCCGAGCCAGTCAATGGATAGAGCGGGTTCAGCCGTGCAGAGTATTGTGGGTATTGCAGCACCATTGTTGGCCGTGTCAGGCAGCCAATGGTGGGTGATTGGAGACTAGAGGTCAGGCGATGAACGCTCCCAATCAGGGTAGCACTCGTGCCTCTGTGTACAATACCCAGATCCTGTTGTATCCGTAGCGTGTGTTTGTGTGTTGGGGGGGGTGAGGTGGGAAGGGGACCTAATCTTTTTCTTCAGGAGAGGAGGGAGGGAAGCCTGGAAAAGAAAGGACAAGGGTGTGAAAGTTTTGAAAGTGTTCAGTGGCAGAAAACCCGAGTGATGGAAAGGTAAGACAGTCGAAGGGTTAAAGAAAGCTCAATGCTCTGTAGTTGTGGTTCGGTCAGTTTTTACAGTGTGGGAAATGCTAATAAAAGAACTGGCTCCTTTACAAGTTAGTTCCAAAACAATGCAATAAGTAGAGAGAAAAGATCCCCAGCCTTAATCCCTGGTAATGCCTATCTAATCTTGTGAATCACAAGATTGACTATCATTACTGGGACTCAGCAATAATGGTTGATGTCGCTAAATAGTTCGTTTCAAAGACTTTCAACCTATTCCAAGTAGAATCATTTGCAAAATCTCTGCAGGCTGATTGGTATCGCGCTCTCACTGGGGGAAGCACCCCTCTGGCATTGTAAACGTGTTTGGGAAGTTTGACCCTGAACTTCTGAAGGAGTGGGGTTTGAGGAATATTATCTGGGCTCACACATGACCATTTGGGCGCGGTACCAGAGAGTGGAGCCTTACTCTAGTGCCTCGATTAAAAACCCATCGCCTTCAGGCAATAAAGCAAGAGAACTGGCAAAAACAAGGTTCAAAGGAGAGAGATTGGTTCAAATTGCTGTCAATCCTGGTGACATCAGTCATCTCTGGACTAATGATCCAGAGACGTGAGTTCAAATCCCACCACGGCAGCTGGGAATTTAAATTCAGTTAATTAAATAAATTTGGAATAAAAAGCTAGTCTCCGTAATGGTAACCATGAAACTATCGGATTGTCGTAAAAACCCATCTGGGTCACTAATGTCCTTTAGGGAAGGAAATCTGCTGTCCTTACCTGGTCTGGCCTACCTGTGACTCCAGACCCACAGCAATGTGGTTGACTCTTAACTGCTCTCTGAAATGGCCCAGCAAGCCACTCCGTTGTAACAAACCGCTCGAAACAAAATAATAAGAATGAAACCGGACGGACCACCCGGCATCGGCACCGGCTACGGACACGGCAACGGCACACCCAGTCCAGTCGACACTGCAAACTCCTCCTCGCCAACATCTGGGGACTTGTGCCAAAATTGGGAGAGCTGTCCCACAGACTAGTCAAGCAACAGCCTGACATAGTCATTCTCACAGAATCATAGCTTTCAGCCAATGTTCCCAGACTCCTCCATCACCATCCCTGGGTATGTCCTGTCCCATCGGCAGGACAGACCCACCAGGGGTGGCGGCACAGTGGTATACAGTCGGGAAGGAGTGGCCCTGGGAGTCCTCAACATTGACTCCGGACCCCATGATGTCTCATGGCTTCAGGTCAAGCATGGGCAAGGAAACCTCCTGCTGATTACCACCTACCGCCCTCCCTCAGCTGATGAATCAGTACTCCTCCATGTTGAATGCCACTTGGAGGAAGCACTGAGAGTAACAAGGGCGCAGAATGTACTCTGGATGGGAGACTTCAGTGTCCATCACCAAGAGTGGCTCGGTAGCACCACTACTGACCGAGCTGGCCGAGTCCTGAAGGACATAGCTGCCAGTCTGGGCCTGCAACAAGTGGTGAGAGAACCAACATGAGGGAAAAACCTACTTTACCTCATCCTCACCAATCTACCTGTCGCAGATGCATCTGTCCATGACAGTATTGATAGCAGTGACCCCCGCACAGTCATTGTGGAGACGAAATCCCGTCTTCTCACTGAGGACACCCTCCGTCGTGTTGTGTGGCACTACCACTGTGCTAAATGGGATAGATTCAGAACAGATCTAGCAGCTTTAAACTGGGCATCCATGAGGCGCTGTGGGCCATCAGCAGCAGAATTGTATTCCACCACAATCTGTAACCTCAAGGCCTAGCATATCCCTCACTCTACCATTACCATCAAGCCAGGGGACCAATCCTGGTTCAATAAGGAGTGTAGAAGAGCATGTCAGGAGCAGCAGCAGGCGTACCTAAAAATGAGGTGCCAACCTGGGGAAGCTGCAACACAGGACTACATGCTTGCTAAAAAGCGGAAGCAACATGCTATAGACAGGGCTAAGCGATCCCACAATCAACGGATCAGATCAAAGCTCTGCAGTCTTGCCACATCCAGTCATGAATGGTAGTAGGCCATTAAACAACTAACGGGAGGAGGAGGCTCCATGAATATCCCCATCCTCAATGATGGTGGAGCCCAGCATGTGAGTGCAAAAGACAAGGCTGAAGCGTTTGCAGCCATCTTCAGCCAGAAGTGTCGAGTGGATGATCCATAGCGGCCTCCTCCTGAGGTCCCCACCATCACAGAAGCCAGTCTTCAGCCAATTCGATTCACTCCACGTGATATCAAGAAATGGCTAAGCGCACTGGATATAGCAAAGACTATGAGCCCTGACAACATCCCGGCTATCGTGCTGAAGACTTGTGCTCCAGAACTAGCCGCACCTCTAGCCAAGCTGTTCCAATACAGCTGCAACACTGGCATCTATCTGACAATGTGGAAAACTGCCCAGGTGTGTCCTCTCCACAAAAAGCAGGACAAATCCAATCTGGCCAATTACCACCCCATCAGTCTACTCTCAATCATCAGCAAAGTGATGGAAGGTATCATTGACAGTGCTATCAAGCGGCACTTACTCACCAATAACCTGCTCACTGATGCTCAGTTTGGGTTCCACCAAGACCACTCGGCTGCCGACCTCATTACAGCCTTGGTCCAAACATGGACAAAGGAGCTGAATTCCAGAGGTGAGGTGAGAGTGACTGCCCTTGACATCAAGGCAGCATTTGACTAAGTGTGGTATGAAGGAGCCCTAGTGTAACTGAAGTCAATGGGAATCGGGGGGAAACTCTCCACTGGCTGGAGTCATACGTAGCACAAAGGAAGATGGTTGGGGTGATTGAAGGTCAATCATCACAGCCCCAGGACATCGCTGCAGGAGTTCCTCAGGGCAGTATCCAAGGCCCAACCATCTTCAGCTGCTTCATCAATGACCTTCCCTCCAACATAAGGTCAAAATGGGGATGTTTGCTGATGACTGTACAGTGTTCAGTGCCACTCACAACTCCTCAGATAATGAAGCAGTCCATGCCCGCATGCAACAAGACCTGGACGATGTTCAGGCTTGGGCTGATAAGTGGCAGGTAACATTCGTGCCACAGAAGTGCCAGCAAGTGAGAGTCTAAACACCGCCCCTTGACATTCAATGGCTTTACCATCACCGAATCCCCCACCATCAACATCCTGGGGGTCACCATTGACCAGAAACTTAACTGGACCAGCCACATAAATACTGTGGCATAAGAACATAAGAAATAGGAGCAGGAGTAGGCCAATCGGCCCCTCGAGCCTGCTCCGCCATTCAATAAGATCATGGCTGATCTGATCCTAACCGCCAATCTCCTATCACAGAACCATCTCCTGAATCTAACAGAATTAGACACACGAAATAGGAGCAGGATCAGGCTACACGGCCCCTGGGCCCGCTCCGCTACCCACAGGGCCATGTCCGATCCGAACCTAGACTCGTGTCCAAATTCCTGCCCGCTCCCCGTAACCCTTAATTCCCTTTACTTCTAGGAAACTGTCTATTTCTGTTTTAAATTTATGTAATGATGTAGCTTCTACAGCTTTTTGGGGCAGCATATTCCATGGACCTACCACCCTCTGAGTGAAGTAGTTCCTCCTCATCTCAGTTTTGAAAGAGCAGCCCCTTATTCTAAGACTATGCCCCCTAGTTCTAGTTTCACCCATCATCGGGAACATCCTCCCCGCATCCACCCGATCCAACCCCTTCACAATCTTATATGTTTCAATAAGATCGCCTCTCATTCTTCTGAACTCCAATGAGTAGAGTCCCAATCTACTCAACCTCTCCTCATATGTCCATCCCCTCATCCCCGGGATTAACCGAGTGAACCTTCTTTGTACTGACTCGAGAGCAAGTATGTCTTTTCTTAAGTATGGACACCAAAACTGTATGCAGTATTCCAGGTGCGGTCTCACCAATACCTTGTACAACTGAAGCAATACCTCCCTATTTTTATATTCTATCCCCCTAGCAATGAAAGCCAACATTCCATTGGCCTTCTTAATCACTTGCTGCACCTGCATACTAACCTTTTGAGTTTCTTGCACCAGGACCCCCAGATCCCTTTTTACTTCAGTACTTTCCAGTTTCTTGCCATTAAGATAATAACTTGCTCTACGATTTTTCCTGCCAAAGTGCATAACCTCACACTTTCCAGTATTGTACTCCATCTGCCAAATCTCTGCCCACTTACTTAGCCTGTCTATGTCCCCTTGCAGGTTTTTTATGTCCTCCTCACTCACTACTTTCCCTCCCATCTTAGTATCATCTGCAAACTTTGATATGTTACACTCGATCCCCTCCTCCAAATCGTTAATATAGATTGTAAAGAGTTGGGGACCCAGCACTGACCCCTGTGGAACACCACTAGTTACTGATTGCCAGTCTGAGAATGAACCATTTATCCCAACTCTCTGCCTTCTGTTAGATAGCCAATCCTCTATCCATGCCAGAATATTACCCCCAATCCCATGATTTTTTATCTTAAGCAATAATCTTTTGTGTGGCACCTTGTCAAATGCCTTTTGGAAGTCTAAATACACTACGTCCACTGGTTCCCCTTTATCCACCCTATATGTTACTTCCTCAAAGAACTCCAGCAAATTTGTCAAACATGACTTCCCCTTCATAAAACCATGCTGACTTTGTCCTATTAAATTATGATTATCCAAATGTCCTGTTACTGTCTCCTTAATAATGGACTCCAAAATTTTACCTACCACAGATGTTAGGCTAACCGGTCTATAGTTTCCAGCCTTCTGTCTACTGCCCTTTTTAAATAAGGGTGTCACATTCGCAGTTTTCCAGTCTGCCGGGACCTTTGCTGAGTCCAGGGAGTTTTGGAAAATTATTACCAATGCATCCACAATCCCTACCGCCACTTCCCTCAAGACCCTAGGATGTAAGCCATCAGGTCCAGGTGATTTATCCGCCTTGAGTCCCATTATTTTACCGAGTACCACTTCCTTAGTGATTTTGATCCGTTTGTCCAGTGTTGGGATATTCTTAGTGTCCTCCACTGTAAAGACTGATACAAAATATTCATTCAGCGTTTTTGCCATCTCCATATTTCCCACCATTAATTTCCCGGTCTCATCCTCTAAGGGACCAACATTTACTTTAGCCACCCTTTTTCTTTTTATATAACTATAAAAACTCTTACTATCTGTTTTTATATTTTTTGCTAATTTACTTTCATAATCTATCTTCCCTTTCTTAATCAATCTTTTTGTTATTTTTTGCTGTCTTTTAAAGTTTTCCCAATCCTCTATCCTCCCACTAGATTTGGCTACCTTATATGCCCTTGTTTTTAGTCGAATACTATCCTTAATTTCTTTACTTAGCCATGGATGGCTGTCTTTTCTTTTACACCCTTTTCTTCTCAGTGGAATATATATTTTTTGGAAGTTGTAAAATAACTCCTTAAATTTACACCACTGATCATGTATCGTCTTACCCTTTAATCTATTTTCCCAATCCACTCTACTCAATTCTGCTCTCATACCTTCATAGTCTCCTTTATTCAAGCTTAGCACGCTTGTTTGAGATCCAACCTTCTCACCCTCGAATTGAATATGGAATTCAACCATGTTATGGTCACTCATTCCAAGGGGATCCTTTACTGGGACATTTTTAATTAATCCTGTCTCGTTACACAGGACCAGATCTAAGGTTGCTTGCCCCCTGGTCGGTTCAGTTACATGCTGCTCAAGAAACCCATCCCTAATACACTCTATGAACTCATCCTCAAGGCAGCCCTGCCCAATTTGATTTGTCCAATTAATATGATAGTTAAAATCCCCCATAATTATAGATGTTCCCTTATTACAAGCCTCAATTATTTCCTGATTGATACTCCGTCCAACAGAGTTGCAACTGTTCGGAGGCCTATAGACTACGCCCACTAGTGTTTTTTTCCCCTTATTATTCCTTACCTCCACCCAAACTGTTTCATTATCCTGATCTTTTGACCCAATATCATTTCTCTGTATTACAGTGATTCCTTCCTTTATTAACATAGCCACCCCACCTCCCCTTCCTTCCTGCCTGTCCTTCCTGATCGTTAAATAACCTGGTATGTTTAATTCCCAGGCATTGTCACCCTGCTGCCATGTTTCTGTAATGGCCACAAGATCATACCCATATGTAGTTATTTGTGCCATTAACTCGTCTATTTTGTTACGAATGCTACGTGCATTCAGATAGAGAACTTTCAAATATGTTTTGTGACACTTAGTTCCTGCTTTTGTCCTTTTTATTACTTTACCTTTTACTCCATACCTTCTGCCCCTTCCTGACATGCTCTGGCTTTTAATTTCCCCACTGCTACCTAAGACTATGACCTTCTCTGTTGTCATTTTTATTATTTGCTCTCTAGGAACCTCCCCCCCACTAGTTAGTTTAAAGCCCTCTCTACAGCCCTAGTTATATGATCCGCCAGGACGCTAGTCCCAGCACTGGCCAAGTGAAGCCCATCCCAACAGAACAGCTCTCTCCTGCCCCAGTACTGGTGCCAGTGTCCCAGGAAGCAAAACCCATTTCTCCCACACCAGTCTTTGAGCCACGCATTTAACTCTCTAATTTTATTTGTCCTAGCCAAATTCGCTCGTGGCTCAGGTAATAATCCAGAGATTATTACCCTTGAGGTTCTGTTTTTTAATTTGACCCCTAGCTCCTCATACTCCTTTAACAGAACCGGCTTCCTAGTCCTATCTACGTCGTTTGTACCAACGTGGACCACGACAACTGGATCCACCCCCTCCCACTGCAAGTTTCTTTCCAGCCCAGAGGAGATGTCCTTAACACTGGCACCGGGTAGGCAACACAGCCTTCGGGACTCTCGCTCTCGGCTGCAGAGAACTCTATCTATCCCCCTAATAATACTATCCCCTGCCACTACAACATTTCTATTTACTCCCCCCTCTTGAATGGCCCCCCGTTCCACGGTGCTGTGGCCAGGTTGCTCATCCTCCCTGCAGTCCCTGCTCCTGTCCCCAGAGGGAGTAAGAACCTCGAACCTGTTGGACAAGAGCAAGGGCTGCGGCTCCTCCAGCTCTACCTCCTGGATCCCCGTACCTGCCTCACTCGTAGTCACACCGTCCTGTCCCTGACCATGGGCTACATCTGAATTAATTAACTTCATAGGTGTGACCACCTCCTGATACACAGAGTCCAGGTACTTTTCCCCCTCCCTGATGTGTCGCAGTGTCTGAAGCTCAGACTCCAGCTCATCAACACGGAGCTGGAGTTCCTGTAGCAGCAGACACTTGTCACAGACGTAATCACCGTGAGCCTCACTGGGGTTCACTGGCTCCCACATCTCGCAACAGTAACACATCACCTGCTCCATTCTATGTAATTAATTAAATGTTTTATTGTTAGTTATGGACACCCTCTGCCCGATTTTAGATGCTAGTATCCCCCTTAATTAATTGGATTTAAATTAAATCAATCCCTCTAGTTACACCAGTTAAATGGTTTACCAACAGTCACTCTGCACCAGAAAGGCCTTATTAACTACAACCCACAGAGTTAAAGTTTGAAAAGAGCACCTAACACCCCACTTACCCTAACTCACACTTACCCAAACTCACAGCACTCTTTGATGACTCGCACTAGGACTGGTCTTTTTATACTGTTTGTTTGTTTACAGCCAAATGAGTCACCCCTGCTGATTGGTTAGAAAACTGGTTTCCACTGCCTGCTGTGCCAATTTACTCCTACTGCAGTGTAACCTTGTTTTACTCTTCTTAAACCAACAGAATCCCAAATATTTAACTTTTCCCCTTTACTTAAACTGCTTAAGTAATCTTATCAAGAATGATTTAAAGAGAAATAACAATTAAAGAACTCTCACACTTACCCAAACTCACAGCACTCTTTGATGACTCGCAACAAGAGCAGGTCAGAGGCTAGGTATTCTGTGGCAAATGTCTCACCTCCTGACTCCCCAAAGCCTTTCTACCATCTGCAAGGCACAAGTAAGGAGTGTGATGGAATACTCTCCACTTGCCTGGATGAATGCAGCTCCAACAACACTCAAGAAGCTCAACACCATCCAGGACAAAGCAGCCTGCTTGATTGGCACCCCCCCTACCACCTTAAACATCCACTCCCTCCACCACCAGCGCATCGTGGCTGCAGTGTGTACCATCTACAAGATGCACTGCAGCAACTTGCCAAGGCTTCTTCGACAGCACCGCCCAAACCCGTGACCTCCTCCACCTCGAAGGACCAGGGCAGCAGGCGAATGGGAACACCACCACCTCCAAGTTCCCGTCCAAGTCACACATCATCCTAACTTAGAAATATATCGCCGATCCTTATTCGTCGCTGGGTCAAAATCCTGGAACTTCCTACCTAACCGCACTGTGGGAGTACCTTCACCACACGGACTGCAGCGGTTCAAGAGGGCAGCTCACCACCACCTTCTCAAGGGCAATTAGGGATGGGCAATAAATGCTGGCCTTGCCAGCAATGCCCGCATCCCATAAAAATGAATAAAAAATAAATTAAAAAATCTCAGTGTCTCGATTGACTAAGAATTGGAGCACTCGATGGTGTTAAGTGCTAAGAACATAAGAAGTAAGAGCAGGAGTTGGCCATATGGCCCGTCGAGCCTGCTCCGCCATTCAATAAGATCATGGCTGATCATCGACCTCAACTCCACTTTCTCACCCTATCCCCATATCCCTTGATTCCCATAATATCCAAAAATCTATCGATCTCTGTCTTGAATATACTCAACGACTGAGCCTCCACAGCCCTCTGGGGTAGAGAATTCCAAAGATTCACCACGCTCTGAGTGAAGAAATTCCTTCTCATCTCAGTCCTAAATGGCCAACCTCTTATCCTGAGACTATGCCTCAGTCCTAGACTCTACAGCCAGGGAAACAACCTCTCAGCACCTACCCTGTCAATCCCCTTCGGAATCTTGTATGTTTCAATAAGATCACCTCTCACTCTTCTAAACTCCAGAGTGACTGGCACTGTGGTTGGTGGCACTGTCGATGGCACTAGTGCCAGCTATTCCTGGCACAAGCGTTGATAAATCCCCTCGATGATAAATGAGATGGAAGATCTGATTCAATATCGAGTGTTGACAGAGTCCAGGATTGGCACAAAATCATTTGACAGTATGCCGAACTGTCTCTAGGGTCTGCACCTTGAGGTGCTGGGAAGGCTAATATGCTCCTACGACCCTGAGAGTTGTGCAGGCAGGAGTATAACTCCCGATAGGACCACCCAAGCCAGACAGGTCGAAAGGTAGGAACCGGACTAAAGGCCAGTCCGACGGTTCTCCTGGCAGGGAGTTGTGAGTCAGGCCAATGACCTGTCCACGTAAAAGATGCCTTTCGTTCGGAACCAACCCAGAGAAACGACAAGCCTGTTACCGCAATCTGCTGGATGTGAGGGGAGGTGGTACTGCGATCTGAGTCAAATATCTTGCTCTGGCAGACAGCGGTGGAAGAAAGGGGTTGCCTCCTGTGCCAGGAGACTCTGACGAACTAACTGACTGGCACTGTGGTGCCAATGTGGTACTTTTTCAAGTTTCCTGCTACATTATGTAGTTCTGTGAAAGTCATGTGCTCAGTCCCACTGACAGAAACACAAGAGGTAATTGTTCTGTTGTTATTTGCTGCTGTTGGTCACGGACGTGGACATGTTGATTTTGTTCCAAGTGGATTATTTTTTCCTAAGCAGCTCGCTGACAGATCTTTCTCATGCCTGTAGTTTCAAGCTGTGAATAGGTTCATAATAAATATTTGAACAATTAAATTGTTAACAAAGCCAACAATGGAGCCAAAGGCTAAGCAAACAGGCTGAGTGAAATGTACATACAGATTGACATTGATGGCCTTACAACAGCTTTACCCAGATCAAGGCGATATTAAAAGGGTACAAATTCTATCAGGAAGAAAAGAGAGAGAGTTGGAGACAAGTAAGGAGCGAGAGAGAGAGGCTGAAACACATACACATGCACTGATGTGCACCCATACATAAAAAGGAGAGAAAAGGGATAATGGAGAGAGGGGGAGAGAGGAGGAGATATGGAATGAGAAGGAGGAAGGAGAGCTGGAGAGTTTTTATCACAAGGAATAGAATATAAAAGCCAAGAGGTAATGATGATCCTATATAATCCCTTAGTTAGACCTCAGTTAGAGTAGGCTCCACACTATAAGAACATAAGAACATAAGAAATAGGAGAAGGAGTCGGCCATTCGGCCCTTCGAGCCTGCTCCGCCATTCAATAAGATCATGGCTGATCATTTATCTCATCTCCACTTTCCTGAACTATCCCCATATCCCTTAATATCCAAAACTCTATAGGAAGGATATTGAGAAGGTGCAAAAGATTCACAAGGATGCTGCCTGGTATGAGGAAATACAAATATGAAGACACTTGAAAGATGGGGGCTGTTTTCATTCAAACATTGCAGGTTAAGGGGCGATATGTTTAAAATTGGATGGGAGAAGGCAGATGGAAGCAGGCTGTTTGCAGTAGTTGAGGGGCTATATAGACACAAGATTAAATGTGAGAGATTTAGAACAGAGGGCAGGAGAGACTTCTTTACACAGAGAGTTGGGCAGGGTTATTGATTGAGGCAGGAACTATACCAACAGCAAGATTAGATCGGATACATGATGAAGGAAAAGGGGTTGAATGGATATGGGAACAAGGCGGGTAAATGTGATTAGATCTATTTGCTCACATGGAGAGTAAATACTGATATGCTCTGGCTGGGTCGAATGGCCTGTTTCCATGTTGCAACTTCGATGCATTTCTTTGTAGAGCGAGAGAGACAGACACAAACGCATAGGGCAAGAAAGGAGAGAGTGGTGGATTTAGAGAGAGAGAAAGGAGAGAGTGGTGGATGGAGAAAGGAGAGACCAGAGAAAGAAAATAGGGAGAGAGAACAAATGGGAAGAGAGGGCGAGACAAGCACATTTAAGTTACATATTCACAAGGATCAACAGAAACAATCAAATACTCTACATGCAGTCTAGTTTCATCTGTGGAACGCAACGGGCCAGAGTGGAATAGTTTTGGGCCTGGCACCTTGTCCGATGGGTACATCTTATGTCACCGGGAATATTCAAAACAGAAGTTGATAGATTTCTGACTAATAAGGGCATCAAGGGATATGACGATAGGGCCGGTGAATGGAATTGAGGCAGAAGATCAGCCATGATCTTATTGAATGGCGGAGCAGGCTCGAAGGGCCGAATGGCCGACTCCTGCTCCTATTTCTTATGTTCTTATGTGCCAGTGCCCATAAGTGAGTGTTGGCAGGTGATCAGGAGGGCATCACGGTTCAGCCCGATCCCATTCTCACCGCATCAACAGTAATGGCCAGCACCATGAGTCCACCTTATGGCTAGACAATCTCCTCCAAACATCACACAGCGCCTTCAGGACGTAAATCTGAAATAACATTAGCTGTATCAGAGCAAACCAGAACTGAGAAGCTGCAGGAGGCTGGAAGATTCAGTCTGGGAGAAGTCAGTGTAAGGAGAGTCTGAATTCCAAGTTGTTTACATTGAATTATCAGTTAATTCAAATTGAACTTTTGGAAAGATAGTTCGTGTGATGTTCCACCAAAACTGCTCAGCTCCTACTGGATAATCCAAATTTCTTTTGACTTTGAATTAACAGGAATAGACTCCAGTGCAGTGCAGATTATCTTGAGGTCCCGTTAGTGACAACATGAATATACACTGATACAAACATATACAACACAGATACACAAAAATAGACACAGAAGGTGCTGGAAATATAGACCACACTCATTGGTTAATGAAAAGGTAAGAAAGAACATTTATTTATCACCTTTCATAATCTCAGGACGTCCCAAAGTGCTTCACAGCCGATGAATTACTATTTGAAGTGTTGTCACTGCTGAAATGGAGCAGCTATTTTTGTGCACAGCAGGATCCCACAAACAGCAACGTGATAATGACCAGAAAATCTGTTTTTAATGATGTTGGTTGAGGGATAAATATTGGCCAGGACACCGGGGAAAACTCCCGGGGGAAAAATTGGGTCGTGCCCCCCTAAGGGGCACTAACTTTGTTGGGGCGGTACTTTTAGCGTCCGAAAAAATTAGCGCCCCCGCGCCCAAAATTCACTCGTAGCACCCCAAGAGAGAGGCGGGGCGCTAATGGAAGTACCCCGCCTCCCTCTTGGGGCGTTGCGAGTGAATATCATGGCGCTACACGCCGCAGAGCGGTACTGCAGACCTTCCTTCCCTTATTAAAGGGGAGGGACCTTGCGCAGCGCGACCCGGGGTCCAGCTGGGCCACCAGGGATCAGAGTGCCGGCAAAAGAACCCGACACTCAAGAGAAGTGCCGGGCTCACGGAGCGCAGCTGGCATCCTGCGAGGGGGGGCCTCAGAGGAGGCCGGGGATGGCAATGGAGGCAGGTGCTGGCAGGCGGCCAGCAACAAAAATGACCGCCTGGCACCTCCCCTTTAATTTGCGTCACCCCGGCTATGGGTAGACCCCCTTGACCCTGTCGGACATAGCTACCGAAGATCGTGGCCGGGGTGCGAGTGGGGTGCTGCGCACGGCGCACGGCGATGACGTCATTGCTGGCGGTGCGGGGCGCTAACGGTTACCACCGCCGCTAACCTCCTGCTGAATTTCGCGGGAGGCATTGGCGGCGCCGCGCCAAGGCGCTAGTTGCTTTGTGCCCCATTAGCGCCCTCTTAGGGCGCTGACGAAAGGCGCAAATCAACTGAATTTCCGCCCCCCCCATCTCTTCTTCAAAATAGTGTCGTGGGATCTTTTACATCCACCTGAGAGAGCAGACAGGGCCACAGTTTAACATTTCATCTGAAAGGCGGAACCTCCGACAGTGCAGCACTCCTTCATCACTGCACTGAGTGGCAGCTTACTGACCCAGGAAACTAGGCCTCTTGGGAAGGGCTGCAATCACACCATGGCATGAACCAAACCCTACAAAGATGAGGAAGAAAACTGGAATAAAAGGAAGATGGTGGCTGAGAGCTGGATGGGTGGCTGGAGTCCAAAGGAAAAGGCAGGTGGTTGATTTATGATGATTTTTGAAGTGTGTGTTGCCGGGTGATGTAATGAGAGGGAGGGGTATTCAGAACAAAAGACTAGAACTCACTCCAGTGTTTCACTGTCCAATCCAATCATTCTTAACAACAATAACAACTTGCAATTATACAGCGCCTTTCATAGAATCATAGACTCTTACAGCACAGAAGGAGGCCATTCAGCCCATCATGCCTGTGCCGGCTTTTTGGAAGAGCTGTCCAATTTAGTCCCACACCCCAGCGTTTTCCCCATAACCCGGCAAATTAGTTCTCTTCAAGTACATGTCCAATTGTCTTTTAAAAGTTCCCATGGAATCTGATTCCACCACCCTTTCAGGTAATGCGTTCCAGATTATAACAACCCTCCGTGTGAAGAAATTTCTCCTCATTGCTCCTCTGGTTCGTTTGCTAATTATTTTAAATCTATGACCCCTGGTGATCGACCAACTTGCCAGAGGAAACAGTTTCTCCCTACTTGCTCTATCAAAACCCCATAACATTTTTGAACACCTCTATTAAATCTCCCCTTAACCTTCTCTGCTCTAAGAAGAACAATCCTACCTTTTTCAATCACTCCACATAACATAGTAAAACATCCCAAGGTGCTTCACAGGAGTGTTACCTAAAAAAATTTGATGCCGAGCCACATAAGGAGATATTAGGACAGGTGACCAAATGCTTGGTCAAAGAGGTAGGTTTTAAGGAGCGAGTTAAAGGAGGAGAGCGAGCTAGAGAGGTGGAAAGGTTTAGGGTGGAATTCCAGAGCATAGGGCCTAAACAGCTGAAGGCACGGCTGCCAAAGGTGGAGTGAAGGAAATCGGGGATGCGCAAGAGGCCAGTATTGGAGGAGCGCAGAGATCTCGGAGGGTTGCAGGGCTACAGGAGGTTACAGAGATAGGGAGGGGCGAGATCATGGAAGGATTTGAAAACAAGGATGAGAATTTTAAAATTGATGCGTTGCTGAACCTGGAGACAGTATAGGTCAGCGAGCACAGGGGTGGTGGGTGAGCAGAACTTGGTGTGAGTTAGGACGCGGGCAGCAGAGTTTTGAATGATCTCAAGTTTATGGAGGAGGGTCGGTGGGAGGCCGGCCAAGAGAGCGTTGGAATAGTGGAGTCTGGAGGTAATAAAGGCTTGGATTATCCAGCCCTCCCCCTCCTACGCACGTGAAATGTGGCCTGATCCTGGAGACTGGGAGCAGGTCACGGCAGGAGTGGCGGGGCGGGGATATCCAGTGGAGGAGGGTAATCCAGACCCAAGGCTCCTGAGTGACATGAGATTGGGACACTAATCTATCTCCTAATGGGAATGAGTCATATACAGATCATATTTCAGAATTAATTGTTACTAAATTGCTAGCCTTTCTGAGAGACCAAATGGGGAGCAAAGGGTAACTTTCCAGAACCTTCTATGAGGAGATTAAGCCAGTAAATGCAAACCTTCTGCACTTTGGACCTTTCTGGGGGGTAGTGGGGGGAGGTGGTGGGGGTTGAGAAGAGATAGCTACTAACCCATGCTACCCCTGACCTGGAAATGCTTGGCAGTGATACTTGGAGAAAGTGCTTCTTATTTCTCAGCCCTGTCGTCACGCACTAGGGTGAGTCAGGGGAAAAAAAATCAACGTTGAATAAAAAATCAAAATTACACAGGGTCTTGAAAAGAAAAAGAAGAAATTGCAGAGTCCCAGAGGTCAGAGGTTAGAGGTAGGAGTTGCCAACTTTGATTGGACATATTCCTGGAGGCTTCATCACATGACCTCCTGCCTCCAACCAGCCCCACTCAGTCAAACAGCCTTCTTGTCCCCATCTCCAATAGTTTTATAACTAATAAATGAAAATGGCTAAAGAAAATTGAAAAAAAACACAATTTTTTTAATGCCTCAATGATTTCTCACCTGGATTACTGACTCCAGGATAATGCTGGAGTATTGGCAACCCTAGTTAAAGGTTAGAGGTTAGAACAGAAATGGGCACCTTCCTGTTTGGAGCGATGCTTACTTGCCTCTGACTAATACAATTTTTATTTCAGAATTAATATCACAGGCAGAGAACAGCAACAAGTGGTTTGGAATTGACCTGCTGGTTTAAGTGGGACAAGGCTTTTGATGCAGTCACTGAAAGAATGATTTTCAGTTCATCAGAATTTAATTGCAATACCTCAATCAGAATTTTGTTTCAGTAACATCACACTCATGTAGGAACTGAGCAACCCGGTGGTTGCGAGGTCAGAGACACCGCATCAAAGGACGTCTCTCTTAAAGAGGAACACCACGTCCCAACCGTGAAGGAATGAGCAAAGCCAGGATCTGGCAGCTCCCAGTATGTACACCGACAATGCGCCATGCAGTTGGCACGAGGTCTGAGATATAACAGCAAGCTGGCAGCGGAGAGATCCTCCATTAACATGGCGGTCGTTCAATCATTCGAAGGATGAATCAGGAATCCTGTTCCCACTTGTGTCCACAACTCTCTCCGGTCTAATGATGTGAGCAGAGTGTCAGCTGTGGCAGCACCCTTGCCCCCCCCCCACCAAGTCAGAAGGGTTCAAGTCCCACTCCAGAAACTTGAGCACATAATCCAGGCTGGCACTCCTGTTCAATATTTACCCCTCAATCAACATCTTTAAAACAGATTAACTGGGCATCGCTGTTTGTGGGAGCTTGCTGTGCGCAATTTGGTTGCTGTGTTTCCTACATTATAACAGTGACTGCACTTCAAAAAGTACTTCATTGGCTGTAAAGCGCTCCGGGACGTGCCGAGTTTGCGAAAGGTGCTATAGAAATGCAATTCTTTCTTGCCAGCTGTGCAGGTATTGGAGGGGGCTGGCGGGGAGGGGGCACGTCCTGCTATCCAGGGAGGCAGCAGCATCACCTGTGCAGCTTATACTGGACACTAGCCACCGATCTGCAGGAAAACAGACTCAGCACAATAATGTGATTTGTTCTCAGGAGAAGGTTTGTTAACTCACCCTCTGGGCTGCTTCATGTTTCATTATCCTTTAATAAACTCTCTGTTGTTTACTGAAACAATCAACCAATCATCCAGGAATATTTGAAGATGGACAGATATAAGAATAGCAGCCGCTGGGCTCTGTGGTACCTATTCACCTCCCATTTACTTCCCATTTGGTTAATGACTTCTCCTGTCAGCATCTCCGCTTGGAGTGTGTTTACCCTCTTAACAAAACATGTTTGCTTTTCCACACAGTCAGGTGGCATTGAGTCAACGAGGCAGTCAGCTAAGGTTAGAAAGCTCCAGGCCAAGGATACTGTTCCATGTGACAAAGGATTGGTGATTCAAAACAGCAAGGGGGAGAAATTGGGTATAGCCCCGTTTGGGGCGCTAGTCCTGGCGATGCGCAAAGTTTAGCGCCAGGCGCAATTTAGCGCCACCTGGTGCGATATTGGGTTGCAGCGCCCCTGAAGGTGATTGCGGCACTAAATCAGGCACTGCACGATACTCTTAAGGCGCTAACCCGGCGGCGCAACCCAATTTTGCGTTGGCGGGGCGCAGCGCAGGTGCTGTCAATAATCACTTTCCCCGAGACACACTGGCGCCGGCCAGCTCTTAAAGTGGCGGGTCATCAGCCACGGGCACAGAGGATAGCCCTTGTCCCCGAGAAGCCAGCCTCCTGGGTGAGCCGGGGCCTCAAAGGTCTGCAACAGAAGTCTGCCGCAGGATGAAGGCGTCGTGGCTGCTGCCTGGGAACTGCGCATTCACTGTGAGGATCAGCTGTCGGTGGTCACAGACCAGCTGGACATTCAAGGAATGGAACCCCTTGCGGTTGCGGAACTCCTCCGGATTCTCTACAGGCGCCCGCGTGCAGTCAATGGCACCCTGCACCATGGGGAAGTCCGCTATTGCAGCGAAGCCCTCTGCGCGCTCCCGCTGCTTGTCTGGGGTCATTGGGAAGGAGATGTACTGCCGCCTCCTTTTAAACAGGGCATCAGTCACTTGAGGGATGCAGCAATGCACCGCTAACTGCGAGATGTTGGCTATGTCCCCAGTTGCGGCCTGAAAGGAGCCGCTTGCGTAGAAGTTTAGGGCAACAGTCATCCTCACAGCCAGTGACAGAGATGTCCTGCACCTTATCTGAGGCTGCAGATCTGGCTGAAGCAGGTGACACAGCTCAGTCACCACCTCCTTTCTAAAGCGCAGCCTTCTGATACACTGCTCCTCTGACATGTTCATGTAGGAAAACTGCTGTCAGAAAACCCTGGCAGCGTAAGGTCTGGTGTGGCGACGTCGGTTGGTCCTCCTACGTCTGGCCATGCCTGCCCCTTTCTCCCTGTGTCTCAGTGCCCTTTCCATATGATTCAGTAGCAGGACGTTCCCCTCCAATGCAGCCCCCATAATAAGTGCGCAAAGAAAGTTTTGCCGTTGGAAATGCTCAACAACAGCAAGGTGATGGTCCGAAGGCTGAAGTTCCTCTGCCAGCGCTGGCTCAGTGGTGAAATGGCTCACAGTGTGCAGCCCAGCAACTCTCTGTAACTCTCGAAGAAGTTGTGAGCCAAAAAGGCTGCTGCTTTTAACCCACACCAATGTCCTTTAAATAACGCCCCTCCAGCCCGAGAGTGACTGGGGAAGGCTCCAGTTAAGCTGTCCTTATTAGCGCCAAGCACTACGGAGGGGGGCACCACTGAATTTCCGGTCCAGGGCGCCCAAAAGGCGTTGCACACTCAAATGACGTCATGATCTGCCTGTGCCCGTAAGCGGGCGCTAAAATTTAGCACCGGCGCTAAATGTATGCTCAATATGGGGCGAGGCACTGGGTTCACTGCGTCTGGCCGAAAATTGGCTAACGCCCCACTTCTCGGCCTCTTTAGGCGCTAATTGGAGGTGCTACCAACCGAATTTCTCCCCCCAAGACTCTGTTTAGACTGAGCGTGTTTGTGTGCACATTACAATGGTCAGGTTTAATTTTCTTGTTACTGGACTATGCAAATATTTAGGAATTACCTTTTGTAGAAGGGTCACCTGCAGTTTCCCCTTCACAGATCCAGGAAGGTCTCTTGTTCCTGATCTCTATATTGCACTCAGGAGTGGGAACCCTGGCCAATATTTCTCTCTCTCTCTTAATCTAATCATTTTCCCCTCTTTCTTTCTTTCTTTCTTTCGGATTTGACTGTAATTCAGCCTCCTTCTCCACTCTTCCTCTGTTTCCTTCTCAATCCTTAAATCTAATTGGTTAAGGAGATACACATTTGGTTCCGCTGTTCACTGAGGTCCCAGATACCTGTGGCGTTATCAGCTCTCACTTGAAGCGTACGGGAAAAAGTCCAACACCCGGCACGGGCTCGGCGGGCCAAATGGCCTCCTTCTGTGCTGTAAGCATTCTATGATTCTATGGGGGAGAAATTCAGTTGGTTAGTGCCTCCTGTTAGCGCCTGGCGGGGGCGCTAACAGGGCGCTAATGAAGTAGCACCGAGGCGAGGCGAATCCAGCGCAGCACACCAAATCCAGTCGCTGCTTAGTGCCACCGCTAACAGTTAGCTGTTGTGTATGTAATATGTGTGCTACTTTGAACCTATGGACAGGACTGCACTACTTGTAGGGCGTAGTGATACGCAGTACCACTCCTGGCCATAGGGGTATAAATAGTACTGTGGGTACTGATCTCCCCTCAGTTCCAGCCTGTGGGCATGAAGTAAAGACCTACGTATAGTCCCTACCTCCAACCAGTAAAGACCTGTTTTATTGTTACTGATTAAGTCTGAGTATTAATTACTTGAACAACTCACAGATTTAACACTGGCGACGAGTCTGATTCGGACCCTGCGGCAGTCACTCCACGGCAGCTTCGTCCACAGCCAGGACGTTGCAGAAAGGTTTTCACCCTCTCCACCCCACTGGAAGACATCCTGACCTCGGAGCCTCCATCGGCGACCGTCAGCTTCTTCTCCAGCTTGGTGGTGGGTAAGCCGTTGACTGAGCCGG
This sequence comes from Somniosus microcephalus, assembly GCF_052327205.1. Lineage (NCBI taxonomy): Eukaryota > Metazoa > Chordata > Chondrichthyes > Squaliformes > Somniosidae > Somniosus > Somniosus microcephalus. Next base: position 68,633,902 of record NC_140999.1, on the reverse strand, counting down.
GCAGCGACGCGACAGGCAGTCGACCGCGTTGGCCGCACGAACGGGGCTGGGGGAGCTGGAGGAATAGGGCGCGAGAGCCGCTTCGAGCGGGAGGCGTTTCAACAGAGCGATCGCATCTCCTGATAAGAGCCGAGAGCCGCTTCGCGATCCAGCGATCGCATCCGCTGCTAAGGGCCGCATCGGGCGATCGCGGCGAAGATAAGGGCCGCACTCGGGGGCTGAAGGGAGACGGCATTGGGGGACGGGTGAAGACCGCCAAGCGCGGGAAAACCGCCATTTTGTGGGCGGAGGACGACGGCAAGAGCGGGAAGCCGCCATCTTGGATAGCAGTAAAAAATAAAAAAAAATCTGAGAAATTGCAAATCTACAATGCCTAAACACGGGAATATTAGTACCTTTGATAGTGACCTCGAAGATTGGGCCATATATGTTGAAAGAGTAAAAAATTATTGTAAGGCCAATAAAATTCGTGACCAAGATAAAGCTCTAACATTATTAAATTTAATGGGTGCGAAGACATACGGGCAATTGAAACACCTGTTATCACCAGATGAACCGGCGGATAAGACGTTCGATGAGATTGTTACTGTCCTGAAAGATCATCTAAACCCCACGCCGCTGATGCTAGCGGAACGATTTAAATTTTACGACAGAAGGCAGCTACAGCATGAAAGCAATGCTGAATATTTGCTGGAATTGCGTAAATTAGCGAAATATTGCCAGTTTGGAACGGGACTGACAGATGCACTACGAGACAAATTTGTGTGTGGTTTATTTAAACAGGATACACAAAAGCGACTGCTCGAGGAGAATGAGCTGACGCTTGAGAAGGCGGTCACTGTGGCAGCAGCACACGAAGCCACAGCGAGAGGCACGGCAGTAATGCAGCTACGGTCACCGGAGCTCAGTGCACACAAAGTGGGTGTGAGTTCTGGCAAATGTTATCGTTGTGGAAAGACAACACATGATCAGAACCAGTGTTGGTTTAAAAACCAAGAATGTAGAACTTGTGGTAGGCTTGGACATATAGCTAGAGTATGCAGGTCAGGGAAGAAGACCAGCAACAAGAAGTCACCGCAAGGAAAATACGCAAAGGTACACAAGGTGACCGAACAGGAGTCCGATTCAGACGCTAGCAGTAATGAACTGGCTAGCTTAAGCTGTAATGAACTGGCTAGCTTAAGAGTACTCAACGCTGGTAAGGGTGCAGACCTCCAGACAATTTGGGTCACTCTTCAGATAGAAGGAGTCCAAGTAAAACTGGAATTGGACACTGGATCGGCATTGACGGTCATAAATAAGAAAGATTACGGAAAGTTATTCCAACATATTCCCCTACAGGATACGGGGATTATATTGAAAACATACACGGGGCAAAGAGTGTACCCCATCGGGAAAATAAAGGTTGCAGTGGTCCACAAGGGCGAAGACAGTCAAATAATGGACTTATATGTGATATCTGAAGGAGGTTCTCCACTACTAGGACGGGAGTGGATTAGGAAAATGAATATGGACTGGCATTTCCTACAAACAATAACGAGTGAGAACTCGGTGAAGATAGTCGGCCCAGACTCTGGAACGGATGATGGTAAGCCCAACTCAGGTGCAAAAGACAAAGTTTCAGCACAGAATTCCACTGAGCAACAACAACATAGTTTAACTGTGGATTCTGAGTCTGGCAAGTCTACTGATGTGCCCATTTCTGAGGGACATCGGGCTCGAACTCAACTCCATTTCAAACTACAACAGCAATTAGAACAAATGCTTCGCCGTTGTGAGCAAGAGTTGAATGCAACGAAAGAGTTCTTTGATATAGAGTTGGAGAATCTGGAAAGACAACAGAAGCAGCTGATGGAGCAAATGGAGCAGGAGCACACAAAACGTCTGATGTCAGAGGAGTTAACGGTCAGCCAACTCCTGCATATGCTGAAGGACAGGACTCTGAAATGGGAAAAACTTGAACATGAACTTCAATATTCAAACGAAAGGGGTTCAGAGCTCTCAAAGGTTATTGGAAGAGCTGAGGTGGCAACACAGACTGAGATGGCTGCAACAGAGCAGCCCTTGGATGCCAAAAGTACGCTGACTCACGTCAACGTAGAACAACAGACCGCTGAAACAGCTGCTCCGGTAGAGGGATTGAATAGTCCGATCAATCAATCTCCAAAAGAAGTTGAAGTATTAAAATCTCAAATGAGGTCATTAGTAAACGACTTGCTGAAAGCCCAGAAAAAGCTGGATGAAGAGGTACGCATGAAGAAGTCTCTTCAGGAAAGATGTCTGGACTTGGAACAAAAGCTGGCTAACGCCCAGCTGGGTATGGAGGAAATAGAAGACCCTCTCGCTGGCCTAGATCAGGACGACACCGAATATTACTATGTCCTGTCCTGCCCAACTTGTAACTTCGACTCCCACCATACAGAAATCATGGAGGAGCACCGAAAGTCTACGGAACATCGGGAGAAGGTGGCTCTACTACGGAAAAAGGAGGAAGAGAAGGAGGAACTGCGCATGCAGCTGGCAGCTGACAGTGGAGCCCAGAGAGTCTCCAAGAAGCAGAAAAGGAAAAGTCGAAACAGAAGATGACCCATCTGAACCATTATTACCTCTACCAGATCACACACGTGGTCCCTCCGAACGGAGCCAATTCAGTTCAGAAGTTCAAACTGTTAAATCCATGGAAGGACTATTGAATGAGTCACTCCAGCAACGTGAACCGACTACACCACAGAGATTGAATCTGTGAACTGTTTTCCGCAGAGACTGAATCTGTGATCTGTTTTGACATGAAGTTATCTATGTCTCTATGTTATTCTGTTATGTAAACCTGAAGTTATATATGTATATATGTTATTACATTATGTTAAATGGGGAGATGACTGTAAAGCTAGGAAGGGAGGAATGTTGTGTATGTAATATGTGTGCTACTTTGAACCTATGGACAGGACTGCACTACTTGTAGGGCGTAGTGATACGCAGTACCACTCCTGGCCATAGGGGTATAAATAGTACTGTGGGTACTGATCTCCCCTCAGTTCCAGCCTGTGGGCATGAAGTAAAGACCTACGTATAGTCCCTACCTCCAACCAGTAAAGACCTGTTTTATTGTTACTGATTAAGTCTGAGTATTAATTACTTGAACAACTCACAGATTTAACATTAGCGCCTGGGGCTTTAGCGCCAGAGAGATTGTGACGTCAGTGAGCGTGCAACACTCACTCAGTGCCTGAACTGCCAAATTGATTATCGCCCCCTGCCTTAGCGCCTCGCCCCGACAACGACAGGGAGAGGAGGCGTGAAGCAGGTGGATGGCAGCTCCAGGGGCGATATTTAAAGGGATCAGTCTCAGCTGTCAGGTTCGTGCTGTTTCACTGCTTCCTTGTCAGTTTGCAATTGTGCAAGAGTTTAATTCAGTCATTTAAAGGTTCTTTAGCATCAAGGGTGTTGTGGCTACTAAAAATTTGTTAAATTTATTCTGAGAAAATTTCAAATTGCTACACATTGTTACATTAATGGGGGCTGTACTGGCAGTCAACCTCGACCTCCAGGATCTACGGCGGAGGGAGCGGAGGCAGCGAGAAAGACTGGAACATGTGGCCATAGGGAGGAGGATGGCCATCAGGGCTCTCAACAGGAGGCCTTACCCTCCGAGGGTATTCCAAGAGCACTTCTCCTACATCCAATTAAGCAAGGAGCAGTGTATTAGAAAACTTCGCTTCAGCAAGGATGTGGTCACCGAACTCCTGCAACCAGACCTCGAGCCTCAGATCAGGGCGACCATGGCTCAGTCAAGGTCACCATCGCCCTCAATTTCTTTGCCAGCGATTCCTTCCTGTCTGCAACAGGAGATATAGCTAACATCTCGCAGTTCGCCGTCCATCGCTGCATCCGGGATGTCACAGAGGCTCTCTACAGTAGGAGAAGGAACTACATTTCCTTCCCTATCACCAGAGAGAAGCAAGACAAATGTGCATGTGGCTTCCCCATGGTCCAGGGTGCCATTGACTGCACCCACGTGGCTTTGCAGGTACCTCATAACAATCCTGAGATCTTCCGTAACCGCAAAGTCTACCACTCACTTAATGTGCAGTTGGTGTGCGACCACAGACAGCGAATCCTCAGTGTGAATGCCCGCTATCCTGGCAGCAGCCACGATGCCTTCATCTTGTGCCAGACCGGTGTGCCAGCACTCTTCCAGCCACCACGTCAAGCTTATGGCTGGCTGCTCGGAGACAAGGGCTATCTGCTCTCCACCTGGCTCATGACTCCCCTCCACAACCCCAACACTCCTGCCCAGCACTCATATAATGAGAGCCATGCCACCACCAGGAACATCATCGAGCAGATCATCGGAGTGCTCAAGCAATGGTTCTGCTGCCTTGACCGCTCAGGAGGAGCCATCCAGTACTCAGCTGAGCAGGTGTCCCATTTCGTCATGGTCTGCTGTATGCTCCACAACTTGGCCATCATGAGGGCCCAGCCATTGCCATCAGGGATTGCGGGATCACCTCAGAAAGAGGGAGAGGGGGAGGAGGATGAGGAGGAAGAGGAAGACGAGGAGGAGGAGGAGGAATAGGAGCGAGGGAGGAAGCAGCCACTCAATTGACCTCCTGGAAGGGCGGGTCATGACCACCTCATTACACTGTGGTTCCAATAAATTAAACCCCAGATCCCCAGAGAGGACAGCAGCTTCCTGCTCCACTGACTCACTGGCACTTCCCCGGGGCAGCACCTCAGCATCACTATCAACCTGTTGGCGCATAGATTGCTGGCCTGCTGCGACACCGTGAAAGCCCCGGTTGACGGTGGTTGACCCACCCACAATGGCAGCGGTCAGAGCTTGCGTGGCATCAAGCTGAGACTGCATTACAGCAGTAAATCGTTGCGTGGCTTCCGCCTGTGCTGCAATGGAAGCTGTGACATCGCCTGTCACACACGGCATCAGGTCTGGGTCGCCACGGTCTCTCTGGGAGTCCACCATCATTTGCAGACTGGAAATGATGGGCTACATGGTGTGCGCAGAGCCTTGTGCAATGTTGGAGGTGGACTCCTCCATGCTCATTACCATTGCCGAGAGGCTCTCAGGCACCTGTCATCTCCGTGTGCATGCCCATCACCCTTACATAGAAACATAGAAGATAGGAGCAGGAGTAGGCCATTCGGCCCCTCGAGCCTGCTCCGCCATTCAATGCGATCATGGCTGATCATCCAAATTCGGTACCCTGTCCCTGCTTTCTCCCCATATCCCTTGATCCCCTTAGCTTTAAGAAATATATCTAACTCCTTCTTGAATATATTTAATGAATTGGCCTCAACTATCTTCTGTGGTAGAGAATTCCACAGGTTCACCACGCTCTGGGTGAAGAAATTCCTCCTCATCTCTGTTAAGTATGTGTATTGTATTGAACAATTAACACAAGACTTAAACGTATAACTCAAACAGGTCTTTACTGGTTGGAGGTAGGGACTGCACGTAGGTCTTTACTTCATGCCCACAGGCGGGAACTGAGGGGAGATCAGTACCCACAGTACTATTTATACCCCTATGGCCAGGAGTGGTACTGCGTATCACTACGCCCTACAAGTAGTGCAGTCCTGTCCATAGGTTCAAAGTAGCACACATATTACATACACAACATTCCTCCCTTCTTAGCTTTACAGTCATCTCCCCATTGAACATAACGTAATAACATATATACATATATAACTTCAGGTTTACATAACAGAATAACATAGATACATAGATAACTTCATGTCAAAACAGATCACAGATTCAGTCTCTGCGGAAAACAGTTCACAGATTCAATCTCTGTGGTGTAGTCGGTTCACGTTGCTGGAGTGACTCATTCAATAGTCCTTCCATGGATTTAACAGTTTGAACTTCCGAACTGAATTGGCTCCGTTCGGAGGGACCACGTGTGTGATCTGGTAGAGGTAATAATGGTTCAGATGGGTCATCTTCTGTTTCGACTTTTCCTTTTCTGCTTCTTGGAGACTCTCTGGGCTCCACTGTCAGCTGCCAGCTGCATGCGCAGTTCCTCCTTCTCTTCCTCCTTTTTCCGTAGTAGAGCCACCTTCTCCCGATGTTCCGTAGACTTTCGGTGCTCCTCCATGATTTCTGTATGGTGGGAGTCGAAGTTACAAGTTGGGCAGGACAGGACATAGTAATATTCGGTGTCGTCCTGATCTAGGCCAGCGAGAGGGTCTTCTATTTCCTCCATACTCAGCTGGGCGTTAGCCAGCTTTTGTTCCAAGTCCAGACATCTTTCCTGAAGAGACTTCTTCATGCGTACCTCTTCATCCAGCTTTTTCTGGGCTTTCAGCAAGTTGTTTACTAATGACCTCATTTGAGATTTTAATACTTCAACTTCTTTTGGAGATTGATTGATCGGACTATTCAATCCCTCTACCGGAGCAGCTGTTTCAGCGGTCTGTTGTTCTACGTTGACGTGAGTCAGCGTACTTTTGGCATCCAAGGGCTGCTCTGTTGCAGTCATCTCAGTCTGTGTTGCCACCTCAGCTCTTCCAATAACCTTTGAGAGCTCCGAACCCCTTTCGTTTGAATATTGAAGTTCGTGTTCAAGTTTTTCCCATTTCAGAGTCCTGTCCTTCAGCATATGCAGGAGTTGGCTGACCGTTAACTCCTCTGACATCAGACGTTTTGTGTGCTCCTGCTCCATTTTCTCCATCAGCTGCTTCTGTTGTCTTTCCAGATTCTCCAACTCTATATCAAAGAACTCTTTCGTTGCATTCAACTCTTGCTCAAAACGGCGAAGCATTTGTTCTAATTGCTGTTGTAGTTTGAAATGGAGTTGAGTTCGAGCCCGGTGTCCCTCAGAAATGGGCACATCAGTAGACTTGCCAGACTCAGAATCCACAGTTAAACTATGTTGTTGTTGCTCAGTGGAATTCTGTGCTGAAACTTTGTCTTTTGCACCTGAGTTGGGCTTACCATCATCCGTTCCAGAGTCTGGGCCGACTATCTTCACCGAGTTCTCACTCGTTATTGTTTGTAGGAAATGCCAGTCCATATTCATTTTCCTAATCCACTCCCGTCCTAGTAGTGGAGGACCTCCTTCAGATATCACATATAAGTCCATTATTTGACTGTCTTCGCCCTTGTGGACCACTGCAACCTCTATTTTCCCGATGGGGTACACTCTTTGCCCCGTGTATGTTATCAATATAATCCCCGTATCCTGTAGGGGAATATGTTGGAATAACTTTCCGTAATCTTTCTTATTTATGACCGTCAATGCCGATCCAGTGTCCAATTCCAGTTTTACTTGGACTCCTTCTATCTGAAGAGTGACCCAAATTGTCTGGAGGTCTGCACCCTTACCAGCGTTGAGTACTCTTAAGCTAGCCAGTTCATTACAGCTTAAGCTAGCCAGTTCATTACTGCTAGCGTCTGAATCGGACTCCTGTTCGGTCACCTTGTGTACCTTTGCGTATTTTCCTTGCGGTGACTTCTTGTTGCTGGTCTTCTTCCCTGACCTGCATACTCTAGCTATATGTCCAAGCCTACCACAAGTTCTACATTCTTGGTTTTTAAACCAACACTGGTTCTGATCATGCGTTGTCTTTCCACAACGATAACATTTGCCAGAACTCACACCCAATTTGTGTGCACTGAGCTCCGGTGACCGTAGCTGCATTACTGCCGTGCCTCTCGCTGCGGCTTCTTGTGCTGCTGCCATAGTGACCGCCTTCTCAAGCGTCAGCTCATTCTCCTCGAGCAGTCGCTTTTGTGTATCCTGTTTAAATAAACCACACACAAATTTGTCTCGTAGTGCATCTGTCAGTCCCGTTCCAAACTGGCAATATTTCGCTAATTTACGCAATTCCAGCAAATATTCAGCATTGCTTTCATGCTGTAGCTGCCTTCTGTCGTAAAATTTAAATCGTTCCGCTAGCATCAGCGGCGTGGGGTTTAGATGATCTTTCAGGACAGTAACAATCTCATCGAACGTCTTATCCGCCGGTTCATCTGGTGATAACAGGTGTTTCAATTGCCCGTATGTCTTCGCACCCATTAAATTTAATAATGTTAGAGCGTTATCTTGGTCACGAATTTTATTGGCCTTACAATAATTTTTTACTCTTTCAACATATATGGCCCAACCTTCGAGGTCACTATCAAAGGTGCTAATATTCCCGTGTTTAGGCATTGTAGATTTGCAATTTCTCAGATTTTCTTTTCTTTACTTGTTATCAAAGATGGCGGCTTCCCGCTCTTGCCGTCGTCCTCCGCCCACAAAATGGCGGTTTTCCCGCGCTTGGCGGTCTTCACCCGTCCCCGACGCCGTCTCCCTTTAGCCCCCGAGTGCGGCCCTTATCTTCGCCGCGATCGCCCGAGTGCGGCCCTTATCTTTGGTCCCGATCGCTGGCCCGAGCTGCGCCTCGCACTTGAAGCGGCTCCCGGCCTCTGGCTCACCCGCTCGCGCGGCTCTTGCTCGCTCCCTCCCGGGCTCTGGCTTACCCACGAGGTTATGGAGGCTTCAGGGTCCTAATGCCTGTAGTTTCCAGTCGCTGGAAGCTGTCAGGATTTCTGCTGCCCTTCAGTTTTGAGTGGGGTGTTGAGGATTGAAACCTCTCTTCAACGTCCTGTCTTTGGACGAAGCCGCCGTGGAATAACTGCCGCAGGGTTCGAACGGACTCGTCGCCAGTGTTAAGTATGTGTATTGTATTGAACAATTAACACAAGACTTAAACGTATAACTCAAACAGGTCTTTACTGGTTGGAGGTAGGGACTGCACGTAGGTCTTTACTTCATGCCCACAGGCGGGAACTGAGGGGAGATCAGTACCCACAGTACTATTTATACCCCTATGGCCAGGAGTGGTACTGCGTATCACTACGCCCTACAAGTAGTGCAGTCCTGTCCATCGGTTCAAAGTAGCACACATATTACATACACAACAATCTCAGTCCTAAATGGCTTACCCCTTATCTTTAGACTGTGACCCCTGGTTCTGGACTTCCCTGCCATCGGGAACAGCCTTCCTGCATCTAGTCTGGCTAGTTCTGTTAGAATTTTATAAGTTTCAATTAGATCCCCTCTCATTCTTCTAAACTCTAGTGAATATAAGCCTAATCAACCCAATCTCTCCTCATACGTCATTCCTGCCATCCCAGGTATCAGTCTGGTGAATCTTTGCTGCACTCCCTCCATGGCAAGAACATCCTTCCTCAGATAAGGCGACCAAAACTGCACACAATACTCAAGGTGTGGTCTCACCAAGGCCCTGTACAACTGCAGCAAGGCAGCCTTGCTCCTGTACTCGAAACCTCTCGCTATGAAGGCCAGCATACCATTTGCCTTCTTAACCGCCTGCTGCGCCTGCATGCTTACCTTCAGCGACTGGTGCACAAGGACACCCAGGTCTCGTTGCACTTCCCCTTTTCCCAATCTATTGCCGTTCAGATAATAATCTGCCTTCCTGTTTTTGCCACCAAAGTGGATAACCTCGCATTTATCCACATTATACTGCATCTGCCATGTATCTGCCCAATCACCCAACCTGTCCAAATCATACTGGAGTTTCGCTGCATTCTCCTCACAGCACACACGCCCACCTAGCTTTGTGTCATCAGCAAACTTGGAGATATTACATCTAGTTCCCTCATCTAGATCATTAATATATATTGTGAATAGCACCGATCCCTGCGGTACCCCACTAGTCACTGCCTTCCACTCAGAAAAAGACCCGTTTATTCCAACTCTTTGCTTCCTGTCTGCCAACCAGTTTTCTATCCAAGTCAGTACCTTACCCCAATCCCATGTGCTTTAACTTTGCACGCTAGTCTCTTGTGCGGGACCTAATCAAAAGCCTTCTGAAAGTCCAAATACACCACATCCACTGGTTCTCCCTCATCTGTTCTACCAGTTACATCCTCAAAAAATTCCAGTAGATTAGTCAAGCATGATTTACCTTTTGTAAATCCATGTTGACTTTGTCCGATCCTGTCACTATTTTCCAAGTGCTCTGCTGTTACATCTTTTATAATGGACTCTAGCATTTTCCCCACTAGCGATGTCAGGCTTACCGGTCCATAATTCCCCGTTTTTTCTCTACCACCTTTCTTCTGAATGCCTCCCCATCAAGGTCCTCATCTGAGTCCTGTGCAGCAGAACTCGCGCGAGAACTCGCCTTTCAGGGAGCTGGCCCCCGAGCTACCCTTTCCCCCTGGCCTTGCTGCAGCCCAATCATCCCTGATGCATCACTCTGTGCAGATCCCACTACTATACTAGCTTCTAAAGAACGCGTAGTACCAGTATCTGAGCTGGTGCCTGCGGGTGAGACATGCAGTGATGCAGTGTGTCCTTCGTCCTCCTCTTCTCCTGCCCCGCTCTCTGTGGTGCCCTCAAGGACAGGCTCCTCAGGTGCTTGCTCATTATCTGAAATTGTAAAGGCATCAAGAGTCAGGTTAAGGTGTGGGGAGAGGCAGGAAGGGAGAAATGCATGCATACAGCATGATTAGCTGGAAAGTGCGAAAGGCTTGTCGGGTGAGGGGGAAGTGGGATGTGAGAAAAAGGAGTGAGGATGAACATACCGCCTGTTGTGTATGTACCTTTAAGAGAAGAACTGATTCTATACTGCAGTACCGGCAGTGACCACCCCTGTATATAAAGCCACAGCAGGCTTCTGTACTTCAGTCTTGAATTACTCTCTGTTCAGTAAATACCTGTTTTATTGTTCTCCTGCAGTCTGAGTATTATTGATCCTCAGACACTACACTGGCGACGGGCAGGTTTGAACTCACCTGCAGTACTGCATCACCTCACGGGGATCTTTTCCCTAAAGAGAAGCTTCTTGGAGGTCGAAGTCAGAACGGCAGGCGTCGACCGCGGGCAACTGTCCAGGGATCCATCGGAGAGTTGCAGGGGAGGCTGTGGAGGGTTGGGCCTGGCTCCCCAGTCGAGGTGTTCCAGCAAGTCGTGCTGGTAGCAGGTAGTGCGCTGACCCTTCCGGACTGCGGCGGGCTCGGGCTCGATCGAGCGGCTCTGCAAAGGGGCCGTGCAGCGTCGTCGGGAGGAAGAGAGAGAGAGAGGGTGGAGCGCACAGGGCACGGTCGGTGCTCAAGAACAGGGCAGCGTGGAGAGGATAGAACGCGGGGAAGGAAAAGTGAGATGCACCGAAGCTGCGGGTCGCCGCCATTACCCTGTAGAACGCTAGGAGCAGCGTGGCAGCAAGGGGAAGAAGGAAAAGTGCGGGAGGCGCCATTTTATTCCATTGGGGAAGAAGGAAAAGCGCGGGAGGCACCATTTTATTACATTGGGGAAGAAGAAAAAGCGCGGGAGGCGCCATTTTAAATCACCCAAGATGCCGAAGAGTGGCAGTATCACTGCTTTCGACAACGAGGTAGAAGACTGGACCACGTATGTGGAAAGAATTGAAGTTTACTGCAATGCCAATGACGTGGCCAATGGAAAAAAGCCATCGGTATTATTAAATTTGATGGGCGCGAGAACGTACGGCCTATTGCGGAATTTAATTACCCCAGCTAAACCAATGGAGAAAAGTTTTGAAGAGATTGTTAATATCTTACAGGAACAGGGCAGCACGGTGGCATAGTGGTTAGCACTGTTGCCTCACAGCGCCAGGGACCCGGGTTCGAATCCGGCCTCGGGTGACTGTCTGTGTGGAGTTTGCACATTCTCCCCGTGTTTGCGTGGGTTTCCTCCGGGTGCTCTGGTTTCCTCCCACAGTCCAAAGATGTGCGGGTTAGGTTGATTGGCTATGATAAATTGACCCTTAGTGTTAGGGGGATTAAATACATGGGGTTACGGGGATAGGGTGGGATATGTGTTGGTGTAGGGGTTACGGGGATCGGGTGGGATATGTGTCGGTGCAGGCTCGATGGGCCGAAATGGCCTCTATCTGCACTGTGGGGTTTCTGTGATTCTTTCTGTGAACACCTAAACCCTACACTGCTGCTGATAGCAGAAAGATTCAAGTTCCATAAAAGAAACCAGCACAAAGATGAGAACAATGCTGACTATCTTACGGAACGACGCAAGTTATCGAAGCACTGCCAGTTCGGAGCAGGACTGGCAGACACCTTATGGGATAAATTTGTCTGCGGGCTCCAGAGTGAAGCAACACAGAAACGACTACTTTCGGAAAAGGACCTGACGCTAGAACAGGCTTTCAACGTGGCAGTATCCTATGAAGCAGCAGCACGGGGAGCTGCGGAAATGCAACAGAAACCACAAGAATACAGTGCTAACGAAATGGCGTATGGAGCAGAAACGTGCTATCGCTGCGGCAGAACAACCCATGATCAGAAGGACTGCTGGTTTAAGAATAAAGTATGCAGGCAATGCGGGAAAATGGGACATATAGCAAGAGTCTGCAGATCGGGAAAGAAAACCAACACTACAAGAACTACTAAGGAAAAGTACAAGAAAGTAAAGAAATTGACAGACAGTAGTTCGGAAGATCAGGAGAGTGATAATGACTCCGGGAGCAGGAGACTAAGTTGTCTAAAGTTACACAACGTGATCGCAAAGGAGGATCACCGAACCATTTGGGTCACCCTCATGATAGCAGGGTCCCAAGTAAAGATAGAATTGGACACAGGATCAGCCCTAACTGTCATGAATCGACGAGACTATGAGCGGCTATTCTCACACATACCCTTGAAGGACACGTCCATTGTATTGAAGACATACACGGGGCAAAAAGTCTACCACAGAGGAAAAATAAGGGTGCCAGTTGAATACAACGGCAAGGAAACACAGAAACTGTATCTATATATACTACCGGATGGAGGACCACCACTATTGGGACGCGAATGGATCCGAAAAATACAATTGAATTGGCATTCCATTCAGGCGCAAACTGTGACTGATAAAAAGGATGATGACGTCACACCTGGATGACTGTCAAAAATTCTAACTGACGCGAAAGAGGTGTTGCAACAAGGACTTGGGACTCTAAAAGGAATAACGGCAATGATAAAAATCGAAGATAACGCAAACCCAAAATTTTTTAAGGCCAGACCGGTACCTTACGCGATCCGCCCAGCCGTTGAAGCAGAGCTGGAGAGTCTGGAGCGTTCGGCTGTGCTGTCCAAGGTGGACTGGAGCGAGTGGGCCACACCCATCGTTCCTGTAATGAAGAAATCATTGAGCAGCACGCCTGGGGAACCAAAGAAGGTTCGCATCTGTGGGGACTTCAAGGTAACTGTGAACCCAGTCCTGCACACAGTACAATATCCACTTCCACGGATAGAAGATATTTTCGCCTCACTATCTGGAGGGAAACGCTTTACAAAGATTGATCTGGCCCAAGTGTATCTACAAATGGAGGTGGAAGAAGCATCTAGGAAATACCTCACGATAAACACTCACAAAGGCCTTTACCAGTACAATCGACTGGTATTCGGGGTAGCATCAGCCCCGGCTATTTGGCAGAGGGCGATGGAACAAGTTCTGCAAGGGATCCCGGGGACCCAGTGTTATTTGGACAACATCCTGGTTACGGGCGAAAATGACAGTGAACACCTTGCCAACCTGGAACAGGTGCTCACGAGATTACAGGAATATGGGCTACGAGCCAACCGCCCCAAATGCGAGTTCTTCAGGAGGTAAATCTCGTATTGTGGCCACATGATTGATGAGGAAGGGTTGCATAAGTCGCCGGACAAGATTGAGGCTGTAGTCAAGGCTCCAGCACCGGAAAATGTGTCGCAACTGAGATCATTCCTCGGGTTGGTGAACTACTACCACAAGTTCTTGCCGAATTTATCTGCAATTCTGCACCCACTGAATGCCCTACTGCAAACTGGAGTAACATGGAAATGGAGTGATGAGTGTAAGCGTGCCTTTCAGAAATGTAAATGCCTAATCACTTCAAAAGAAGTATTGGCCCACTACAATCCAACACTACCGATTCGGTTAGCATGTGATGCGCCTCCCTACGGCATCGGAGCGGTGCTGTCACACAAATTCCCTGACGGTTCAGAGAGGCCAATAGCCTTTGCGCCGCGCTCGTTAACCTCAGCCGAGCGTAACTATGCCCAGATTGACAGGGAGGCCCTCAGCCTGGTGTGGGGTGTGAAGAAGTTCAATCACTATCTGCACGGGCAGAAATTCACCCTACTGACTGATCATCAGCCCCTGGTCTCCATTTTTAACCCAATGAAGGGCGTTCCAGTGATGACGGCGCAACGGCTGCAAAGATGGTCAATTTTTCTAGGGGCACATCAGTACGACATAGAGTACAAGGGTACGAAACAGCATGGAAACGCTGATGGGCTGTCGCGCCTACCGTTGCCTACGGTAGAGGAAGCACCTGCAGTGGACCCTGTTGAGATATTCCATGCGACCATAGTCGAATGTCTACCTGTTACAAACCCGAAATGACCCGACACTCTCTCGGGTCTATGATTTGACGGTGAAGGGATGGCCAGCACATGGCGACTCACTGTTGCCAGCATTCTCGCCAAGGAGAGAACAGCTGTCAGTGTGCCGGGGGACCTTGATGTGTGGATCCCGAGTGGTAATTCCACCCAAGTTGAGAGATAGAGTGCTCAATGAGCTTCATGAGGGTTATCTGGGAGGGGTAAAAATGAAAAGCCTAGCCAGGGTGTTTGTGTGGTGGCCGGGAATCGATAAAGAAATCGAGGATATGACCAAGAGATGCACAGGATGTCAGAAGGTCCAAAACGCTCCACCACAGGCCCCGGTACACCCATGGGAGTGGCCCTCATCTCCATGGCAACGGGTACACATTGATTTTGCTGGTCCATTTATGGACTCAATGTTTTTAATCGCCGTGGATGCCCATTTGAAATGGCCAGAGGTCATCAAAATGTCCTCCACCACCACGGAGAAAACTATGGCAGTCCTACGGACCATCTTCGCCAGGAATGGCTTGCCAGAACAGATTTGCTCCGACAATGGGCCACAGTTTGTATCCGAGGATTTCTGGAGGTTTCTGAGGAATGATGGGGTGAAACATTACACATCTGCCCCATATCATCCAGCCACAAATGGATTGGCTGAGAGGTTTGTTCAGACCTTTAAAAAGGCAATAAAGGCGATGTATAACGACGACATACCACTACAACACAAGGTGGATAATTTCTTGTTTGCTTACCGGAATGCGACACATGCGGTCACCAACCAAGCTCCAGCCATAGTGTTCTTCAACCGAAGGCTAAGATGTCACCTGGATTTGCTCAAACCAAACATAAGACGAGATGTTGAGGATAAGCAATTCCAGCACATCAATGAGAAGCCAACCAGGAGCTTCAAGATAGGGCAACCAGTCTTGGCCCGCGACTACCGAACAGAAAAATGGCAGCCAGGAACGATATGCACACAGCAGGGACCACTAATGTACACTGTGGACGTTGGAGAGAGCATCGTGAGACGCCATGCTGACCAGATTCTAGAGTCACAGGAACAAGCCAAACCCATACCACGAGCATGCGCACCTGGTAATGAACCTGAAGTACAGATTGCGTCTACCTCAGAATCAGTGGTATTGGAAGCTGACGAACCAACCAATGACAATGAGCCAGAATCAACTCCGCCGCAAGAACAGGATACTCGAGAAAGGCGTTATCCAGTCAGGATCAGGAAGCCTCCTCAAAGACTGAACTTATAAATGATTATTTCAGTTGATGTATACAGTACAGAGAAAATTGTAATTGTAATTAGTTATTATTTAGTTGTTAAATGAATGTTATGTACTGTTTATCTAAAAGGGGAGGAATTGTTGTGTATGTACCTTTAAGAGAAGAACTGATTCTATACTGCAGTACTGGCAGTGACCACCCCTGTATATAAAGCCATAGCAGGCTTCTGTACTTCAGTCTTGAATTACTCTCTGTTCAGTAAATACCTGTTTTATTGTTCTCCTGCAGCCTGAGTATTATTGATCCTCGGACACTACACCGCCGGTGACCACGGTGCTCACCACTTGGCGCCCAATAATCTGCAGCACTCGAGTCTCCAGCGCAGACAGTTGTTGGGTGTCAGCTTGTCCCCCGCCTGTGCGCTCCTGCTCCATCCTGTTGTGAGCCACCTTGGCCTGCAAGAAAAAGGAGTGTGTGAGTGAGTGTGGAGCAATGTGTTTGGGTGATGTGCCTGCCATAGTTGAATAGCTGTCGTTGTATGCAAGGTGTGAGATGTGGGTGTGAGTGTTGGTAGGTGGAGATTGTTGGTGGGTGAGTGCTGGGGGTGTGGTGCTTTGGGCAGTGTGTGCAGACTGAGGTTCAGATGGTGGTATGTAGCATTTGTTGAAGCATTGACTCACCCTGACCACCCGAGTGAGGTTATTAAATTTCTTCCTGCACTGTGTGGGTCCTGGGGACCATAGTGCTGCCTGAGATGTGCTGGGCTACCTCCCTCCAGATGGTGCGGAAGGCTTGTGGCGAGGGCCTCCTGCCGTTTGCCGAGTAGAGCACCGCCCTCCATCTTTCTGCGAGCTCTCTCCCTGGGCCATTGATCTGCCATAATGACTCCTCCTTCAGTGGTTTGGTTCCTTCTCCTTTGCCTTCTGCTGCTTGCTGAGACAGCTGCAGAACCTTCCCTTTAAGAACTGGAAATAGCCTGTGGCAATGATGACTAGCGATTAGACTGCACCTGAAATTGCTTAGCGCTTTGAGTTTAACGCCACTGAGCTAGGTCATTAGCACTTGATTTAGCGCACCCATCCTTTCTTTGACACTGAATTCTGCATGCAGCGAGATTCATTAGCGCCTGCCGGTATATCTCAAACTTTTCAGAAGTTAGTGCCCACTCCCGGGCTATAATGAATTTCTCCCCCTATGATTCTAGGAACACCACACACTGCGAGATGCCCCACTTTAGCAAGATCTGGCCCCTGGTGTTTGTTCCAATTCGGGTGATGTCCAGATACTTTTTCTCGTGCTCAAAGTGAAAGACTGCTTCCCCTTAGCCCAGGGCCATGAGATTCAGGCCGGGGATCAAAGCAAGGACCTTCCTGGTGTGTATGGATCAGTTCCTCAGCGGATAAACTCACTGAGCCATGGGGGTTGCTCCACCTTAGGTGTCAGCTGTGGCTCAGTGGGTAGCCCTCTAAACTCTGAGGCAGAAGATTGTGGGTTCACAGTCCTACTCCAGAAATAAAATCGAGCCTGCCACTTCAGTGCATGCAGTATTGAAGGAGTGCCGCACTGCCGGAAGTGCCATCTTTCAGATGAGACGTTAAACCTGCCCTCTCAGGTGGCTGCAAAAAATACCATGGCACTAATATTCTCTTTAAGTCACGCAGCTCCCACGCAGCCTGCTCACCGGCCTTTAAATAGGAAAAACCGCGCATGCGCTGTATTTTGAATGGGCTGTGCACCCAACAAAAATTAAGGGAACATTGCATGGCACTATTCGAAGAAGAATAGAGGAGTTCTCCATGGTGTCCAAGCCAACATTTATCGCTCAACCAACATCACTAAAAAAAGGTTATCTAGTTATTATCTCATTGTGGGAGCTTGCTGTGCACAAATTGGGTGCCACGTTTCCTATATTACAACGGTGACTCCCCTTCAAAAGCACTTCATTGGCTGTGAAATGCTTTAGGACATCGTGAAAGGTGCTGTAGAAATACCTGTTTTTTTCTTTCTTATTATGTGGGTTTGTAATCTCAGCCTTGCAACCTATGGTCCCAATAAATGAACCTCTTCCCAAGGCCACTCACATGTCAGGAGCTCAGCGTGGCCTGGGGTGACTCACCTGTCAATTGGCCCTTGCAACCTAGGAACTATGTACAGTCCAGCTAATGGCACTCGTTAGACTGGGAACCTGAGCTGTGAAGGACCCCGACCTTTGTGACCCCGGCTGCAGCACCGAGCTGAACTCAGCAACAACAACTTACATTTATATAGCGTCTTTAATGTAACGAAAGGTCCCAAGGTGCTTCACAGGAGAGTTATCAAGCAAAAATTTGACACCGAGCCACATAAGGAGATATTAGGACAGGTGAACAAAAGCTTGGTCAAAGAGGTAGGTTTTAAGGAGCGACTTAAAGGAGGAAAGAGAGGTAGAGAGGTGGTGAGGTAATATTAAAAAAAAGTAGGTAGCACACTTGCCTCTGAGACAGAAGGTTGTGGGTTCACAGTCCCACTCCAGGGACTTGAGCACATAAATCCAGGCTGACACTCCAGTGCAGTGCTGAGGGAGTGCTGCACTGTCGGAGGTGCCGTCTCTCGGATGAGACGTTAAACCGAGGCCCCGTCTGCCCTCTCAGGTGGACGTAAAAGATCCCACGGCACTATTTCGAAGATGAGCAGGGGAGTTATCCCCAGTGTCCTGGGGCCAATATTTATCCCTCAATCAACCTCACTAAAACAGATTGGCCCTGAAATTAGGATCGGGAGCTTGCCGCGCGTGCAAGCCCCCGATCTGCACTCACCCTGCGCGCCAACATCTGAAGCCCGGGCCTGCTCGCATTTCCTGTCACTGGCCCGGTTCAGATGTCGGCACGATGTGCTTACCTGATCCAGCGGCGTAGTTAGTGCGATGTGCCGGCTGGGATCAGGTGAGCACTGTGCAGCCAATCAGGGGAGGGGAAACTCATTCATGAGTTTGACAGTAAGAGCTGTCAAACTCATGAAAAGTATGGGCTGCCAAAACACTACTTTAACTTTAAATAAAATTTTAAAAAACATCCCAATGATTATATTAACTATAAATAAGTTTTAAAAAATGTTTTAAACAATCAATTTTTTGTAAAAAATACATTTTTTAAAAATAGGGTCTAAAACTAAACTTACCTTACTGTAAATTCTTTAAAAATAACAAACCTGTGGAAAAAAAAATTCTACATTGTACTAAAAGCCCACTTACCTGTAAAACTAAGTACTTACGTCTGGTTTTTCCACGCGTAAAAACCGGAGGCCTTTACACTCGGGCAACTCTGAAAAAAAAAAGGACTTTCACTGCGCACGCGCTGCCTGTGCAGTCGCACGCGTACTGCCTCTTAACCCCTTGGGTCAGAGGACAGGAAATGCCGGTTTTCAGCGCATGCACTGTGCATGCTGAAAACCGGCAATTCCTCCGGGCACACGCGTGAGTACCCTGCCCTTACTCACGCGTTGTGCCCGGAATTACTGGGCCATTATCTGGTCATTATCACATTGCTGTTTGTGGGAGCTTGCTGTGTGCACAATTGGCTGCTGTGTTTCCCACATTACAACAGTGACTACACTCCAAAAGTACTTCATTGGCTGTAAAGCGCTTTGAGACGTCCAGTGGTCGTGAAAGGCGCTATAGAAATGCAAGTCTTTCTTTTAAAGAGTACCATTGTAATCAAAACCCACGTATTCCATTCAACTTTGTGTACACAAAGAAAATAATGAACTCAGCATGCTATTCCACATCGATGGACTGTCTCAATCTTACTCTTTGGACTACTGCTGAAGCGCTGTAGTATTCAGCCCAGGGCAGAACCTTCTCCCCCTGCAGTCTCCAGTCTTCTAACTTCAGTGTCAACTTTTAGTCAAACTGACTACTCCCCCCCCCCCCCACCATCTTATCATAGAGTCATAGATTTATACAGCACAGAAAGAGGCCCTTCAGCCCATCGTGTCCGCGCCGGCCATCAAGCCCCGTCTATTCTAGTCCCATTTTCCAGCACTTGGTCCGTAGCCTTGTATGCTATGGCATTTCAAGTGCTCATCTAAATGCTTCTTGAATGTTGTGAGGGTTCCTGCCTCTACCACCCTTTCAGGCAGTGAGTTCCAGATTCCAACCACCCTCTGGGTGAAAAAGTAGTTCAAGAAATCCCCTCTAAACCTCCTGCCCCTTACCTTGAAACTATGCCCCCTGGTAATTGACCCCTCTACTAAGGGGAAAAGTTCCTTTCTATCTACCCTATCTATGCCCTTCATAATTTTGTACACCTCAATCAGGTCCCCCCTCAGCCTTCTCTGCTCTAAGGAAAACAACCCCAGCCTGTCCAGTCTCTCTTCATAGCTGAAGCACTCCAGCCCAGGTAACATCCTGGTGAATCTCCTCTGCACCCTCTCCAATGCAATCACATCCTTCCTATAGTGTGGTGAGCAGAACTGCACACAGTATTCCAGCTGTGGCCTAACTAGCATTTTGTACAGCTCCATCATAACCTCCCTGCTCTTATATTCTATGAGCAGAGCAGAATCCACTAGCCTGTGTGTGCTGAATCCACAAGGATGTGTGCTGAGCCCCCTCCTCTACTCCCTCTTCACCCACGACTGTGTGGCTGTTCATGGTTCCAGCACCATCATCAAATTTGCGGATGATACCACGGTAGTAGGCCAGATCACCAACAACGATGAGTCAGCCTACAGGGAGGAGGTCCAGCATCTCATGAAGTGGTGCGCCGATAACAACCTGGCCCTCAACATCAAGAAAACCAAAGAAATCATTGTGGACTTCAGGAAGTCTAAAGACGGAAGTCACCCCCCCATCCACATCAATGGGGCTGTGGTGGAAAGGGTGGACAGCTTTAAGTTCCTCGGAGTCCACATCACGGAAGACCTCTCCTGGTCCCTCAATACCCCCTCTCTGGTGAAGAAGGCCCAGCAGCGCCTATATTTCCTAAGGAGGCTGAAGGGATGTAACCTGTCACCCTTGATCCTCTCTAACTTTTACCGCTGCACAATAGAGAGCATCCTGACGAACTGTATCACAGTATGGTATGGCAGCTGTAGCTACTATGACCGGAAAGCCCTGCAGCGGGTAGTCAAAACTGCCCAACGCATTACCGGCACCCGGCTACCGACCATAGAGCACATATACCAGAAACGCTGTTTACGGAGGTCACGGTTCATCATCAAAGACCCTACCCACCCCAGCCACAGTCTGTTCACCCTCCTGCCATCTGGGAGATGCTACAGATGCATTCGCACCCGTACGACCAGATTTAGGAGCAGCTTCTTTCCCAGGGCTGTCATCCGACTGAACTCCACAAATAAACTCTAAAGCCTGCACATCTGCCAATGCACTTTATTATGGTTATGTTTATGTTAATGTATTACAAGCCAAATGTATGTTGAATGTTTAAATGTCTTAATCTAAATGTACACTCTCGGGAGCCGCAAGCCTACATTTCGTTGTACTGCACTTGTGCACTAACAATGACAATAAAGTTGATTATGATTAACTTGACCCCTATAGAATTCAAATGGCTGGAGTTGACACAGCAGCAGTGAGTGCAAGCGATCGCTGGAATGTCACTGTCAACAGCACGCTGGTTCAGATGCCCCATCGAAGCTAGTCTACATCTCCCAGCCCAA
This sequence comes from Somniosus microcephalus, assembly GCF_052327205.1. NCBI lineage: Eukaryota > Metazoa > Chordata > Chondrichthyes > Squaliformes > Somniosidae > Somniosus > Somniosus microcephalus. The sequence goes on along the minus strand of NC_140999.1, from coordinate 68,612,649 downwards.
AAACCCTCAAACATGGTTGTCTGTAAGATTGAAAGAGATTACAAAGACATGGAGCTGTGTGTCCCCATGGCTCAGCATGTCCAATGAGTAGCTGAAACACAGAGACCATGAAGGTCATCGCCTTGATCCCTGGCCTGAGTCTCTGTGTCCCTGGGTTAGGAAGCAGAAGACTGGCCAGGGTCCCCACTCCCGATTACTACACCGTGCTCCTTATTGCTTCCCACATGCAAGCGTGCCCGTGTGGATGTTGCACGAGGACGAGTCTGCTATGCTGGCCCTTGCAGTCAAGCTTGCTGGCACTTCATGCCGGAGCTCGCACATGAATGAAGACCACTTGGGCAAGGTACCAGAGGGTGACTGATGACTGTAGAACTGTGTCTGAATAAGAGGCAGGACCAGGGATCGACCTGAGACCTTTCCTGGCTGAAGCAGGCGAGCCTAATGAAAGTAAAGATTGCTGAGTGCACAGTGGATGAGTTGGAGCTGTTCCCGATATGTTCTGCTTTATACCAGAGGTGCAGCTGCACTGCATTCTGAGTGTCACGCTTGTACTGATATCCCAATCCGTTAATTGTTCATGAGCTATCGCAGTCAGCACCAAGTTTGACACTTGCAAAGTAAGAGTTGGATGTGATTGATAAGAAGCTAGATAAGCAGTCCAATACACGGCATTCTCGGCCTATCATTAGTAGGTGATATCACCAACATCGCTCAATACAGCTGGACAGAAGTTGTGTTATGTCAAAGCATCTTTATTAATTTGTTCCAGCTGCCAAATTTCAGCCACAGATTGTCAAATATTGAACCTTTGTTCTTGGTATTTCTGTAATATTTACCTCAGATTTTTTCTATTAATGGTCCCAGATCCCTGAACCAGTATATTAAAATTAGAATTTACACCACTGCAACTTCTGTCAGATGAAGTCGAGTTACTCCAGTTCTACAGTTCTACCATTCCTCTCTGAGTGTCACGATCAGATCTCCTCGATAGACCCTGCCTCTACTCCCCAATGGATGTCATCACGCCTCCCAACTGACCAATAAACTCTCCAATAGACTCAATGGCTCATCTCTAATAGATTTCCCATTATTCCACTTCATAGGACTCTTCATCACCCTACAGCAACAGGTTCCGATCAGTTCACCCTTTACAATCCCCATCACTCTGCTCCAATATAAACCTCACTCCGATATACCCTCACTCCGCTCCATGCCCCTTTACTTCATTACCATGGACATCATCTTGCTCACACGAATTCCACATATGATCCTAATTGGGAGCCACGAGCAGTGGAAAGAGTGCAGAGTTGTATCAATTCCAGACTCTGCGAACTGTAAACAGAGCTGCTTATCCAAAACAAACCTCCAGCTTCTAAAGCACAGCTACACTCTAAAGACAGGGAAAGATTACGTTCAGTTAGTGCCTGGCTGATAGATTAACATTTATATTGGGTAACAAGAAATTAGGTAAATATGTTTTAATCTAAGCCAAATCTGTGTATCCTTGTTAACATTGTGGGACTCGGTAACATGTAAACAAGTGATACAGGCAAATCAGAGTTCAGAGTTCAGTGACAGTCCGAGTGTAGTGTCGGTGTGAAGTGGTTCCACTTGGTCACAGTGTAAGTGGTGCCTGAGTCAGTGAGAGTTTCACTCTACTTCACTAGAGTGGCTCAGGCCTTCACACTCGATTTACAGTCCACGCTTAACCTCAGTATGAAGTGGTTTAGGGTTTTTTATTCGTTCAGGGGATGCGGGCGTCACTGGCAAGGCCAGCATTTATTGCCCATCCCTAGTTGCCCTTGAGAAGGTGGCGGTGAGCTGCCTTCTTGAACCGCTGCAGTCCATGTGGTGAAGGTGCTCCTACAGTGCTGCTAGGGAGGGAGTTCCAGGATTTTGACCCAGCGACGATGAAGGATCGGCGATATACTTCCAAGTCAGGATGGTGTGTGACTTAGAGGGGAGCTTGGAGGCGGTGGTGTTCCCATGCGCCTGCTGCCCTTGTTCTTCTAGGTGGTAGAGGTCGCAGGTTTGGGAGGTGCTGCCGAACCAAGGCTAATCCTATGGAGCATGAATGCACCACAAAAACCCCATTTTAGGAACCTTTATAAGACCTGAGAGACTTAAGTACTGTCTTCTCCAAGAAAATGGATCAGGTCTTCAATACTGTCTCTTAAAGGGGCACTTCTATGGTGAATGAAGACAGAGTTTTATGGGACCGTGGGGCTGGTTCTGCACTCAGCTGTACTGGTAGCACAGACATAGAACAGGCACAGGGCGATTGGAGAATTGTGGGAGCAGGCCTAAGGCTTTTAGGGTGTCAGCTGTGGCTCAGTGGTTAGCACCATTGCCTCTGAGTCAGAAGGTCATGGGTTCATACTCCCACTCCTGAGACTTGAACACAAAATCTAGGCTGACACTCCAGTACAGTACCAAGGGAGTGCTGCACTGTCGGAGGTGCTGTCTTTCAAATGAGATGTTAAACCGAGGTCCTAAGGAAAGACTTGCATTTATATAGCACCTTTCATGACCTTTCTGAAATGCACTCATAGTATATGCCTGGGCTGGGGAATTCTAGCTATGGGGAAAGATTGGGTAGACTGCGGTTGTTTTTCTTTGGAACAGAGGAGGCTGAGGGGAGGCCTAATTGAGGTGTATAAAATTATGAAGGGTCTGGATGGAATGGATAGGAAGCACCAATTTCCCTTAGCAGAAGGGTCAATAACCAGGGGGCATAGATTTAAAGTAATTGGTCAGAAGTTTAGAGGGGATTTGAGGAGAAATCTTTTCACCCAGAGGTTGGTGGGGGTCTGGAACTCACAGCCTGAAAGGGTGGTAAAGGCAGAGACCCTCATCACATTTAAAAAGTTCTTGGATATGCACTTGAAGTGCCGTAACCGACAAGGCTACAGACCAAGTGCTGGAAAGTGGGATTCGGGTGGATACCTCTTTGTTGGCCGGCACAGACAAGATGGGCCAAATGTCCTCCTTCTGTGCTGTAAATTTCTATGATTTGATGATTCAATGAGTAGGGAATGTGGCAGCCAATTTGCACAAAGCAAAATTCCACAAATAGGGATAAAAATTGGCCAGGACGCTGAGAGACCTCTACTCCTCTTCTTCAAAATACTGCCATGGGATATTTTATGCCCACCTGAGAGGGCAGACGGGGCCTCGGTTTAACTCATTCAAAAGACAGCACCTCCGGCAGTGTAGCACCCCCTCAGCACTGCACCAGAGTGTCAGCCTGGATTTTGTGCTCAAGTCTCTGGAGTGGGACTTGAACCCATGATCTTCTGACGCAGAGGTGAGAGTGCTGCCACTGAGCTACAGCTGGCACTCTCAATGCAACAAAGTGGGGTCAGGTCATTATGTGGTATTCACCGTGGCGGCCCAGACACTCGCCTGCTTCAGGGGATGTATATCGGGGCCGTCCAACGTACATAAGACCCTGATGTAATTTTTGAGCTACCAATGGGTGTGGATCGTGTGCCGTGCAGGCTCCGCCCACTGGTACTAGGGGGAGTGGCCGAACCAGCAGTCTTTAAAGGGGCCGCTACAGGCTGCTCAATAAAAACAGCAACAATAAGTTTTTATAAAGAGTTTTGTGGGGCCAGGAGCGGCTGGATTTCCGCCTGCCCCGAATGGTGAGCTGCCCATGAGGAGAGGTTCTGCGCTCGCAGCTCACCGGGCCTTTTGCAATGAGGCCCAACTAATAAAATGGCTTGGGCCTAGAGCTGTCAACTTTGATTGGACATGTTCTGGGAGTTAGTATCATGTGACATAGGAGCTTACGAACAGGAGGAGGCCATTCAGCCCCTTGAGCCTGTTCCGCCATTCTATTAGATCATAGCTGATCTGTACCTCAACTCCATGTACCCCCCACCCACCCCCCCATATGATTGGCCTTGCGTTTTTGAAGTGTATTTCTCGTCTCTCCCAGGAGACTACATGGCCCTCAGGGGCTAGGGCATCGCTTGTCCTGCTGAATACGGCATCGCCACTGTGTGGGACAGGCTCGATGGAGCGGCTGCTTTTTCCTCTCCGATGTTTTCACACGTTCATGCACCTGGAGGAACCAGAAGAACCGGAATGAGAGACAAGAATCTCACAGCTGCACCTGCAGAGTGCTATAGTTTTAAATACATATAATAGTCTGTCTCATCCTCACCTGCACGCAATGATATTGTCATGAAAGTTTTAGGCAACAGCTTCAAAGCAGAAAAAATCATTGGATTACATGGCCCCTTAATGCACATTGATCACCCAGCTACATGCATCTTAAACCAGGGCCCCGCCTACTCTCTCAGGTGGAAACGAAAGAAAGACTTGCATTTCTATAGTGCCTTTTACAACCACCGGACATCTCAAAGTGCTTTACAGCCAATGAAGTACTTTTGAAGTGTAGTCACTGTCGTAATGTCGGAAGCGCGGCAGCCAATTGTGCACAGCAAGCTCCCACAAACAGCAATGTGATAATTGTTGTGTCTGGGTATAATAAGATACAGACTGCAGCAGAAACGGTACAACAGGTGTTTACTCAACGTGGCTCACAGTTGAACTGACTGTACAGATTACTACTCAGTGCTATATACAGTTTGGTCACTGCCGGTACTACAGTATACATGAGCTGTAAAAAGTAGTTCCCCCCCTTAAAGGTATATACATTACAATTCCTCCCCTTTTAGATTAACAGTGCCATAACACTCATTTAACAATTAAATATCAAACTAATTACAATGAACACTTTTAACATGCAACATTAGCTGAAAATAGTCTATTTATATATTCAGTCTTTGGGGAGGCCTCCTGATCCTTTCTGGATAGCGCCTTTCCCGAGTGTCTTGCTCTTGGTGCGGAGGCGATTCTGGCCCCTTGTCGTCGGTTGGTTCATCAGCTTCTGATGCTACTGTTTCTGGGGTAGATGCGACCTGTACGTCGGGTTCATCACCAGGTATGTATGGGCGAGGCATGGGGTTGACTTGTTCCTGTGACTCTAGGATCTGGTCAGCATGGCGTCTCATGATGCTCTCCCCAACGTCCACTGTGTACATTAGAGGGCCCTGCCGTGTGCATATCGTTCCTGACTGCCATTTTTCTGTTCGGTAGTCGCGGGCCAAGACTGGTTGCCCTACATTGAAGCTCCTTGTTGGCTTCTCATGGATGTGCTGGAATTGCTTACTCTCAACATCTCTTCGTACATTTGGTCTGAGCAAATCCAGGCAAGATCTTAACCTTCGGTTAAAGAACATCATGGCTGGGGCCTGGTTGGTGACTGCATGTGTCGCATTCCGGTAGGCGAACAGGAAATTGTCCACCTTGTGCTGCAGTGGAATGTTGTCATTGTACATAGCCTTTATTGCCTTCTTAAAGGTTTGTACGAACCTCTCAGCCAATCCATTTGTGGCTGGATGATACGGGGCGGATGTGTAATGCCTTACCCCATTCTTTTTCAAGAACCTCCGGAACTCTTCGGACACAAACTGTGGTCCGTTGTCGGAGCAAATCTGTTCTGGCAAGCCATTCCTGGCAAAAATGGTCCGTAGGACTGCAATAGTTTTCTCCGTGGTGGTGGAGGACATTTTGATGCCCTCAGGCCATTTCGAGTGCGCATCCACGGCTATTAAAAACATTGAGTCCATGAATGGACCAGCAAAATCAATATGCACCCGTTGCCATGGAGATGAGGGCCACTCCCATGGGTGTAGAGGGGCCTGTGGTGGTGCATTTTGGACTTTCTGCCATCCTGAGCAGCTCTTGGTCAGGTCCTCGATTTGTTTATCGATTCCCGGCCACTACACATAAGCCCTGGCTAGGCTTTTCATTTTTACCCCTCCCAGATGACCCTCATGAAGCTCATTGAGCACTCTATCTCTTAACTTGGGTGGAATTACCACTTGGGATCCACACATCAAGGTCCCCCGGCACACTGACAGCTGTTCTCTACTTTTCGAGAATGCTGGCAACATGAGTCGCCATGTGCTGGCCATCCCTTCACCGTCAAATCATATACCCGAGACAGTGTCGGGTCATTTTGGGTTTCCTTTTCGATACAAGCATTAGATACCGGTAGGTATTCGACTATAGTCGAATGGAATATTTTGACAGGATCCACTGCTGGTGCTTCCTCCGCAGTAGGCAGTGGCAGGCGTGATAGCCCATCAGCATTTCCATGCTGTTTCGTGCCCTTATATTCAATCTCATAGTGGTGCGCCCCTAGAAAAAGTGACCATCTTTGTAGTCGTTGCGCAGTCATCACCGGAACGCCCTTCTTCAGATTAAAAATGGAGACAAGAGGCTGGTGATCAGTCAGCAAGGTGAATTTCTGCCCGTACAGATAGTGATTGAACTTTTTCACTCCCCACACTAGGCTGAGGGCCTCCCTGTCAATCTGGGCATAGTTACGCTCGGCTGAGCTTAGTGATCGTGATGCAAAGGCTATTGGCCAATCTGAGCTGTCCGAGAATTTGTGCAACAGCACCGCTCCAATGCCGTAGGGTGACGCATCACATGCCAACCGACTTGGTAATGCTGGGTTGTAATGGGTCAATACCTCTTTCGATGTGATTAGTGTTTTGCTCTTCTGGAAAGCTCATCTACATTCGTCACTCCACTTCCATGGCACCCCAGTTTGCAGTAGGGTGCTCAGTGGGTGTAGTATTGTAGGCAAATTTGGCAAGAACTTATGGTAGTAGTTTACCAGCCCGAGGAACGACCTCAGTTGTGACACATTTTCCGGTGCTGGAGCCTTGACTACTGCCTCAATCTTCTCTGGGGACTTATGTAACCCCTCTTTATCAATAACGTGGCCACAATACGAGATCTGTTTTCTAAAAAACTCGCATTTGGGGCGGTTAGCTCGGAGCCCATATTCCTGCAATCTAGTGAGCACCTGCTCCAGGTTGGCAAGGTGATCACTGTCATTTTTGCCCGTGACCAGGATGTCGTCCAAATAACACTGGTTCCCTGGGATCCCTTGCAGGACTTGTTCCATTGCCCTCTGCCAAATAGCCGGAGCTGATGCTACCCCGAATACCAGCCAATTGTACTGGTAGACCTTTATGGGTGTTGATTGTGAGGTATTTTTTTGATGCTTCTTCTACCTCCATTTGCAGATACGCCTGGGCCAGATCAATCTTAGTGAAGCGTTTCCCTCCAGATAGCGAGGCGAAAATATCTTCAATCCGCGGAAGTGGATATTGTACGGTGTGAAGGATCGGGTTCACTGTTACCTTAAAGTCCCCACGGAAGCGAACCTTCCTTGGTTCCCCAGGCGTGCTGCTCAACGACTTTTTCATCACAGGGACGATGGGTGTAGCCCACTCGCTCCAGTCTACCTTGGACAGTATACCTGAACGTTCCAGACTCTCCAGCTCTGCTTCGACGGCTGGGTGGATCGCATAAGGTCTTAAAAAATTTTGGGCTTGCGTTTTCTTCCATTTTAATCGTCGCTGTCATGCTTTTTAGTGTTCCGAGTCCTTGCTGGAACACTTCTTTCGCGTCAGTTAGGATCTTTGACAGTCGCCCAGGTGTGATGTCGTCATCCTTTTTGTCAGCCACAGTCAGTGCCTGTATGGAATGCCAATCCAGTTGTATTTTCCGGATCCATTCACGTCCCAGTAATGGTGGTCCTCCATCTTGTAATACATACAGGTCTAGTTTTGGTGATTCCTTACCGTTATATATAACGGTCACCCTTATTTTTCCTTTGGGGTAGACTTTTTGCCCCGTGTACATCTTCAAAATAAATTTTGTGTCTCTCAAGGGTATGTGTGAGAATAGCCGCTCGTAGTCCCGTCGGTTTATGACTGTTAGGGCTGATCCTGTGTCCAATTCCATCTTTACCTGGACTCCTGCTATCTTGAGAGTGACCCAAATGGTTCGGTGATCCTCCGTTGTGATCACATTATGTAGTTTCAGACAACTCAGTTCCCTGCTTTCGGAGTTGTTATCACTCTTTTGTTCGTCTGAACTATTCTCCGTTATCTTATGTACCTTCTTGTACTTTCCTTTGGTAGGTTTCTTATTGCTGGTTTTCTTTCCCGACCTGCAGACTCGTGCTATGTGTCCTACTTTTCCACACTGTCTGCACACTTTGTCTTTGAACCAGCAATCTTTCTGGTCGTGTGTTGTTCTGCCGCAGCGATAGCACTTCCATATAACATTTCGTTTGTGCTATATTCTTGCGGTCTCTGTTGTATCTCTGCAGCGCCCCGTGCTGCTGCTTCATATGATACCGCAATGCTGAAAGCCTTTTCCAGCGTAAGGTCCTTTTCAGATAAAAGCCGTTTCTGGATTCCTTCACTTTGAAGCCCACACACAAAGTTGTCCCTTAAGGTATCTGCCAGTCCCGCTCCAAACTGGCAGTGTTTCGATAGTTTGCGCAGTTCTGTTAAATAATCAGCATTGCTTTCATCTTTATGCTGGTTCCGTTTGTGAAACTTGAATCTTTCTGCTATCAGCAGCGGTGTGGGGTTTAAATGTTCCTGTAGTATCATTACTATGTCTTCAAAACTCTTTTCCATTTGCTTCGTTGGGGTTACTAGATTTCGTAATAACCCATACATCTTTGCACCCATTAAATTTAACAATACCGATGCTTTCTTGTCATCTGACACCTCATTTGCCTTGCAGTACACCTCTATTCGCTCGACATATGTAGTCCAATCTTCAACTTCATTGTCAAATGCGGTGATACTGCCACTCTTTGGCATTTTGGGTGTGGTTTAAAATGGCGTCTCCCAATGGCTTAAAATGGTGTCTCCTGTGCTTTCCTTCCTCCCCCGCTGCTGCCAACGCCGCACTCGGCGGTCCTTGTGGCAATGGCGGCGCCTCGCGGGTTTCTGCGCGTCTCTCTCTCCCTCTCTCCGACGCTGCTCGGCCCCTGAACATCGGCTGCGCCCTGTGTGCTCTGCCCTCTCTCTCTCCCCCATCGACGCTGCTCGGCCCTTTGCTGTGCCGCTCGGTCGGGCTCTAGCCCACCGCTGTCCAGGAAGGGTCTGCGCACTACCTGTTGCCAGCCCGTTTCGCTGGACCACCTCGACTGGAAAGCCAAGCCTGGCTCTCGACAGCCTCCCCCGCAATTCTCGAGTCTCTGCTGGATGACTGGGCAGTTGCCCGTGGTCGACGCCCGAGTCTCTGGCCTTGACCTCCAATCCACTGATCTCCAGGAACGAATCCCCGGGAGGTGATGCAGAGTTGCAGGTAGGTTCGAACTTGTCTCGTCGTCAATGTTGTGTCTGGGTATAATAAGATACAGGCTGCAGCAGAAATGGTACAACAGGTGTTTACTCAACGTCATAGAGTCATAGAGTCATAGAGTTTTACAGCACAGAAAGAGGCCCTTCGGCCCATCGTGTCTGCGCCGCCCATCCATCCCTGTCCAGTCTAATCCCATTTTCCAGCATTTGGTCCATAGCCTTGTATGCAATGGCATTTCAAGTGCTCATCCAAATGCTTCTTGAATGTTGTGAGGGTTCCTGCCTCTACCACCCTTTCAGGCAGTGAGTTCCAGCTTCCAACCACCCTCTGGGTGAAAAAGTTCCTCCTCAAATCCCCCCTAAATCTCCTGCCCCTTACCCTGAATCTGTGCCCCCTTGTTATTGACCCCCCTACTAAGGGGAAAAGTTCCTCTTTATCTACCCTATCTATGCCCCTCATCATTTTGTACACCTCAATCAGGTCCCCCCTCAGCCTCCTTTGCTCCAAGGAAAACAACCCCAGCCTGTAGAGTCTCTCTTCATAGCTAAGGCGCTCCATCCCAGGTAACATCCTGGTGAATCTTCTCTGCACCCTCTCCAGAGCAATCACATCCTTCCTATAGTGAGGCGACCAGAACTGCACACAGTACTCCAGCTGTGGCCTCACCAGCGTTTTGTACAGCTCCATCATAACCTCCCTACTCTTATATTCTATGCCTCTGCTAATGAAGGCAAGTATCCCATATGCCTTTTTAACCACCTTATCTACCTGCTCCGCTGCCTTCAGGGATCTATGTACATGTACACCAAGGTCCCTCTGACCCTCTGTACTTCCTAGGGCCCTACCACCCATTGTGTATTCCCTTGCCTTATTTGACCGTCCAAAATGCATCACCTCGCATTTTTCCGGGTTAAATTCCATTTGCCACTTTTCCGCCCATCTGACCAATCCGTTAATATCGTCCTGTAGCCTGAGACTTTCCTCCTCGCAATTTACCACCCCACCAATTTTCGTGTCATCCGCGAACTTACTGATCATACCCTTTACATTCTCATCCAAATCGTTAATGTAGATCACAAACAGCAAGGGACCCAGCACCGATCCCTGAGGTACCCCACTGGACACAGGCTTCCAGTCACAAAAGCAACCTTCGACCATCACCCTCTGCCTCCTGCCACTCAGCCAGTTTAGGATCCAACGCGCCAAGGCCCCCTGGATCCCATGGGCTCTTACCTTCTTGACCAGTCTCCTATGCGGGACTTTGTCAAAAGCTTTACTGAAGTCCATGTAAACCACATCCACAGCATTTCCCTCATCTACACAGCTAGTCACCCCCTCGAAAAATTCAATCAGATTGGTCAGACATGATTTACCCTTGACAAAGCCATGCTGACTATCCCTGATTAATCCTTGCCTCTCCAAGTGGAGAGTAATTCTGTCCCTCAGAATTTTTTCCAATAATTTCCCTACCACAGATGTTAGGCTCACTGGCCTGTAATTCCCTGGTTTATCCCTGCTACCCTTCTTGAATAATGGTACTACGTTAGCTGTTCTCCAGTCCTCTGGTACATCCCCTGTGGCCAGAGAGGTTCTGAAAATTTGTGTCAGAGCCCCCGCAATCTCCTCCCTTGCCTCACACAACAGCCTGGGATACATCTCGTCCGGGCCTGGGGATTTATCCACTTTTTGGCCTGCTAAAACCGCTAGTACCTCCTCCCTCTCGATGCTAATATGTTCAAGTATGTCACAGTCCCCTTGCCCGATTTCTATGCCTACATCATCTTTCTCCACAGTGAACACGGAGGCAAAAAAATCATTTAAAACCCCACCTACTTCTTCTGGCTCTACACACAGCTTGCCACTTTGGTCCCTAATGGGCCCTACCCTTTCCCTGGTTATCCTCTTGCCCTTAATATACTTATAAAACATCTTAGGATTTTCCTTTATCTTGCTCGCCAGTGTTATTTCATGGCCCCTCCTCGCCCTCCTAATTTCCTTTTTAAGTATGCCCCTGCACCTCTTATACTCCTCTAGGGCTTCCACCGTCTTTTGTCTTTTGTAACTGCCAAAAGCCCCCCTTTTTTTCCTAATGCATTTTTGTATGTCCTTTGTCATCCAAGGTTCCCTTTGCTTGTTGGTCCCACCCTTGACCCTTACAGGAACATGTTGGTGTTGTACTCTCTCTATTTCCCTTCTGAAAGCCTCCCACTGTTTTGATGTGGATTTTCCTATAAGTAGCTGCTCCCAGTCCACTTTGGCCAGATCCTGTCTTATCTTATTAAAATCTGCCTTCCCCCAATTTAGAACCCTTATTTCCGGGCCGTCTTTGTCTTTTTCCATGACCACCTTAAATCTCACCGAATTGTGGTCACTATCGCCAAAATGCTCTCCTACAGACACGTCCACCACCTGCCTGTCTCCATTCCCTAGAATTAGGTCCAGCACCGCTCCCTCTCTTGTAGGACCTTCTACATGTTGGCTCAAAAAGCTTTCCTGAATGCACTTTAAGAATTTTTCACCCTCCAAGCCTTTCACACTCTGACTATCCCAATTTATATTGGGGAAGTTGAAATCCCCCACTATTATTACCCTATTATTTTCGCACTTCTCTGAGATTTGCCTGCATATCTGTTCCTCTATCTCCCCCTGGCTGTTTGGGGGCCTATAGTACACTCCCAGCAAGGTGCTTGCCCCCTTTTTGTTTTTAAGTTCTACCCATATGGCCTCATTAGAGGAACCCGCTAATATATCATCCCTCCTTACAGCAGTAATAGACTCCTTAATTAATATTGCAACACCCCCTCCCCTTTTACCCCCCCCTCTGTCTCGCCTGAAGATTCTATACCCCGGAATATTCAGCTGCCAGTCCTGACCCTCCCTCAACCATGTCTCCGTGATAGCCACAATATCGTACTCCCAGGTGTTCATCAACAACTTCAGTTCATCCACCTTATTTGCAAGACTCCTTGCATTAAAATAAATGCATTCCAGCCCTGCCATATTCCCTTTTGCCTTCACATCTTTGCTCTGCCTTCCCTGCTGACTTGTTTTTTCCTCCGTATTTGGCTGTACCTCACCCCCTACTATAGCTCCACTCTGTATCCCATCCCCCTGCCGAGTTAGTTTAAACCCCCCCCAGCAGTGCTAGCAAACCTCCCCGCAAGGATATTGGTTCCCCTCTGGTTCAGGTGTAAACCGTCCGACTTGTACAAGTCCCACCTGCCCCAGAAGCAGTCCCAGTGATCCAGGAAACTAAAGCCCTCCCTCCTGCACCATCCCTTCAGCCACGCATTCATCTGTTCTATCCTCCTATTCCTATACTCACTAGCACGTGGCACCGGGAGTAATCCAGAGATTACAACCTTTGAGGTCCTGCTCCTTAACCCTGCCCCTAGCTCCCTAAATTCTTGCTGCAGGACCTCATCCCTCTTTTTACCTATGTCGTTGGTACCAATGTGGACCACGACCTCCGGCTGTTCACCCTCCCCCTCCAGAATGCCCTGCAGCCGCTCAGTGACATCCTTGACCCTGGCACCAGGGAGGCAACAAACCATCCTGGATTCACGTCTACGGCCACAGAAACGCCTATCCGTTCCCCTTACTATAGAATCCCCTACCACTATTGCTCTCCCACTCTTTTCCCTCCCCTCCTGGGCAGCAGGAGCGCCCCCAGTGCCAGGAAGCTGGCTGCTGCTGCCTACCCCTGGTGGGTCATCCCCCCCAACAGTATCCAAAATGGTATACCTGTTTGAGAGGGGAATGGCCACAGGGGTTTTCTGCATTACCTGCCTACTTCTATTGCTCCGCCTGATGGTCACCCCTTTCCTTTCTTCCTGTGTAGCCCTTCCCTGCGGTGTGACCAACTCACTAAACGTGCTATCCACCAACTTCTCAGCCTCGTGAATGCTCCACAACCCATCCACCCGCAGCTCCAGCTCCTCAACGCGGTCTGTTAAAAGCTGCAGATGGATGCATTTCCTGCACACGTAGTCATCAGGGGCAGTGCCCCTGAATTCCCACATAGAGCAGGCGGAGCACATCACGGGGCTGGGCTCTCCTGGCATGACTTACCCCTTATTTAATTTAGATTAATTTACTATCACCAATTAAGGATATCTCTAAGGCGCTTGTGTAGTCTACCAACAGTACCTGCTACACCAGAAAAGACGTGGCTCACAGTTGAACTGACTGTACAGATTACTACTCAGTGCTATATACAGGTGTGGTCACTGCCGGTACTACCAGTATACATGAGCTGTAAAAAGTAGTTCCCCCCCTTAAAGGTATATACATTACAATAATGACCAGATAATCTGTTTTAGTGATGAATATTGGCCAGGACACCAGGGATAACTCCCCTGCTCTTCTTCAAAATAGTGACATGGGATCTTTCACATCCACCTGAGAGGGCAGACGGGGCCTCGGTTTAACATCTCATCCAAAATATGGCACCTCCGACAGTGCAGCACTCCCTCAGTACTGCACTGGAGTGTCAGCCTAGCTCTATATGCTCAAGTCTCTGGAGTGGGACTTGAACCCACAACCGTCTGACTCAGAGGCGAGGGTGCTACCCACTGAGCCACAGCTGGCACTGTGGACGTAAAAGATCCCATGACACTATTTCGAAGAAGAGCAGGGGAGTTTCTCCCCGGTGTCCTGGGCCAATATTGATCCCTCAATCAACATCACTAAAAACAGATTATCAGGTCATTATCACATTGCTGTTTGTGGGAGCTTGCTGTGCGCAAATTGGCTGTTACGTTTCCTACATTACAACAATGACTGCACTTCAAAAAGTCCTTTCTTGCTTTTTATTGTTTAAATGTGATGATCCTACCAGACAGGTCGACACTGCCAATTCCCTCGAATGATTTTCCCGGTTTACTCACACTGCCGGCAGGGTCTTTAGTTCCTGGGCAGTCTGGGCAGTTTGGCAACCCTTTATTGGAGGATATTAGGTGGGCAGTACAATCGCTGCTACCCCAAAGTTCAAACCGCCCCTCCCCGTCCCCCACCAGCGTGTCCGTGAGCTGATTGCTGGCGATTGTGCTGTTCCCCGAAGTTTGCCGTAGACTCACAGAATCTGAAACCAAAATCACTGCCCGTCTATAAGAGATGCTGGGGTTTATGTTGATGTGGAGATCTGAACTAGTGTTCCTGGCAGAGGCAATAATAATAGCAGCTTCTGTCTCTCTGAACTCACAGTACATGTGGCCTGGACATAGAAACAAAAGAACCCAGTCAGAATGCTCCAGGCTGGGAACATTACACTCGGCCTGTGGGACCCACAGGCTAAGGACTGAACTAACCTAGTGCCTTATTTACGTGATGTGGCTTTCTTGGCTGGAGAGATTAAATCTAGTCATTAAATATGAAATGTCTTTTTTTTAACTCAATGTTCCCCATGTTTTGTTGACTGTTTTTGTATCAAGGGGTTGCTCACCAATCCTGGGCTACCAACTCGCTTGGACTTTCTGGTGTCTCCCCGAAGCCAGAACTCCCAGCGACAGACGTCTGCGACATTCAGCAGCCGGTTTCTTTGGCGAGTGAAAATCCTGTTAACACAGCAAGCCCTTTCATTTTTATTTTATGTGCCAGTGCAAGGCTCAGCCACTCGCTGTCTAAACCCGGGGAAGCAGCAGTCGCCATATTTCATGTGTGGGTCTCAGAAACTGCAAAATCCATCATAGCTGAGCCAATCTGCCCCTGCTTGACATCTACACACGCACACCCCAACCACAAACACAGACACACACCCCAACCACAATCATAGACACAGACACACACACCCCAACCACAAACATAGACACAGACACACACACCCCAACCACAAACACAGACACACACCCCAACCACAATCATAGACACAGACACACACACCCCAACCACAAACATAGACACAGACACACACACCCCAACCACAAACACAGACACACACCCCAACCACAATCATAGACACAGACACAGACCCCAACCACAATCATAGACACAGACACACACACCCCAACCACAAACATAGACACAGACACACACACCCCAACCACAATCATAGACACAGACACACACACCCCAACCACAAACACAGACACACACCCCAACCACAATCATAGACACAGACACACACACCCCAACCACAAACATAGACACAGACCCCAACCACAATCATAGACACAGACACACACACCCCAACCACAAACATAGACACAGACACACACACCCCAACCACAAACACAGACACAGACACACACACCCCAACCACAAACATAGACACAGACACACACACCCCAACCACAAACACAGACACACACCCCAACCACAATCATAGACACAGACACACACACCCCAACCACAAACACAGACACACACCCCAACCACAATCATAGACACAGACACACACACCCCAACAACAAACATAGACACACACACCCCAACCACAAACATAGACACAGACACACACACCCCAACCACAAACATAGACACACACACCCCAACCACAAACATAGGCACAGACACACACACCCCAACCACAAACACAGACACACACCCCAACCACAAACACAGACACAGACACACAAACCCCAACCACAACCATAGACACAGACACACAAACCCCAACCACAAACATAGACACAGACACACACACCCCAACCACAATCATAGACACAGACACACACACCCCAACCACAAATACAGACACACACCCCAACCACAATCATAGACACAGACACACACACCCCAACCACAATCATAGACACAGACACACACACCCCAACCACAAACACAGACACACACCCCAACCACAATCATAGCCACAGACACACACACCCCAACCACAAACACAGACACACACCCCAACCACAATCATAGACACAGACACACACACCCCAACCACAATCATAGACACAGACACACACACCACAACCACAAACACAGACACACACCCCAACCACAATCATAGACACAGACACACACACCCCAACCACAAACATAGACACAGACCCCAACCACAATCATAGACACAGACACACACACCCCAACCACAAACATAGACACAGACACACACACCCCAACCACAAACACAGACACAGACACACACACCCCAACCACAAACACAGACACACACACCCCAACCACAATCATAGACACAGACACACACACCCCAACCACAAACATAGACACAGACACACACCCCAACCACAAACATAGACACACACCCCAACCACAAACACAGACACACACCCCAACCACAATCAGAGACACAGACACACACACCCCAACCACAAACACAGACACACACCCCAACCACAAACACAGACGCACACCCCAACCACAATCATAGAAACAGACACACACACCCCAACCACAAACACAGACACACACCCCAACCACAATCATAGACACAGACACACACACCCCAACCACAAACACAGACACACACCCCAACCACAATCATAGACACAGACACACACACCCCAACCACAAACACAGACACACACCCCAACCACAATCATAGACACTGACACACACACCCCAACCACAAACATAGACACAGACACACACCCCAACCACAAACATAGACACACACCCCAACCACAATCATAGACACAGACACACACACCCCAACCACAAACATAGACACAGACACACACCCCAACCACAAACATAGACACACACCCCAACCACAATCATAGACACAGACACACACACCCCAACCACAATCATAGACACAGACACACACACCCCAACCACAAACACAGACACACACCCCAACCACAAACATAGACACAGACACACACACCCCAACCACAAACATAGACAGACACACCCCAACCACAAACACAGACACACACACCCCAACCACAATCATAGACACAGACACACACACCCCGACCACAAACACAGACACACACCCCAACCACAATCATAGACACAGACACACACACCCCAACCACAAACATAGACACACACACCCCAACCACAAACATAGACACAGACACACACACCCCAACCACAATCATAGACACACACCCCAACCACAATCATAGACACAGACACACACACCCCAACCACAAACATAGACACAGACACACACACCCCAACCACAAACATAGACACAGACACACACACCCCAACCACAATCATAGACACAGACACACACACCCCAACCACAAACATAGACACAGACACACACACCCCAACCACAATCATAGACACAGACACACACACCCCAACCACAATCATAGACACAGACACACACACCCCAACCACAAACATAGACACACACACCCCAACCACAAACATAGACACAGACACACACACCCCAACCACAATCATAGACACACACCCCAACCACAATCATAGACACAGACACACACACCCCAACCACAAACATAGACACAGACACACACACCCCAACCACAAACATAGACACAGACACACACACCCCAACCACAATCATAGACACAGACACACACACCCCAACCACAATCATAGACACAGATACACACACCCCAACCACAGACATAGACACAGACACACACACCCC